>NC_058132.1:109392601-109577696 GCF_016433145.1 Gracilinanus agilis | reverse complement strand
GTCGTAGATTGTTGTGTTTTTTTTTTTTTCTGAGGAAGGAGACAAATAAGGAAATCCTTGAAGTCTGAAGAGGGTTTGCTTCATCTATCCATTTTAGAAAGCTGGATGCCTCCTAGTATAAGTGATTGAGGCTCTATTATTCTCATTTTGTCCTCTGATTATTAAAATTGGAGAAATCCCTATAGCCACAGTGAGAAACATCAAGTAACTTAAAGCTTCCATATCAACAACTTGTCACTTCTTTTTATTTTTAACATTTATTATTATTTATTTTTTGAAAAGTTAACATGGTTACATAATTCATGCTCTTACTTTCCCCTTCCCCCCCCCCCCGACTTCCCCTTCCCCCCATGGCTGATGTGTATTTCCACTGGTTTTATCATGTGTCCTTGATCAAGACCTATTTCCAAATTGTTGATAGTTGCATTGGTGTGGTAGTTTTGAGTCTACATCCCCAATCATGTCTGCCTCAACCCATGTGTTCAAGCAGTTGTTTTTCTTCTGTGTTTCCTCTCCTGTAGTTCTTCCTCTGAATGTGGGTATCATTCTTTAGCATAAATCCCTCAGAATTGTCCCAGGTCGTTGCATTGCTGCTTGTACAGAAGTCCATTACATTCTATTTTACCACAGTTAACTTGTCACTTCTTGATCTTAATCCTGGCTAGTTTTCCATCTCTCATTTCTCCTAATAAGGAGATAAATCATAATTATTTGAGTAAAAATATTACACCAAATCTGTTGATATTAAATACTCAGATAGAATCAACCTACAAATGAAAGAAACACAATAATCTCAAAGAAATTTCTCAGTTTGGGTCCCTTGAGAGTTCAGGGAGAATTTCACTGATGATATCCAGAAAACAGGGGGTAAAGAATGTAGATTTATTAGGGCTCCAAGGTAAACCATGTGAGCTATGATTGGCTTTAGCTATTTACAATACAGTTTGGTTTTTTATAGCTTTTTAGGTCAACTTGGCCCTGAAGTCACAGGAATTGCTAAAAAATCATGATCATTCTCGTTGGAAAATGCATTTTTCTGAGGTTAGTCTATATAACCTGGGAGACTTTACTTTCATGACTCAGAAGCTCTTTTTCTTCTTGTCTCAAATGTTACTTTTCTCTGGAGCAAATGTTTTCCCCAATTTCATAGTACTCTGTTTCATTCACCCACCCCACAATACATAAAACTCAAACTCTTTACTCTTTGAAAGACAAAATAATAATAATAATAATAATAATAACAACAACTACACCAGTAATCACTTCTTTGTTTAAGAGTTCTTTTGTATGATAGAATCTCAGTAGTAAGAACCCCTGGATAAATGCTTAGTCCAATCTATAACTGAACAAAATTCCCCTCCAAAGCCCTAATGAGAAGAGGTCATTTGAAGACTACTACTTTGTGATGGTATACTAGGGTTGGCAAGCTCTGTCCCTGGGAGCCAATATTTTAGTGGTGAGGTGGAGTACACTTCTTGCCTAAAGGGTCCTACATCTTCCATGTCTTATGAAGATAGTCTTCCTGAAGATTTTAATTCTCTGTTGTACATTAAGGCAACTCCATTGGCAGTGGACAGAATGCTGGGTCTAGTGTTAGGAAGACTCATCTTTCTGAATTCAAATCTGACCTCAGACATTTACTAACTAGGTGACATCATGCAATCTTACCTCAGTTTCTTAATCTATGAAAAATAATGGAGAAGGAAATGACAAACCCGTACAGTATCTTTGCCAAGAAAACTCCAAATGGAGTCACAAAGAATCAGACATGATTGAAATGACTTAACAACAGGTTGTAGTATACTGTGCAGTGGAATTTCTATCTGTTGCCCTTTTACCCAGTCCCTTATATAAAGTCCCTGGGTTGTGCAGGTGGCCACTGAATACCCTGTCCACTCTAACCCAAATGTTCTATCACCATAAGACCACTTTGTTCTGGGCTACTTTCCCTACTTCAGAACCCATGTGGATGCCGGCATCTTCTAGGGGAAGAGCTGTCTTCCTTTACCTTCCAAGTACACTAATGGCTAGACTGTTCTCTTCAGTGTATACCAGTATTGCTTCCCCCTTTCACCAATCCCCTCTATATATCTGTGCCATCTCTTTCACTGGCCCACATCCACTATTCTTTTTGTCAACCCTCTTTGCAGTCTGGAAGGAATTTCTATGTGAGCCTCTAAAAAGGCCCAACTTCTGTATGAGAATAGGTGGGAAGGTTTAATTGTACATGAAATATAAATTTATGTATCTGCTACTCTCTCCCCTTGCTCAGAAGCACCTACTTCTACCTTCTGGGTCTAAGCAGAACAGGGCTAATTCTCCTTCTTCAATGACAGCCATTCAAATCTACTCATCTAGATGAGACTGGGAGGGAGTCATTAGGTATTCTTTTTTTTTTTTTTTTTTTTTTGCTCTCACAAATGAAAATTAGAAAAGAATTAAAAGTCTTTTCCATCAAGTGTCCTTTTCATTAGCAAAGATAGACACATGGTTACCATAGCTACTTCCCATTCAGAAGACTAGGAAAGGAACCACCACCACCCCCAGCAGCAGATGGAAATCATGGTGGTTCAGGCCCCATGTCCACAATACAAGCTTCCCAGGTAACAGAATAGAACAGATTGCCTCCAGCTCTTTGGGCTGCTGAGATTCTGTTATTGATTTAGCTTATTCCCAGGCTCTGGAATGTACAAGTTTGGGACTCTACTTAAACTGTTTCCACCTGGAATTGCATTGTTGTCCTTATGCTGGACCATTTCCCACTGTTACAGGCACAAACCCTTTTGCCTGTTGCTTTTGAGACTTCTCTACTGACAAGTTCCAGATCCTACTTCTAGCCTGATTCTAAATAATAAATTTAGAGTGAGAAGTTCATCTCTTCTAACCCTCTTATTTGATAAAGACATGAGGCATAGAGATTTAAATGACTTGCTCTATGTCAAATAGGTGGCACTGTAGAGATAGAGAGTATCAGACCAAAGTCAGGAAGATTCATCTGTGTGACCTTAGGCAAATCACTTCAGCCTATTTGCATCAGTTTCCTCATCTGTAAAATGAGCTGGAAAAGGAAATGGCAAATCATTCTAGTACTTTTGCTAAGAAAATCCCAAGTAGGATCATGAAGACTTAGATCTGACTGGACAACAAGAACATTGTCAAATAAGCAGTAAGGAAGTGATCCAGGAATTGAACAAGGTTCTTTGATTCCTGATCTAAAAATGAATTTATCTAGCTTTTTAAATTTATTATTCTTGAAGAAAGGATTCTGGCTCTTAAAACCATCACCTCCAAAGACATCTTGTGACCTCTGTCTAAAGTTCAGCTCTAGACCCTAGTTAGAGTCAAACTGGAGCAGAGACCTAAGTTTGATAGATTTCCTTCATGCTACACAAAATAACCTGATGGCATTCTTTGAATGGCGGAGTTTGTTTCTACTATTATTCTATTATTGTCCTGACAATGGTCCATTTCCCAGTATTGCAGGCAGGATCCCTTTTGCCTTCCACTTTTAAGACTTTTCAGTTCTGGTTCCTACTTCTAAGCTGATTCTATATCATAGAATTAGAGACATTAAGTGGTTGACCTAAAATATTCTGAGAATAGGTCTCTTGCTTCAGCATACTACTATAGGGGTCCAGAACAACAACAAACACCAAATAACAAAAACAACAAGAACAAGAACATAAAAATATTTTCCCTAGAGTCTTTGGTTCTTTTTGCTATTCTCTGTTTATATGGATTAGAATACAAAGATCAGTAAATATGAAGTAAGTTCTATAATTCTCAAGTGGTGAGAACTAGCACCAGAACTCAGGTGTCCTAGCCCCCAGTCCAGATCTCTTTAAATGAATTAGACACAGGAGGGGGGTGAGGGGGACAAGACAGTAGTTCAGAGGAGATATTAATCAGAAATTCTGAGTCTTGGTTCCCTAGCCATGAAGACTGTAGAAAGGTCCTTTTACCTTTTCCCTGCCTCAGTATTCATACTGGTAAAATAGAGAAAAGAATATTTGGAAAGCCAGAGGACTTTCTAAATAGCTATAGAGATGTGAGCTATTATTCATCTTAAGTGTCTAGCCTCAAAAGCCTTTCTTGCAAATTTGACAGGAAAAAAATAAAGCTCAATAACCTTAGGTCATATTGGAAGGCAATGTTTCTTTTCTTAGCTCTCTAGGGCCAGGACCTATAAAGTAACCTACAAGGTGAATAGCATACAGAATGCTTACCCTCAATACACTGTTCTCTGGGATTTGCTTTCAGTTATCTATGGAAACATTGAGAAAAGCCAAACTATGCGTTTTCCAACATTGCAATTATTTGTAGTGACATATCAATTCTGTATCTGTGATAACAAAACCTCTTGGAAGAAAAAAAGTAGAGCTAGGTGGAACAAGAAACAAATGCTTATTCATATGGTACCCTGGGAAGGAGACTCACCCATGCTCCTGCTGGGTTCATTTAAGAACAATGGAATAAATGTTATAGATGTGACTCCAGTATGCAGAGCTGTCATTTTTGGAAGCTGCCATATTGGTGCATGCCTATGTAATTCAACTAAATCTTACTATATGCAAAGTTATATTTCTAGAGCCAGTGGGATATAGTAGAAAGCACAGCAGATTTGGAGGATCCAGCTACAGGTTTGTTCCTATACCTGATCCCACTCAAAAGAGGGTTAGTTAATTAATTACATGCTGATCATATGCTTGATATATACAGATGTCATACCTATAAACTAATAGCAAACATCAACAGAAAATGATCTTATAATTTTACACATTCTAATCAAACTCAAAACCACTATTAGAGAGTGTTAGAGGATTGATCTCATAGCTAGGAGGACCTAGATTCCAGACATTCTCTTTAGACGTACTGACTCTATGACACTGAGTACATCACCCAAACTTTCATTTTCTGTAGACAGATCTGTAGAACTATTTATCACACTTTCCTCATCTGGAATTTCCTCATAGCTATGGAATCACAGGTCTAGTCACTGTCCCTCAGTCATAAAACCTTACCTCTCTATCAAGCTGGACATAATTCCTTTCTCCAGTGAACCTTCCTAATATTTGTTGGCACGAGCACATGAAAGGTGGGGACATGAGAAGAAAAGTGTAAGGAGAGCACACAGTTTAACGAGAAGTATTAACATTTTCTCAACCACTGGCTGATGTTTAGACAGTTAATAAAACAGTGAATCAAATCATTATACACAATACTGATTTCCAAATGTAAAGATCCACATTGAAAATTTAACAATCAGGCTCAAGTTCAGCTGGCCCCAAAATACTTCTGCGTAAATGTAAAGTATATACAAAATAAACTGAAATATATAAAAAGAAACAAAGGCAAACAGGGTTGAGTGACTTCCCCAGAGTGTGGCATAGCTAGTAATATTTGAGACAGGGTTTGAAGTCAGGAAAATGAGTCTTCCTGACTCCAAGCCTGGTGTTCTCTCCACTGTGTCACCTACAATACAAAAAAAATAACTGAATCTTAGAGAGATATGACAAACAGTTGTAAAAGATTATAGTTCTTTGTGTTTGACAAAAGTAAAGAGCCAAGTTTTGGCGATAAGAATTCACTATTTGGTAAAAACTCTTGGGAAAACTTGAAATCACTCTGACAGAAACAAGATATAGATCAATATCTTAAATCATTTCCCAAGAAAAGATCAAAATGGATACATGACTTAGGCATAAAGGAAGATATCCTAAGCAAATTAAAATAGGAAACATTATTATAGTAGATTTATGGATAGCAGAGGAGTTTAAAAGGTTTTGCACAAATAAAATTAATGTAGCCAAGGTTAGAACTAAAGCAGTAAATTGGTGAGAAATTGTTTAAGAACAGTTTCTTGGATAGAGGTTTCACATATAAAAATGTATAACATTGGAAGGGATTTTGAAGGCCTTTAGTCCAATTCCTTACCACACTGTGAATACTGGGTGCTATATCTCTGAAATGAGGCTACTCAGCTTCCTTTGAAAACCTTCAGTGATAAGGAAATCACTACCTTCTCTGAAATAACTTGACCTAATTTTTAAGATCTTTAAATATTAGGAAATTTTTCTTCATGTTGATCTGAAGTAATCTCTTCAACTTCCACCTAGTAATCTTGATTCTGCCTTCTAGAGCCAAACAGAACAAGCCTGACTACATTTTCACGTGGAAGCCTTCCAAACATTTAAAGCCCACAGTCTTATTCTTCCCATGTCTTCTGTTTTCCAGGGCAAACATCTCATTTTCAATTTTTTACCTTAAGTATCCTCACCAATTTTATGATGTTTTTCTAGATATAGTTCAGTTTTTCATGATTCCTCTAAAATGGAATGTCCTAAACTGGACAGGAAAGTCTAGATATAGTCTGACTACAATACGGTATATCAGGGTTCTCCTCTTCCTTCTTGAGATACTAAACTTTTAGTTTATGTAGCCTGAGATTGAATTAGATATTTGAGATGTCATATCATACTTCTGATATATTATACTTATAGTCTATTATAAAAGCTATATATTGTCATTTGAACTTTTCCTAGGTAGACCCCTTCCCTCCCTATAATTATAAAGTTGATTTTTAATTATACAGTAATCCCTATAAAATTAAATAGTAGAATGAACTTTAAAGGATAGGTGGAATTTGGGTAGATGGAAAAGGCATTCTGGGTAGTTTATGCCGATATAATTTTATAGGAAAGTCATATCTGAAGACTACCAAGTGTAGAGCAAGGTAAGTAGGTGGCATAGTGGACAGAGGGCTGCAGAAGAATATTGCTTTCCCTGAGTTCAAATCTGGTCTCAGATACATACAAGCTACGTAACCCTAGGCAACTTAAATTTTGTTTACCTCAGTTTCCTTATCTGTAAATGAGTTGGGGAAAGAAATGGCATATCACTTCAGCATCTTTGCCAAGAAAACCCCAAAAGGGGTCGCAAAGAGTCAGACTCTATAATGTCATTTGAACATTTTCCTAGGTAGCCCCATTCCCTCCCTATAATTTTAAAGTTGATTTTTAATCAACTGAAAATGACTTAGCAACAAAGTGTATGGAGGGAACAGCAGAAGTTTAAGAAGAGAACTTGGATGACTTTAGTGGATCTCAGAAAAAGAGCAATAATTGGCAACATAGGAGAATCATCATAGTGTAAATGTTAGTTTAATTCTAGATTTTGAGAAATAGAAATCATTACTTACCCTTTAGACCTAACTCTACAAGTTTTTGTGAGAAAATACAAAACATAGGTGGTAGGGCACATGCACACACACATACACACACACAAACACACACACTCACGAACACACGTACACAGAGTAGAAAGGCATATGATCTTCAATGGCAACTGAGAGTCTCAGCTCTTCAGTCTGCTTCCTGAAAGGCAAAGAAACACTTTCTATTATTTAAAAGAAATGAGCCCTCTCCAGAACCACTGGCTGGGTCTGAATGGAAACAAAAGTTAAGGGTTAAGTAACTTTGTTAAGCTCATCCCTCAGTTAACTTAAGCCACTTTGTACTCAGAGGGCAGGGAAGCTAGAGAATTTTTTTCAAGTACACCAATAGATCTCAGACCTTTTCAAGACACTGAACAGAAATATATAGAAGAGAACAGACGGAGGGGTCAATAGAATTCTTCTATGGTACATGTGTATATGTGTAAAGCAGAAACATTGAACTCATGAATCTGTCATTCATTCTAACTCAACTCCGTTTCTACCTGTCTCCAACTCTCTGTGAGATGATACTCTTCTTCTGTAAGATAGAATCAGTGTAATATCCCAGCAGGGAAGGGGAAAGTATTTTAGGAAAATAAACAGGGTCCAACAATGCCCAAGAATGCAGAAGTGTTTCCAAAAAGTAGATCTCATCTAATGTTTCTGCCAATTTACAAAGTTGCAATATACTTTCAGGTAAAATAGTTCTG
This sequence comes from Gracilinanus agilis, assembly GCF_016433145.1. Classification (NCBI taxonomy): domain Eukaryota; kingdom Metazoa; phylum Chordata; class Mammalia; order Didelphimorphia; family Didelphidae; genus Gracilinanus; species Gracilinanus agilis. The sequence continues at coordinate 109,569,773 of NC_058132.1, read as the reverse complement.
GGCAGAACAAGTTGATCAAACCTTAAAAGTAAAGGATTTGAGGTAGGAACTCAGAAAATTCAGCTGGGAAAGAGAAGACAGAATAAAGAGTTATAGATTTCCATCTAGAAGGAAACTTAGAGGTCATTTAGTCCAACCACTTCATTTTACTGTATGGGTAAGGAAATGAGGTCCAGTAGGGATTACATGACTTGCCCAAGGTCACATGGATAGTAAGGGATATAGCTAAGATTTAAACCCAAATCTTCTTACTCTAAATCCTGTTTTCATCACCTCTCTCTCTCGACACTGTTTCTTTTCTAGCAACTGAAAACTGTTCCAAGGAAGAAGGATTAGCCTTACTCTGTTTGTCTCCAAATATATCTTAAAAAGTAGGAGCTCTGGGTGGATGTTGCAAAGAATTAGTATTAGATTTGGTAAAAGAAAAACAACTTTTTAATTTTTTAACAAATAATCATCCCAAAGTGGAATGCTCCATCTTAGGGATAATAAATTCATCTATATGAGATGTGTTCATGTAAAGGCTGACTACTTCTCAAATGTATTATAATAGGGATTCTTTTTTTCACGTATAGGTTGGACCAGATGGCTGCTGAGATCCCTTCCATTGATGAACTATTGTGACTCTTTGAAAAGCATTAAAACTCCTCTTAGTCACAAAATTCTCAGTTTAATTTATTTGGTGAAAATGACTTATCTCATAAAACAAGAGGAAACAAATGTTGCATTTCACTATAAAACATTCGTATGCTAAGAACATGGGAAAGATGGCGGCTGGAGGAAGATGAAATATATGGAAGAAAGAGAGAATATGACATTCCCCCAGAATTCTCAAAATGAATTGGCCTTAGCATACTTCTTTATCACAGGTCTCAGAAAGGATGGGATCCAAGTCAAGCCAAATCCCAAACAAATCATAATTTTGCTGTCTACAGTGGTACTTAATACTCATTAAAACACAGCAAAAGCTCTAAGAAAGAATAAGTCCCAGATCAAGAAAGGTAAAGATGGTAGAGTCATTTAACTTAACTATGTAGTGTCAGGAGAGTAGAAAAAAATGACCGTGTGTGTGTGTGTGTGTGTGTGTGTGTGTGTGTGTGTGTGTGTGTAATCTATATCATCTATCTCTATATAGATATAATTAAGGGATGATAAGGACTTTGCAATTTTTTAATGTGCATTTGTGTTTTGTTTTCTAACACAGTGTCTTCCACATTTGTTTCTTGAAGGGGTCTAGATCAGTGAATCCCAAAGTAGATGCCACCATCCCCTTGTGGGTGCTGCAGCAATCCAGGGAGGCAGTGATGGCTATAGGTGAATTTATCTTTCCTATTAATTGCTATTAAAATTAAAAAAATAATAATTTTCAGGGGCCCTAAGTAATATTTTTTTTCTGGAAAGGGGGCAGTAGACCAAAGAAGTTTGGGAACCGCTGGTCTAGATCTTTGATTTTATGAGTACAAGAGAGTACCAAGCATGGAAACTTCTTCCATCCATATAGATAGGCAACTCTTATAACTTACTGCCTTACACAGTAGCTTGAGGTCATTGAAAGAATAAGTGACTTTCTCAGAGTCACACAACCTGTGTAAGTCATAGATAGGGTTTGAACCCACATTGGCCTGAATCCAAGAGAGAAACTTTAACTGTCTCCATGCTGCTTCACAGTTTTAGTAAAGCAATCACTTAATAAACATTTAAAATTTTATTTCATTTTATTTTAGGAAACAAGCAAACATTTATTACATACTGTGTATTAGGCATTGTGCTAGGTGTGAGGGATACAAATAAAAAGAACCAATCACTCATCTCAGAATGCTTATATTTTAATCAATGCAAAACAGTTTATTGTATCTTATTTATTATATATTAAGACATTATTTTTGATGTGTTTTTGACATTAGCTTTGAGCTATCTCCATTATGATGATATCTATAATAGTTGGCTCTAGGATTTGCAAAGAATTTTATGTATATGATCTCATATTTTCCTCCCCATAATTGTGTGATATAGTTGCTATTATTCCAAGTTTTGTTAGAGGAGAAAACTGAGGTTCAGAGATTTTGAGTGCATTGTCCAGGGTCAAACAGCCAAAAAATAGCAGAACAGAGATTCGAACCAGCTTTTACTGATGTCAGATCAGTTATAGTTGGGATACACTTCATTTATTCATTTGCATTCTGTTAAGAAGGAAGTTTTAGGTTATTAGGGCAATTTGCTACTATTAATTTCTTTGCTCATATTTATATGTAATTTTGTGAATAAAATTAAGTAGTGATGTTAATTTCTCTCATAACTTGGTTGGTATATGCAGACAAACAAGAAAAAGAAAGTAAAAAACTAAATGTTTTGTTCCAAGAAAATTAACATGATTATGTTAATTGCAGAATGTTGCCTACCTTAAAGATACTAGAATTCTCTGTCTAGAAAAAATTCTTTAGGCTTTCTCAGACTGCTGATTAGAATTAGTGACTACCTGTAAATTCAAAGGAAATATCAGATCATATAACCAATTAATTCACAATCACTACTTGGCTTCTGCCTAATTAGAGCTCCATTAGCCATCTTCCTCTCTACTTTTTCCTACAGGTAAAATTTTAGTCCTGGTGCTTTATTTCTTTACCATGTAACTGCAACTTACTATTCATTCATTTCTTCCCCATCCCACATGTTCCCTGTCATTTATGTTTTAAAAGTCACTCAAATAAGAGTTGGATAAAACCTATTGAGAGTAGAGAAGCCACATTATGGCCCTGTCCCATAGAAAAAAGGACAGTTAGGTGGCTCAGTGGATAGAATGCTGAGCCTGGAGTCAGAAAGATTTATCTTCCTGAGTTTAAATCCCAACTCAAAAACTTACTAGCTGTGTGACCTTGGGTGAGTCTCTTAACCCTGTTTGCCTCAGTTTCTTCCTCTGTTAAAAGAACTGAAAAAGGAAATGGAAAATCACTCTAGTATCTCTGCCAAGAAAATACCAATTGGAGTCATGAAGAACTTGACAGGACTGAAAATAATTCAACAATTGACTAATATAATAAAAGCTATCTAATCCTGGAAAAATAACAGTTTCTGGAAGTTTCCATTCTGGATGTAATTATACAGAGAGGACCACAAATTATTAAGGGTCAATATCCTCATCTGAAAAGTGGGGATAATAACTTGAACAGAATGGATGATTTGTGAGGTATCTTGTAAAGGGAATGTCTGTTTAGGTGTTTAATGACCTCTGATTTTCCTTCCTTCTCTGAAATTTGGGATTTTGTCATCATGAACTGAATAATAAAATTCAATTTGGTAAAAAAAATTATTAAATGTCTTCTCTGTGCCAGGCACTGTTTTAGGTTTGGGATGGGACTAGAGGGAAACAAAATAGCCAGTGGCTAAATTTTATTGGGGAGGGAGGAATGGAGTAAATAACACACAAATAAATATTTCCCAAGGGGTGGTGGGAAGGATGAAAGCAAGAACAACTACTCAGATCAAGAAAGGACTCCTGTAGTCAGTAACATTTAAACTGAATCTTCAGAGATCTAATAATTTCAAGAAGTAGAAGACAGTTAGAAGGACATTTCAGGCACTTGGAACAAGTTGTATAAAAGCATGAAATGAGGCACTCATAGCATCATAGATTTAGAGATGAAAAGAAACCTCTGAAGTCATCTTGTCAAAATTCCTCAATTTACAGATGAGGAAACTTTTTCCTAGAGAGGTGAACTGATATGTCCAAGGTCATAGAATAGGTCTTAGAGGCAACATTTGAATCCAGTTCCTCCAACTCCGAAGAGAGGGAATTTTAATGAATAGAAAATAGCAAGTGGTCCAGTTTTGCTGGAATATATAGTACATGATGTTAAGTCATATGAAAATAGTATGGAAAGACAAGTCATATCTAGATTAGGAAGAACTTTTCACATCAAACATAAGCGTACGTGTTTCCTTCAGAGAATAGGGAGTCACTGAAGATTTTTATTTTGGGGAATGACATATATTCTAAGTTCCATTCTAACTCTATCTTGGTCAGGAAGTCTATGACAAAACCTCTTTTGTTGTATGTTTATTTGCTGTTATTTCAGTCATGTCTTACTCTTCATGACCCCATTTGGGTTTTTTTGGGGGGGTTGGCAAAGATAATGGAGTGTTTTGCTATTTCCTTTTCCAGTGTATTTTATAGATGAGGAAACTAAGGCAAATAGGATGAAGTGACTTGCCATGGGTGACATAACTAGTAAGTTTCTGAGGCTGAATTGGAACTCAGGAAGACTTCTTCCTGACTCCAAGTCTAGCACTCTATCCACTATGTCACCTAGCTGCCTGATAAAATTCTCTACCTTTATTTAAAGAAATACTGTAGCTTTTTGTTTGTTGTTTTTTTAGTTCCCAAAAGGACATTTGAGGATGACTTACTGATTTCAATCTAGTAATGGGAAGATGATCTACTGTACAAAACTCATGGTCTCACTCTAGGAAAATACTAATATAAATTAATGGTCCTTTACGAAACCTCAAATTGATTGCATAATGTTTCCCAATTGAGCATTGGGCTTTCCTCTAATGTCCTGGGACCTAAATATTTTTCTTAAAGTTAAGGATTTCAAATTTTCTGTAACTGGAATTTTATGGTTCTGCTCTGAGGATCATGGTTGTTCAATTCACTAGTTACATTGGAGTCAAAATTCAATTGTAAGCTTACATGCTATAAAGAAGGCTAACTGGGTTATCAGCAGTTTTTGAGAAGGATTTTTATCCAGTATCTGTCTGCTCCAATTGTAAGCAGAAAAATGATTTTTTATTATCCATTAAATTTGAACACAAAATGTTCCCATTTTTTTATTAAGACTTTCAGGATGTATTGCAGGCTCTCTTGCCATCTGTTAGCTTAATGTTATGGACATCTTTTGGAAACAAAAGTAGCTATTTGATGGTTTTCTATTTAATATTTTTTTCAAGTTGCTTTTTTTTTTATTAATCTATCCATTGCTACCCATCTTGAGCAGAAAAAAAATACCTGAAACACTCAGTACATCACCTAGCAAAACAAACTCCCTTTTTCACAATACCTAAAAATATATTTCTCTTTCTGCAATATAAGTTCAAACCCCTTCATCCAGAATTCTCAGAACAAACTGAAAGTGGTCTTAGAGATCTAATCCAAGTGTTACAACCCTTTTTTAATGTGTTAGGAACCCCTTTGACTCTGTTGAATCCTATGAACTCCTTAGAAAATTGGTTTTTAATGCATAAAATAGATGCTTCCCAAGAAAACCAGTGCTACTGAAATAGTGATCAATTAAAAAAAACATCACAAGATCATAGGTAAAGAGCCCCTAATATAAGGTAGTTCCCTTATCTTATACAGAAAGAGAAAAGTTTGCTGAATCAGTTGAAGCTATTTGCCCAGCAATATACAGTGAGTAAATGGAAAACATAGCTTATTCAATCAGTCAAGAAACATTTATTAAATACCTACTATGTGTCAAGCAGTGTGTTAAGTGCTAAAGGAACAAAGAAAGGCAAAAACAAATGTCCAGGAAATCCTAAATTTCAGAGATGAAAGGGAAATCAGAAGACAGAAATCCCTTCTGTAACATAACCAACAGGTCATCCATCCCCATTTTTAGATGAGGAGACTGAATTTCAGAGTTAAATAACTTGTTATCATCATATAGGTACTGGATCCAGGAAAAAAAAATATCCAAGTTCTTAAAATGGGGAGGGCAACATGTAAATAACTATGTCCAAGAAAGCCACAGAGTAGTTATTTAGGCAGCTGGGTGACTTAGTGGATAGAATGCCAGCCTTGAGGCAGGAAGACTCATTTTTTTGAGTTCAAATTTGGCCTTAGACACTTGCTAATTGTGAGACCCTAGGTGAGTCCCTTCACCCAGTTTGCCTCAGTTTCTTCATCTGTGAAATGGACCAGAGCAGCAAATGCAATCCACTCCAGCATCTTTGCCAAGAAAACCCTAAATGGGGTCATGAAGAGTGAGCATAACTGTAAAATGATTGAACAACAAATAGATAATAAATTCAAAGAGGAGATACAGGAGAGGAAGACAGGGAAGTAGGAAAGATCTCCTATAGAAAGTGGGATTAGATTTGAATCAAGACGGAAACCAGAACCTAGCTAGCTATCTTGAAGCTCAGTTCAGTTCTTTTCCCAACAAACACTGACTTTCAAAATACCTTCTATAGGGGCAGCTGGGTAGCTCAGTGGATTGAGAGCCAGGCCTAGAGACGGGAGGTCCTAGGTTCAAATCTGGCCTCAGACACTTCCCAGCTGTGTGACCCTGGGCAAGTCACTTGACCCTCATTGTCCACCCTTACCACTCTTCCACCTATGAGCTAATTCACAGAAGTTAAGGGTTTAAAACAAACAAAAAAAATTAAAAAAAATACCTTCTATATAACAACAAGAGACTTCTATCCTATGGAGACCCCGCTGTAGAGTGAAAACAGCCTGAATTTGGCTATATATATATATATATATATATATATATATATATATACATACACACACACACACACACACACACATGAAAGGATGTATAATAGTCCATCAGTACCATAACTAAGGCAGGGCAACAAGAATTTTGCCTCTGTGGGGTTAAATTTAGAGAGTGCTGAAAGTACTTCCATTCCTTCAGTGGAGAAAACAACAAAACTGATCACCAAGGGAATAGGAAGACTTAGTTAAAACAGGAAACCACTAGGTAACCCGCTTCTTCTTTCCCTTGTTAGTTAACCCAGAGTGCGATTTTCTCTAATGCCTCAGTCACAATGTTCTCCCAGTAGTGATACTTTAGTATCCCAGGATCTCCATCCATAGCATAGCAAGCATGTGCTTTGTCCTGAGTGTGCTTTGTGCTAACTTAAACATAGAAATTTCCAGTTCATGAACTGGAGTAGTGCAGATGGAAGTACCATTCAGGGAAAGAAGATGTGATGATAGATTCCAGGGCTGTTTTTCAGTCTAAAATGCTAGAAAGCCCCAGGAAGAAAGCTATGACCTATTGAGCATTAAATCAGGTCTTTTGACTGAACAGTTGCCAAGGATAATGTGCAGAGATTTGAATGTAGCTTAGATTCTAGCATGTTTTAAAAGGCAGAAAAAATAAAAGGCTCTGTGAATTAGAAATGGGAAGTCCCTCAGCCCACGATGTGCTATTTGTGATTGAGCCAGGTTTCTTATCCCTCTCCACTTACAGCTCTTAGTATGCATTACCCTACTATCAGCTCATGTGGTCAGCGGGAAGCCAATCTCAGCTACTTAAAACATATATGATTATTGCAGCGTTGTCTCATTGTTCAGCAGAAGGGTTGACTGTTCTCTAATTTTAGCAAGTATCTTAAATGTCAAAAGGCAGATTTTCCTCCCAGGCCCCTTCTCTGTCCCTCTGGTTGGGAATCATAAGAAAGATTCATTTTATTCACAGAGTGTCACAAAAGAAGAAAAAAATGTAAGATTTTCCTCATACACATGATTAAAGGCAGGGAGGGCAAGAAAAATGAAGACCTTCTGGCACAATTAAGTTAACCAAATATTTATTAAACACTTACAAGTTGCCAAACACCTTGGTAGGCAGTGGGGACACACATATAGAAACACTATCTTTGCTCTCACAAAATTTGTAGTGCATCAGGATGAGAAGAGAACAAAAATTAGAAATACCTGTAGCAGCATCTTATGAGGGAGAGTGAGATAAGTACAGTGGGAAAAAATCCAGGTACAATTCTTTGTGGAATTTAAGTGAGATAAAATTCATTTCAGTTAGAATGGTCAGACAATGCAGAGCTCCACTCTTGGTTCTGCCATTTGCCCCACTGTGTGACCTTGTGTAAATCATTCTCTAAGCTTCAGTTCTTCAAAAACAATTTGGGAAGAAATACCAAACCATTTGTCTTCTTGACTTGACCAGACTGTTGAAAGGCTCGAATAAGGTAGCATATTCAAAAGCACTTTAATAACCATGAGTTCAGACATAAATAGGACTTGTTCAGATGTTTTTAGTTGTGTCCGACTCTTCATGACCCCATTTGGAGTTTTCTTAGCAAAGATACTGGAGTGGTTTGCCATTTCTTTCTCCAGCTCATTTACAAATGAGGAAACTGAAGCAAACAGGGTTAAGTGACTTGCCCACAGTCACATGACTAGTAAATGTTTGAAGCTGGATTTGAAATAAAGAAGAGGAGTCTTCTTGATATCAAGGCTTGTGCTCTATTTTGCTACTTAGCTGCTCTTTTTGTTACTTGTATTCTTTGTGTTTAGCATAGAATCTAGCACAAAAGTAGTCACCTCATAACTATTTATTGGATTGGATTAGCTATCATCATAATTTGTTGTAATGTGATTTATAATTGTAGTGATGCTGATAGTGCTAGTGATATCATTTTCATCATAGACTAGATTATATCTAGAAAGTGTCTCTGTAATCAGGGAGGCATAGCTCCATGCCTTGACCTAGGTTTTCCATATAGTAAAATGACAAATGCTAGCTCTTCAGTTTGACAATTAACAATCATCACAATCTGGTTCCTTTCTACCTTTCCAGGCATATTGCATATTGCTCCATCTTCTACACTCTTTTATTTTAGCCAAACTGATTTAAGTTCTACTCTCCACACTCTTATTCTATTTTTCCCTCCATGCCTTCATAGAGCCTCATGCCTAAAAGTTTTCCTGTCTTAGAATCCCTAGATTCCTTCAAGGCTTAGCTCATACGTCTCAACTTACAGGAATAATTTCTTTATCCCTCATAGTAGTTAATATATTTTCCTTCTTCAAATAATCTTGAATATGTGTGTGGATAGAAAGAAAGAAAGAAAAGAAGGAAGAAAGGAAGGAAAAAAGAAAAGATAGATAGATAGATAGATAGATAGATAGATAGATAGATAGATAGATGGATGGATGGATGGTTGGATATGATATGATATATTTCCTAGTGGAAATTGGGTTCCTTGAGGTCAGGGACTATTTTCTTTTTGTCTTTGGACCCTAGCATCATCATTAGTGCCTTATGGGTACTGGGTATATGCTAAGTGCTTTTGGGGGTTAGAAGACATGAAAGTCAAATATCACCATACTTGTCCAATATTTTCTACCACAACTAAGGGCAGAAGAATCCACTCTTAACATTTTATATGGAAGATACAGGGATGGGTTTAATGCTGCCTCTTTGAGGGAAGTGTAGTCATCTCTTATCATTCCTTTTGACTGTTCTGTCAAGGAGACGGAGGATACTCTTGGGACTTCTCTATTAAAGATAAAATGAGACATGGTAAAATAAAAGTATTACTGCATCTAGTTTTGTCTTAGGGTATTGATTTTGATCCTTCTATAAGAATCAAATCAGTTATTATTATATTGATTGTTGCAACACAGCCTAAATTAATTGGGGCAACCCAATTAAGATTCTGAGGTAGAAATATTTATTCTGCTCTGACATCCTGGAAATCACTGGATTTTGAACCTGAAATTGGATGGAGAATCCTTTCCTTTTTTGGTCATCAATCAGCATATACACACATTTTACCTCATTGAAATGTAATACTGACTCCATGGAAGCTTCACTTATATTGACCAATATTTTACCAAGAGAATCTCAGGTGTCAATGATGGTGGCTAGATCATATGTGTAAGCTAGAATATTGGTTCTCCCATTATATAACTCATATGCTAACCCATTTCTCATCACCTTATGAAGAAAGTGATTATTTACCATACTAGACACATACATAACTGAGAGTAGAAGTGGGAAAGGGAGAAAGTAAGAGTTTAATGAAGGAAATAGAGACTGTGAGAGAGAGGAGAAGAGAGCAGAAGGGAGAAGAGAAATCGAAAGAGCAAGAAGTAAAAAAGTAGAGAGAGAAAAAGAGGAGAGGAGAAGGAGAGTTACAAGAGTAGGGATATAAGGAGAGAGAGAAGGTGGGAGATGAGCAGATAATAAGGGAGAGAGAAAAGACAAGCCCAAGCATACTAAGTTCTTGTAAGGGTCCATGATATTATTATTATTATTATTATTATTATTATTATTAGTAGTAGTAGTAGTAGTAGTAGTAGTAGTACTCTTTCCTCTAATGTGGTTTGCAAACCATCTATGCCTTGGAAGAAAGGATTTGTGATTTGTTGTGGCTGAAAAATTCACTTCCTGTTGGCTTCATTTCTGGTGAGGCTCTCTGAACACAGCAGTTCTGGTCTTCCAAAAATAGTCCATCATCATTCCTGTACTTACTACCTTCCTAGTGTGATAGATAGTGAAACATCTTGAACCATCAAGAACCCAGGAACATCTCCATATCACTATGAAGCACTGATAAAAAAGAGGTTATTCTTTAACAATTCAGATATATGTGATTTTATTATCGTGGCTATCTCCTATGCCAGTGAACTTTCTTTTACTCTGGAGATAATGAGGCCTTAACTTCTGGTTAATTAAGTTATTAGCTTTTTCAAACTTAGCTGGACTGATGTTCAGATGGCAGACATGTAGCCCAAAGCTTCCTAACTTGACAGTATCTTCTAGAGCTCTCATTCTCCTGGTCTAGTCTTCGGGGGGATATCGAGTCCTTTTCAAACCATAATTCACCATTTAGATTCTGGCTTTGGTTGGAAGTGAAGGGGATGCAAAGATATTTAAAATGTGTTTAAAATAGTCAGGCACAAACAAATGAATCAAAGGATGATTTATTACTCTTCTGATTTTAACAAAAACTTTTCTGTGAAAGTAGCGGTATCATCAAATAAACTATTATTTTATTTTTTGAGTGTTAGATACAAAAGATACATGATTTTAAATACACACACACACACACACACACACACACACACACACACACACACATATATATATATATATATATATATGGAGCTTACTCATCAACTTTACAAGACTTTTCTCTTACTCTATATTTCACACATATCCTATTCTTGCCTCTTAGCTCAGTCACGCTGAATCTGTATCCTTGGAAACATGAGGATATGCTCTATTTCATTGCATTTCCCACTCTTTGGAGATGCATTCCTACCCTCCTAGAAACAGAGACACTATTGAAATAGACACTGAACTTGTAGTGAGGTGAAATTGGTTCAAATCCCTGTGCTCAGAGGCACTGAACAATTCACTTTACTGCTCTGGCCCTCACTTCATAACACTGTAAAATGGGGATAACAATCTTCATACTACCTATCTCATGTGATTGTTGTGGTGAAAGTGCTTTTTGTTTAAAGGTTGAAAGCACTTTAGAAATGTAAATTGCTACTATTCCTACTACTACCATCACTATTACTACTACAACAACTACTACTATTCTACTACTCCTACTCCTACTATCATCATTACAATTATTCCTTTCTGAATTTTTTACTCATAGAACTTCCTTGTCATGTTTCTCTTATCATCATTGGTCATCATTATCTTCATCATAATCATACAAAAGATCTCAATACAAAATGTATTATATCTCAAATATTTAAAACACTGAATGCAAAAAAAAAATACATTAAAGAATAGTACTTATCCTCAAGGAGGTTTACATTTGCCCAGGTGGGAAATATTACAGTTCCAAACTTTGTGTAGCAATACAAGGTCATTTAAGGAAAGGGGGAGCATTATGCAATGGGCAATGGAGGTGTTTAGGAAGCCTTCATCAAGGTGATGGCATTATAGCTGACCTACAAAGGAATACAAAATGGGAATTAGGAGAGAATGTATTCTAGGCGTGGGTCACTTGAAAAGTATATATACTATATATAAATATGTAGTAATTAAAGTTTCTAATCATGTCTACCATCTAGGAGTTTACAGAATACAATTTTGTTATTTAAAGAGCCCCTAAAAGTCACATTCTTCTCTTGAATTATTTTTATTAAAAAGTCATCATCACCAAGGCCTTATTGACAAAGTTTGCTTAAGAAAATAGCATATTAAAATTGGAAGATGTTTCAAAGATCATGTGTGACATGGGTGAACTTTGGACTCAATGTATGAGAACCAGCACTGTTATATACTCAAGGGATTTTTAGGTAAATTTTAAGTACCTCAGTTCTATTTAACTACTTGCATCATAGTTGTATCAAAATTACATTTTAATTTCTTTAAGGAGAAAGCAAGAAAAAACATACAAATAATTCCCCCCACACCTCAGGGTATAATTCCTCCAGCCTATGGGGAGAGGAGGAAAGAATGAGGTTCACAGCTCAGCTCAGTTTCTACATAGCATTAGTTCCATCAGATTCAAGTCCCAAGTTTCCTTAAGACTTATGTTCCCTGGACTTTGACTTCTCAGGGCTGCCTTCCTGGGCTGGCTACAACATCCAGCCTAGACACCTGAGCAACCACATCACCATGGTTTGAGTTCAAAGACTGAAGACTCCAGTTCCTACATGTAGGACTAAAATGGATAATGAAATAGACCCAAACCCCAAGTTTCTTGGTACCACATTACCTGGGGAAAAGGAACTTACTGTATGGTGTCACCTGCAATGAGTGAATGAGTCCTTCATCTGTGGATACCACTGGAATCAGAGGGACTATATCGATCAGGACATTCTTGCTGCATATCCAATAAGAAGAGGTCGCTCCCAACCACATAGCCACATGATATACCAATGCAGACTTTCCATACATATGCCCAGTATTTCTGTCTCCTAGAAACAAGACCTCAGTACCTACCATATGGAGGCCCGCCATTTTGGTGAATTGAGTGTGTACCAAAATCCATTACGAATTTTAACACATTGAATCTCCAATACTAGTCATTTTAGCACCTTAAGAGTATGAAAATTGCTTCCTTCAAAATGTTCTATCTACATTTTCTGACTAAAACTTTATTCTGGTTCAATAAGCCAAAATGAAAGTAGGGCTTTGTTTACCTGGATATTGTCAGATTTAGAAAGAGTTAAGGTATAAAGGCAGCTAGGTGGAGCACCAGGCCTGAAGTCAGAAAAATTCATCTTCCTGAGTTCAAATCTGGCCTCAGACATTTGCTAGCTGTGTGACCCTGGCACATAAACCATTTTCCCTCAATTTCCTCATCTGTAAAATGAGCTAGAAATGAGCAACCACTCCAGTATCATTGGCAAGAAAACTCCAAGTGGAATCAGAAAGTAGGTCATCACTTAAATGAATGAATAACAATAAAGTATATATGTATGTATATATATATGTGCACATATATATGGGTTTTCCTACTATTCTTCCTTCTGTCAGTTCTGCAATTAATGCTTTGACAATGGCTTGTCTAGAATATTGCAGAGAGAAATCATCTTGGTATACTAGATAGCCTTGGAGCTAGCCAACTCTGAGATTCTGCAATTCTGAGTATCAGGATGGGAATTTCACATCTGGAGATCCGATGGAAATGAATGAAAATCTTGGTGGATAAACTTGGAAAAAGGAGTAAAGGCTGCTATGCTTTATGGGGCCTTTCTCAGTACTTACTGTGGTTCTGACAGGGTTCTGACTTTTTCCTTTGGTCAAGATTCTACCTTCCCCTGGATGGTGAATAATAAAATAGGAGTAATTCCTAGAATTTTATGAGAAATAAGGAAAAGGGGGATGGAGCAAAAAAGAGAGAGGGGGGAGGGCAAGGGGAGGAAAATATAGAGAGGGAGGGGGAGATGGGAAAGAGAGAGAGATTGAGAGACAGAGACAGAGAGGAAAGGAAAGGAGGCAGGGGGTATAGAGGGATAGAAAGGTGTTTGGGGGAAGTGGGAGAGGGAAAGATCTCATTTTCCCCTTAGAGGGAAGAATGCTGAATAAATGTATGGGTCATCACTGTCACAGTGAGAGGGAGGTGAGGAACTGTGGGTTGGAGAGGAGCTGGAGGAGATCTAAGTAGAACTCAACCATCTCTGCCACCTGGCAAAGGTTATTGTGATCATAGCAATACGCCAACCCCCTCAGCACTCCATGTGGTCTCCTTGGAATTGAATTCAAGCACATGTGTGATGGTATCAGTAGGAGAGACACAGTCTGCCACCCACACAGTGAATTCATAGACAGGTTCCTATCCAGTGACACAATAGACCTTTTTTTCTAGTAGCAGAGGTCTTTAGCAAGCTGATACATCCAAGCAATTCACAGTCTAGAATACAGACTCTGCAGGGGCATGTTGGAAAAAATATGTGTTGCTAAGTAGATGTGGTCACACACACACACACACACACACACACACACACATACACACACACACACACAGAGAATTTCAAAGTTAGGAGGGACCTCTGTGACTATCTTAGTCCAAAAAGAGTCCTCTCTGTATTATGTAGCAAAAGATTTGTAAAGTATCTTCAAGTACATGAATGGCTGTTCCTGGAGAAAAATTAGATTTGTTCAGCTTAGCCCCAGAAAACAGATATAGGACCATTATGTGGAAGTTGCATTAGGATGATCAATCACTTTATAAGCATTTATAAGCACCAATGAAATATTTCCTTCCCTCAAGTTCCCTTAGATTAAGTCTTCTTGAAAGAAAAAAAAAACTTTCTACTAATTAAAGTTATGCTAAAATCAACCACTTTCTGCTTTCGAAAAGCAGAAATTTGAAGCACTATAGAGAAAGGGAATTAAACTATTATGTTTGAACCCAAAGAGCCCCTAGTGGAATTATCAGAGTCAAAATGAGATTTTATGTAAAATGGAGAGGGGAATGCTTCCTAATAATGAGAGTAATTTCCAAATGGGCTGCCTCAAGAAAAAGTGGGGTTCCCCTCATTAGACATCTCCAAGCGAGGGCTAGATGATTTAGTAAAATTAGGGTAGAAAGGATTTTCTTTTTCAGGTATGGGCTGGACTGGATAGTTGCCAGTGTTCCTCCCAACTCTAGATTCAGTCTATTTTTCTCAAGGAAGAAAATGTTTTTGGGCTCCGATAATACACTTTACTAGAACAATTTTGTAGTAATTAGACCCCCCCCCCTTCACACTACTAAATGGGACTTTCAGGACTGTATTTTCTCATTACAAAGCAAATGCTAGGGCCCTAGCTTCCAGCAACATCTGATTTTACAAGGGGCAGGGTTTTGAATTGTCCTCATTTAGCATAATGAAGAAAAACAAGAAGCCAGTCATTTAAGTAATGCTGACCCTCTTCCTTCTACAAGGTTGTTCTGGAAGCCTGAGGTATAACTGCTTTGTGGTTTTTATAGTACAGTATAAAAAAATTTATTACGCAATTCACTTGAAAGTAGAACAAGGTTAGAGAAGCTGATATGACATGCAGGCCTCTGTACTACAAAATCCCTTCACTTTTATGAAAATACAAATTGCTTCATGTTGAGGCAAAATAAACTTCCTGCACACCTAAAAATATTCCTTTTCTGCCTCACCTTCTCCTCTTTGGTCCTCTTGTCTTTCTTGTCCTCTCCTCCCCCTTCTTCTTCCTTTTTTTACTCATCTTTTTTTTAGTCTCTTTTCTTGGCTTCCTCTTTTTCTTCTTTTTGCTTCTCCTTCTTTTCCTCCTCATTGTCCTTCTCCTCTCCCTTCCTCCTTGCTCTTTGTCCTTCTCTTTCTCATCCTCCTCATCATTCTTATGATACGTTTCCTTCTCTTTCCTCCATCTTTCTGTCTTTGCTTATCTATCACTGATATCCACCTAGATCCACTTGTGGCTGAAGAAGTTGGAGCATGCATAGTTGCCACAACCTGGGAAACAATCTAGGCCAGTGATGGGCAAACTTTTTAAAGAAGGGGCCAAAGGAAAGGAAATGCTTATCTGTCAGTCTGTTTCTAAGGAAACTCTTTCAATGTTTCATTGTATTGTTTCCTACTCATTCTATCTGTCAGATTAGGAATAAGGTTGCCCTGCCGGATAGAACATTTCAGGGGACCACATCTGGCCTGCGGGCCGTAGTTTGCCCATCACTGATCTAAGCTGATAGACTAGCCCTCTTTGAGTGTAACCAACAGGTCACAAACCTGTTGGTGAGTCAGAGGGGTGTCTGCCCCAAGTATGTGAAAAGTTTCCTCTTTGGAATGGGCAAATGAGAACAATTTGTTCCAGTGGCCATGAAGGCTGCTTAACCAGATGTTGTTGATCTCTTAGAGCTTGGTCAGACATAGAAGAAGCCCAGATTATCCATCAAATATGAGGCCATCACCAGTCATCTTAACTTTTGTCTTGATCCTTGACTTCATCATTGCTGGGAGAGAGAGTGCGGTTGACCTGTAACTCTGCCTCATATAAGTCCAATGCATGCACAGATTAAAATTTGCCTTTGATACTCTTGGCAAAAAAGGACAAACAATAAAGATCAACTACCTTTAACATTCTTAAGGCTTAATGGCTTAAAACTCTCCTTACATGTTTGGAATATAGTGCATATATATTTGTTTATATCTGTGTGTGTTTGCTTGGTTAGGAATAAAAAAATAGTTTCTGGTACATGCAAGTTACATCTGTCTGGGGATAAATGACATATACACAAATAATTTGGTACAAAATGTTTACAGAATATAGACTACCTGGGTATTGAATGCCTTGGCTATAGCAATATCCTGTCTCTCAGGTGGTCAGGGCTCCCCTCTGAGTACATGGAATGGAGACTTATAATTACCATGTTTCAGTCCCTTTCTTATAATTAACTCTTTAATACAGCATCAGCATAAATATAAATCAAACTCTCCTATACATGAATGACTTCATATTTAAAGCAGGGCTTCTTAACCTATTCATGTACTTTGTTACCCCTCTGGTGAAATCTATGGAACTCTTCTCAGAATCATATTTTTAAAAGCAAAAAATAAAATACATAGTATTTCAAAGGAAACAAATTATATTGAAATAATCCATGTGTGTGTGTGTGTGTGTGTGTGTGTGTGTGTGTGTGTACTAAAAGTTCATAGATTCCCAAGTTAGGAACCTCTCATTTATACCAACTTTTAAAACAAAAAGAAATCTCAGATATATTTGAGATCTGACTCTCCCAACAAGTTCTTCCTTCCCCACAAGATCCCTGGCCAAGTGCCACAGTTAGGAAGCAAACACACTTACCTTCAGGTAGTTAGAAGCCTCCTTGAAGCATTTCTTCTGCCCAGAATTTCCTTGGGGAGCCACCTTTCTTGACCTATCAGTGAACATCAGTGACGATCTTCAGACATATTTTAGCATCTACTTTGCAGAAAGGGCCAAGTGGATCTGCTCCTCAGTCGGGAGTCAAATTAACACATACTTATTATTTTTATGTCCCAACTTCTGTGTTAAAGTGCTTTATTGTTTTTCATTCATGTCTGACTCTTTGTGATACCATTTGAGGTTTTCTTGGCAAAGATACTAAAATGGTTTGCTATTTCCTTCTTCAGATAATTTAAGAGATGAAGAAACTGAGACAAACAGGGTTAGGTGGCTTACCCAGGAACACATAGATAATAAATGTCTCATGCCAGATTTGAACTCAGGAAGATGAATCTTCCTATTGTCAGGCTCAGCATTCTGTCTACTGTGCCTCTTAGCTGCCTCCATGCTAAATAATAGGGATACCCCCCCCCCCAAAAAAAAAGAAACGGGGAAATATAGTTACAGACTCCCGAGACTTTGCCTTCTTACAGAATGAACCATTTCTTATTCATATATGGTATATTTGTGTCATTTCCTTGTATTCTGGCTCAGTGCCTTACACAGAGTAGGTGCTTGGTAAATAAAGGCAAGCCAGCTTAGTGTACTGTAGACTGAATCTCCCTTAACACACAATCCACTGCCTTTTATATATTTAAAACTCAGTAATCTTTGATTGATTCTGTTTACTGGGCCCTTTCCTTGTTCCCCTAGTTGGGAGTGATTGTTCTCACCTTCTTTTGCTAAGAATATTTTCTATTAATTGCTTCTTTGCACTAATTTTTTTTATTTGATTTCTTAGATAATAGTGTCCAGTTTAACTCAACAAATATCTAGTAAGTGCTGGGATGTGTAATACACTGAGAAAACCATTAGGGACAAAATGAGAGATGGTAGTGGTGGTGGTGGTGGTGGTGGTGGTGGTGGTGGTAGTAGTAGTAGTAGTAGTAGTAGTAGTAGTAGTAGTAGTAGTAGTAGTAGTAGTAGTAGTAGTAGTAGTAGTAGTATCTGGAATCTAGTTCTGCAGTCACTCTTGTGACCTTAGGTGACTCATTTAAATTCCTTATGCTTAATTTTTGTTTCATCATAAAATGAGAAGATTGGACTGGTTGGCTTCAGAAGTCTCTTCTAGCTCAAGATTCTCTGATATATGAAAACAATGAATTGGATAGGTTCAAGGCACTGTTCTCAGGGGACTTGCAAACCAGTTATGGGAGAGATACGTACACAGATGACCCATTCAAAGAATAGTGAGATGGTTTCCATGAAGAAACTGAAGCAAAGGGCAGCGAGAAATTTGAGGAGGGAGAAATCCTCTTGAGTGGGTAGGATAATGAGGCATGGAGGATGAGACTACAGACAAAGAAAATAGGTTTTCAAGAAAGCAAGGGACTTCAACAGATGACAGTGGATTGTCATGGACGGGGTGGATTCCAGGGATGGGGGATCAATATGAGCCAAGGCATGGAGGTGAGAGAAGCAAGATGAATCCTGGCTGGAGTAGTGAAATGTGGATGGAACTGGAACAAATGAAGGAGAGTATTATTAGATAAGAACAGAAACTAGACCCATGATTTCATTTGTATAAGGAACACTCGGGTTAAAAAGTTGCCTCTATTAATGCAACTTGACTCTTTCTCTACAATAGTAAGCTTAATTTTTTTGTTAGAGCAATAAATATTCAATATATACAACATTCATAATACGATTGGAGTAGATCATAGGGTTAAGAAGATCTCTTTTTAATTCATAATATACATATATACATGTACATACATGTTCACATTCATATAGGACATGTATATCATATATTATACATGCATCTATGTGTAAATATACATGTGTTTACCTATGAAATCTTATGGATTATGGGAAATAATTTTAAATAAGCAAGGTGATTTGTTATACATCAAGATATGTGACTTTACAAATAGAAGCAAAGATGAATTGCCCTATATTGCTTTCCCCTTTTACCTTTTATGCTAGGCAAATACAATAGTATTAGGGCGTGTCAGATTTTGCTAAACATTTTTAAGTTTAAGAATCTTATGAATACTTTGTCTTATTCTAATTAGCAGTAGTCAGATCATTGAAATTAAGGGAATATTTCTGAATTCAACTAATTCTTGTTAAATGAAAAGAATTACTATCATTTTAAATACTCATTTTCAAATAATGCTAAGTTCACTGGAAAAGTTCTAGAAGCTTTGAAATGCATGTAAATTATATATTATATATATATATATATATATATATATATAAACTGGTTGGTACAGTGGATAGATGGCTGGGCTAGCAGTCAGAAAGACTCACCTTTCTGAGACCAAACACAGCCCCAGATGCTTACGCTAGCTGTGTGACTCTGGGAAAAATTACTTTACCCTGTTTGCCTCAATTTCCTCATCTGTAATTGGGCTGGAGAAGGAAGTGGCAAACTAACCTAATGTCTTTGCAAAGAAAACCCCAAATAGGGTCATGAAGAGTCAGGTATAACTCAAACATCTAAATACATTACAGTTTATGCGATTTAATATTATGTTACAAATGTATATACCTAAACTCATATATATATATATATATATTTCAGAAAAACCAGGACATATATATTAAATACATGCATATACATGAACCCAAACACACCCACACACAAACATATAGACACACATGTACATAAAATTACATATATGCATATTTATACATGCATATCAATACGCAGGCTCAACACAACATACAATATACGCACACGTGTGCATGCACATATATGCTGTGTATGAATGTGCCTTTACACATGCATGCATACATGCACACATACCTGCATACATGTATGCATACATATTCTGGAAGGACATTAATGATTATCTAGTCTCTCCCCTTTATTATAGAGATGGCAAAGCTAAGTCCCAGAGAGGTTAAGTGAATTAACCAGTCACAGAAAAGTTTGTACAGTGTAGGTAGGGACTTGAACCCAAGTCTCCTTAGTATTCTTGGTCTGATGGTCTTTCCACCAAACCATCCTACTTATTGGCCTCACTGAAACTGTACTTTGAATATAATTTCAAAAGACTTTTCTCTGTTCCCTGGGTAAATATTGTAAGAGTGGTCTATTCTGAATTGTTAGACTTTTATGGGGACAAAGGAGAGTCACGTGTTTGCTATCATCTTTACTGATCCCTTCATTTTCCCCAACTGAGAGTTTTTTTCCCCCTTTCTTAATTATTTCAAGAGTCCTTTGTTTGGAGAGATCCTTTACCTCTACCATGCGCCAAGTCCTATTATAGTTTTATTTGCATATATACTGGGAAGAAGATTTTATTCCCTCAGTAAATTATAAAAAAGAGCCTGTGTCATTTTTCCATCTTGTACCCCTAGTGCTTTGCACAGTCCCTTATATGTAATAGACAGAATACTTGTTTATTGCATTTAATATAAAAGAATATGCACTTAATACACATTTAAAGAATTGAATTTAATTGAAATGCTCTTAATATCTAATTCTTACTTCAGTCATTGCACAAGGTCCTCTTTCTAACCAAATTTGCTGTGGTCTCATCAAGAGAAAACTGAATTTCCTTATTTAAAATTCTAACCAGTCTTTTCCCCTTGGTGAAATTGGAACTATATTATTACTTATTCAGGAGCCAGCTGCGAACCCTCTGGGCATTTGCTAAATAGTGGTTGAAATGCTAATTCCTATATATTCATAAGATCATAGGATTTAGAGATAGAAAGCACTTAGAGATCATGTAGTAAGACTCCTTTAATTTGCAGATGAGGAAATTGAAGCCCAAGAAGGCAAAGTAATTTGCCACAAATCATACAGGTAGTAAAATTGGAGTTTGAACACACATTTGAACCTAAATCCATTCCTTACTCCTTTTTTTTTCCTGTTGTCCCTCCTTTGTGATGATTGTACTTGACACGTGAATTTTGAACTATTTGCTTCTCATGGGTTTTCTTCCATCTATCTAAATCATCCTCAGGCCATTTTGATTAAGAAGGATTTAACTGGAAGCTTGGGAGTGAAGAGGGATGATCAGACTCAAACTAAAATTCATACATCATCCTTTCTAGGGAGGCCCAATAAAACAAGAATTTGGCTTGAAATGAGCATCTTCCTGTTCTCTGAAGAGGAAGAGAGTTCAAGTGATGTTTCATTTCTTCCTACAGAGAATGCCTAAACAAGCCCCACCCCAACTCAACTCTTTAAAAATACATAGCCAAGTCATTAACCAGAGCAAATCACAAACTTTTCACAGAGCAGAGGACTTGAAATCAGGAGGACTTGGATTCAAATTGTAACAAAGGGCAAGTCACTTAATATCTTCATGCTGTTCTAGAAGCACCTTTCTGAGGGAAAATTGCAGAAGAGGTGCTGATCTGCTTTGATACAGGTAGTTGTCAAACAAGGAGTACCTAATACCCATGAAATCATTGCAGAGCAGATTAAATCCAAATCCTTATATGGGATCCCCATCGCTCCCTGCCTTTTTGTGTTGTAGCCTTCCTTTAGACCAGTGGTTCCCAAACTTTTTTGACCTAATGCCCCCTTTCAAGAAAAAAATATTACTTAGCCCCCTGGAAATTAATGTTTTTTTAAAATTTTAATAGCAATAAACAGGAAAGATAAATGCACCTGTGGCCATCACCACCTACCTGGATCGCTGCAGCACCCACCAGGGGGCGGTAGCACCCACTTTGGGAATCACTGCTTTAGACCATTAATTCCCTATCTATAATTGAGATTTGAGTCAAGTAGGATACAAAAGGTATACCCAAAAGTATTGTATTATTTCTACTTTTTTCTATTTTCTTTCCTCATCCTTCCTTTCTCTCTCTCTCTCCCCTTCCTCTGTCTCTGTTTCTCTCTGTCTTTCTGTCTTGAATGTCGTAGGAACTTAATAAAAGTTTCTTGAATTGAATTCCAACTATCAGCACTCCAGATGTGTAAAAACTACATTGATGTTGCTATCTAGGCTTACAATAAGAAAATACATATGCCAATCACTGGCTCCAATGAAGGGGCTGCCTTATTCTTTTGTTTCTGTAATTTCTTGCTAACATTACCTAGGTGTGTGTGTGTAGACATGATTCTAGATAGGTTGTAGGAAGATATGCTATTGTTGAAATCAGTAGCCCCAGGTTGGGTCCTGACTGAAGTCCTTTTCTGCAACCTTTGCTAGGTGGTACAGTGGATAGAGTGCCAAGTCTGTAATCAAGAAGGAAGACTTGATCTTGAGTTCAAACATGGTCTCATACACTTATTTTTTTTTAAATCCTTAACTTCTGTATATTGGCTCCTAAGTGGAAGAGTGGTAAGGGTGGGCAATGGGGGTCAAGTGACTTGCCCAGGGTCACACAGTTGGGAAGTGTCTGAAGCCAGATTTGAACCTAGGATGTCCCGTCTCTAGCCCTGGCTCTCAATCCACTGAGCTACCCACCTGCCCCGCCTCATACACTTATTAGCTATATAACCTATAGAAATGATAAGTAAAGGTAATGGAGGACACCAGGGATATTATAATAAAACTAAGTGATTGTGGGTACACACACTGGGGTTTAGGAGAGACTGTGCCAGGATGGAAAGACCAGAGTTTACTGGATTCACACAGGAACTGTCACTCAGCTTCCCCTAGGCCAGAGTCTAGAAATAAGCAGACAAGGTAAAAGGGATTAACTGGTTTTAATTATATACAACTAAAAGGTGGGACAGGGATTTCTACTCTAAACCCTTAAAACATAATGACAAAAACCACAGGGAAAGGGAAGGATTTTCCTACTCTAATCTAAAGATCTATGCAGGCAGGGCAGTAATGGAGTCTCTGGGTGACTGCCTCAGACCTGGACCTGCCAGGCTTGGGCAGCACAGCTAAGGGCTGATGTGGCTTTGGGGTTCTTATTGTAATCCACCGATGATCTCTGGAAGCCAAGGTGGTCTCAGGTACCAAGTTGAGAGGGTGTGCTTGAGACATTGTCCACCAAATCCCAAACTTCTCCTCTTCCCTTGGTACTGCACTGTAGATCTTGTCCTCTTTGCTAGATGCCACCACCACAGAGGATCCCAGGGAAAACAGGATGCAGGGTGTCCTTTACTCTGAGATTTCCCAGGGCTAACCACAGTTTGTGCTAACCCCTAATGGAGTGTCTCTCAGAGCACAAGTCACTTCTTCCTGCTCCTTCATTCCATCTTGGAATTCCCAGCTCCAGCTCCTTCCTGCTAGGTACACCTTAATTCTTAATTAATAACTACCTAATCTTCCTTACAACAAACCCTGGACAAGTCGCTTAGCCATGTTTGCCTTAGTTTCTTCATCCACTAAAGGAGCTGAAGAAGGAAATGACATCAAAAGAGGAGTTTTCTAATGAGAATATTTACCCTTCATTAGCCTGACAACTTTTACCACTAGACACTGGTCTAGTGTCTCAAGGGCACCAGTGTAATGCTTGAATTATCTATGTTCTGTGTCTTCTCTTTCCCCCGTGAGACACAGTCTAATTTGTATTGTATTTTATCCTGCCTCTTGCACACAAGCCATCTTTGGTAGCCCTTTACTGTGAGCACCTATAAATCCCTTTAGTGTCTGTGAGTGCTACCCATGTGTAGTCAAGGAGAACACTTCTGTAGAGTTTCCAATCATACAATCATTACAGTAAGTGGAGTTATTGCTTTGCTTTTTCATAGGCCAGACAATTCTCACCAAAACCCTTTCTCTCCCTTCCCCAGTCTCCCATTTCTCATATCAGGTTTATTAAAGACAGAGCCACATTGGTCCTCTAGAGATTTTATTCCTTTCCCACACCACAAGGAAGTATTATCTGAATAAAATTAAATTCTGTCTATTCTGATTAACAGTGGATGATGAGAAGAGTATGTGCTGGTTCACTAGGCTTTCACGTGCAAGTTTTCTTCTGTTTGATAATTTACAGAATGTCATCTCCCCTAATGGGTCTCTTGTTATTAGCTTGGCTTAAGGACATTTAACTGAATCTGAAATGCAAAGCTTACAGCAGATCTTTAATAATAGAAAATCATATCAGTTTATGTGTTAAAACTTAAATGGTTTAATTATCTAGCTATTAATACTATTGCCTATCTTAGTTTAATTTAGACTTGATTTAAAAAATGTTATGTCATGAATTAAATATATATAACCCCTTTACCAAAATTAGGGACCTATCACAAAATAATTTTATATTTTGGTTCTGAAGTTTAAGAGTTTAAATCATGTTGAATTGAAATAGGTAAATTCCACTTATTGTGTGGGGAACCAGTAAAAGTTGTAGCATATGAGGCAGTGGCCATGTTTGAGCATTCGAGAGTCATTCATATACAAAGACACCCAGACCCTAGCTAGAAGGTCCCACTCCATCCTTCTACAGTAACTTGGGAAATGATGAGGGAAACACTAAGCAGAGTGCATTTAGTTATGTTTCCTAATCTGTCTGTGTATACTTTATGTCTTGAGACTTCTTCTTGTGTTGAATCAATAGAGAGGAAGAGAATAATGCCTTGTCAGTATCCCATAAGACTCCATGTCTGATGGTACAAGGTCAGATGGTGAAGATACCAATCATTTACTGAATTTCTGTGGAACTGATGAGGATGACATATATAGAAAATGACTATGATGACATGAATAAAAACTATACTTTAATAATATTTAATTTATTTTTTATTTAAATTAAATTAAATAATAATAGCAATCACATTTTTCTAGTGCTTTATGGTTTGCAAAGTATTTTGTACATGCTAGTTCATTAATCCTCACAATAACCGTATGACATGGATGCTGTTTTTTTCCTTTGTACAGATAAGGAAATTGGGAGTGGCCTGAGTTGCTTACTTGAGGTTCCAGAGCTGGTAATTATCTAAGGTAGAAACTGAAATAAGGTCTTTTTTATTTCAAGTCCAGCACTCCAAGCAGTACACCAGGCTTAGAAGGAATGTGACTAATAAAGTAGCTAAATGGAATAACCAATCTTCTTGATGTAACAGATGATGGAATACCCTTTCCCTTTCTCAGGAAAGGAGTGAAAGACTAGGAAGGCAGGGTATGGAATACATTGTCATGTTTTATGTTGGTAGATTTTGTTTATTTTATTTTCTTTGGTACAAGAGGAGGTTGCTTGTGGCTTTGGGAGTGGGGTATGTAGACTAGAAAATAAGTGTGGCATGATATTAGAATTCATCAGTGAAACTTAAACAAAAAACCTCACATAACAGCAAAATCAATCTGTCACTGGCTACCTTTTGCAGATTGATAGTTCAGTCAAAAATCAAATATAATACTAACATTGTCCCCCCAGTTATTATTTCTGAGATCCCATTAGTAAGAATGTTGACGTGCCTCACTAAAGATGTGATGTGCTCGTTGGCTTGCGGGACCTGAGAAAATCTGATCCCAAAGTGTTAAACTTACTACAAGTTATTGAACAGGAAGCGGTCACATCGTCCACAGGACTAAGCTGATGTTGTTAACAGGCTCCAATTACAGTACAGCATATGGTGTTCAATGCCTCGCAATATAGATTTGCATGTAGAAGCATTTAATTAGAAGGAATTACAATTCCTTTGAGACATCTAGGACACAGGACTGACTGTTCAGGGCTGACTTTTTCTTTTATTAATATATTTTGTTTATATAAATTATGACCTTGGTGGTAAATCAATAATGTTTTGTTTTCAGAGACTAATATTTAATCTGCATCAATTGATTTATGGAAACAAAATTTAACATACTAGATTTTGACTCCATGCCCAACATTCTTCAAGTGAACTCAATAAACATTTATTAAACACTACTGTGTACAAGGAGGTAATATGCCAGGTTCTAGCATACAAAGACAAAATCATAACAGTTCTTGCTCTTCAGAAGCTTACATCCATTCCATTTGTAGAAAAAAACATATGTACAAAAAAGTAACACAAAATACATATTTTTCTGTCATTTTTTTTTTGATGAGGGAGAGAGGGAAAGGATAAGGGAACTTATACCTGGGGGAATGTGTAACAGCCTGAAAATGAGAGAGTTTGCATTCTAAGATGCAATGGGGTAGAGGTAGATCATATTTTATTATATATTTTGTCAGTATATAAATGCTAACTCCTTTATACAATATAAAACACTAATTATATTAAATGAGGTTCATACAGAGTATCACAAAATTCTGAGTGCTGTTTTCAGCTTAAAACTAAAAAGTAGTATAAGCAAAATATAAATGTATAAATATTTTATTTATAAATTAATTCATAAGATTAAAAATATATAATAAAACTAAAATTATGGCACTTTAAAGCTTAAAGTGGCACTAAGAATTTTTGGAAATCCAGTATCATGCTTTATAATTAGAAAGCATATTATATAAATTATTTAATTTGATTCATTGAATAACATGGGGCAACATGACAGAAGAGAGGTCATTTTATTCAGTCAAGAGGACTTTAATTCCTGCTTTAGGCACTTACTAGTTGTGTAACTCAAGATAAGTCATTTTCTTTTTCTATGCCTCAGTTACCTGATTTGAAAAAAATGAAGAGATGGATCTCCATGGTCCTATAGATCCCTTCAAACTCTAAATCCATGATCCTGTGATGTATGAATATTTCTTTTTAGATCAGAAGAATTAATCCTTTCATTCCCATTTTGCAGACGAGGAAACTGAAGGACATAGAGCAGAGATGTTTTGTCCATTGTCACAAAGAAGCTAATGGATCTAAAGAACAGATCATTCTACTATGTGTCTAGTACTTATTTCATGATACCATGACACTTCCTTGTTCGACAATTACTCCATGTGTCTTTCTCTCCTTTATTAGATTTTAGGTAAACAATATGGTCCAAGAGCCACTGTACAGTGGCCCAGATGTCATAAAACCTGGAACTGAATCATGCTTTTACCTCTTATTCCTCTTATGTCTATCCTTATGCATAAAATAGGTATAGAGTTGTTAATTGTTGGGATGTTTAAGTTGTTTTCAGTCATGTTTGACTTTCTGTTACCCCTTTTGAAGTTTTATTGGCAAAGATACAAGAATGGTTTTCTATTTACTTCTCCAGCTCATTCTATAGTCGAGAAAACTAAAGTCCCTATGTGCCTCAGTGTCTTCATCTGTAAAATAAATGGGCTGTATATAATGGTCTTTAAAGATCCTTTCCAGCTCTATGATGTTGACCTGTCTGTCCTCATCATCATTGCTCCTCTTCCCTCTCATATCTTAGGGGAAAACATGCTTGGTCATGGCTCTGAATGGGAATAATGGGTCATAGCCATAGTCACTCACAGGGCTGCAAGAAAGGGCTTTTAAAAACTGCAAATTGCTATGTAAATAAATGACAGGTACATAAATTACTATTGAAAATACACTGTGGTATAATTGAAACCATGATGGACATGGACTCACAGGATTTGAGTTCCAATTGGGCAAGTTAGGTGAGCTCTGTGAGCCCCAGTTTCCTCATCTATCAAAGGTAGAGGTTAAAAAAGAAAAAATGAAATTTTAAAAAAGATAGGGAATGAACTAGATGACCTCTGAGATGTCTTACATCTCTAGTTCTTTTGTGTGGTGGTGCTAATAGAAGCAATGCTAATAATAATTAAAATAATAATTAATAAACAATTAAGATCATAAGTACTAAAGTAAAAGACCATCGACCAGGTAGTCTATATCTTTTTGAAGATATTATAGCATATAAATAACAATTATCAGTGCTTGCTAAATATATATGTTATATATGTTGATTTTTTTGCTGCAAAAATATCTGGGAAGGATAATTCATTTTCTGCAAAAATATACGCATACATAGGCTACATGCAGACTGGATAGAGAAATGTATATTGAGGTGTCTGTAAAGGTTATATTGAACAGCAACACCTCCCATAGTGACCTTCCAAGTACACAGCAATTCACCCGTAGACATGAGCCTTGCTCTTTCTAAGGCTTGGAGATGCTTAGTGTGCCATCCTGTGGCTTGAAGCAAATCCTGCACATGGGAAAAGACAGGATTGGTATGGGAAATGGAACCTGTATTGCTTTCCTCACACCTCCAGAATAGACTGCTGAAGAAGGACTGGAAGGTTAGAATTTGAAGTAAAACAGTGAAAGATGATCTTACTTATTCTTCAGGGGTAACTTAGTCCAAAGTAAAGAGACTATACCTTAGGAATACTACTTTTTTTTTTCCCTCATGGAGTTTTAAATTAAATAGTGTTTGTATGTCCTTTCTGTGGCATGGTAAAACACTATAACTCTGCCTCAGAAGACTAGTGGTTCTGTTAGTGGATATCATTTTGGCACCCAGGGCATTGCTTAAGTCCACTCCCTTCCTATTTTCCAATTAAAGAGGTCACAGGATCCAGACTGGAAACTTTCAGGGCTAAGTCTATCCTTAGAAAAATATATACACCTTGCTGTCCAACCCTTCATGTTGCCCCTTACCCACACCAACCTCTTTGACTTTACCCAAGAACACATTTCTTCTCCAAATGTGACCAAACTTTTTCCTTTCATCAGATAAAGCTCTCCTCATTCATATATTCTATATCACAATAATAGTCTATGCCTTGAATCTCTCTCCTCTAGGTTCAAGTTTCTCACATATGCAACCAGAATAAGTAATATGAAATCATTTTTTTTAAAGACAAAAGTCAGTTGAGGAGGGAGCAGAAGTTAGACACTTGGGAACATCAACCTTTGGAGGTAGACATCCTATGAATCTTGATCACCAACCTATGGAACACATGCCAAAAAGGGCACCCAGCGCCCTCTCTGTGGGCACGCCTACACTCATTTTTTGTTTTGTTTTTAACTAGAAAGACAGAGGGACTCAGGATAGAACTATTTGCCTCCCCCTCTCCATACACTTGAGGACGTTCCTCACTTCACTCTCCCCTCTCTGTAGTCAATGGGTGGGTAAAGGGGCAGGGGGAGGGGGAGTGGGGAACTGCACTAGGGGTGTGTGGCATGGCATTATATCACTAAAAGGTTCACCATTACTGCCCCATGACATCAAGACTTTTTCTTGTACTAGGAGGATAACTTAATTAAGATTTAGTATTTGGGAGAGGGTAGAAGTGATGATTACTATTTTAAAGTAATTATTCTCAGCAATTAAATAAATAGTTTCTATACTGCTAAAGGAGTGCCAGTGTACTTAGCACTTTCTAAATTTCAACACTCCAGTGCAAAGCTTCACTTGCCCTGCCATAGTTTTGGCTGTGATAACAGCTCATCTCTATCTATACAACCATTCTACACCTTGGAACTAAATGTACTTTTGGGAATATCAGAGCAGTTGAGCCTCTGGTCTAATCCCAGAGGATCAAGATATGGGGAAAAATTTTTCCCTGACACTTAACCCTAAAGCTTTATAATCTCTTCACATCTAAAAGGTTCCTAGAAATCTGCCACAAATCAAAACAAAACATGACAAGAAGTAGACAATTGAACATACAGACATGTTGAAGAGGAATAAAAAAAAGCTCTACTTGGAGAAAGAGAATTTGATTCTGAGACTTGAGTATTGCCTCTGATACTAGGTGAATGATAAAGGGCAAATCAGGCAAATCACTTAACTTATAAAAACCAGTTCCCTTATGTACAAAATGCAAATAATGTTATTTGTACTTATTTACGTTATAAAGTTTTTTTGTTATAAGAAAAGTACTTGGTAAACACTAAATATTATATAAATGACTTACTATTATTACTATCAAAAATTACTTAAAACTTCAAGATATCTGTAATTTCATTTAGGTTGTTAGTCTTACTCGTGACACAGATCATTGCAATTTCATACATATATATATATATATGTGCTTTTATTATATTTTTACAATTACATGTAGATCCAATTTTAGTAGTAATTTTCTGACAATTTATGATCTATATTCTCTCCCGCCTTTTCTCTTCTCCCCATCCCCAAGTTGACAGGTAATGTGACATAGCTTATGTATTTTCTATCATACAGTACATATTTCTGTATTCATCATGTTGTGAAGGAAGACATATCACTTATCACACAGGACGAAAATCAAGTGAAAATGGCAGATTTCAATGTGTATTCATATTCCATTAGTTCTTTCTGGTGGTGGATAGGCTTTGTCATGAGACCTTGGAGTTGTCCTTAATCTCTGCGTTGTTCATAAAAGTTGTGATTTGTAATTCATCATCATACATCATTGCTGTTACTGCTTATAGATTCCTCCTTATTCTTCTCACTTCAATTGGCATCACTTCATATAAGTTTTTCCAGGCTTTTTTGTGATCATATCTTGTTAGTCATTTTGTTGACTATATCCCTTTCAGACCTAAATTGATCATCTTTTCCCATGGGTATGGCCATAAACCTAGTAGAGCATATCTCTCCAATTCAGTTCAATTCAATTCAATAAGCATTTATTAAATATCTACTCTTTAACTCTTAGTGATATCACAATATAATGCAGAGCCACAAAGTTAGCTTCTAAGCCCTGGGTCCAAATCCCTCCTCTGGCAAATAACTTTATTTCTAAGCAAGACACTTAAGCCCTCAATATCCTAGAGAACTCTATAAGAATGAAAGTAGCAAAACATCTATTGATCTGCTTTGGTAGAAGAAGTTTTCTCATTGAATTTTCCCTGTACTATGAAATATAGATATGGATCCAAAATCATCATCATAATAATAGCAGAAACAAAAAGCAATATGCAAATATGCAAAGGGCTATTCAAAACACTGGAGTTTTAAAGATAAAAAAGAAACCATTTTTTCTTTCAGGGACTCATTGGATGGTCTAAAACCCCTCCAAAGTCTGAGATCCTAAAAATGGTCAAGTCCTAGATAATAGCCAACTTATTTTGATACAACCAAATCAAATATCTCTAAAGAACTCTACGCTAGTCAAATGACTAAGTGACATAGTAGAAAGAGCTCTCTGGACCTGGAGTCAGGAAGACCTAAGTTCAAATGTGGCCTTAGACACTTACCAAGTTATATGATCTTGGGCAAGTCATTTAACCCTATCTGCTTCAGTTTCCTCCTCTGTAAAATGGGCTAGGGAAGGAAATGGCAGACAACTTTAGAACCTTTACCAAGAAAACCCCTGAAGTGTCAGACACAACTAAAACAACTGAGCAACAAACCACATTTGGAACAGTAAGTGTTCTTTGGGACACCATGTTTTAGAAAGGACCAAGGTAACTGGAGAGCATTCGGGGAAGGTCAAATAA
Source organism: Gracilinanus agilis (assembly GCF_016433145.1). Classification (NCBI taxonomy): domain Eukaryota; kingdom Metazoa; phylum Chordata; class Mammalia; order Didelphimorphia; family Didelphidae; genus Gracilinanus; species Gracilinanus agilis. Next base: position 109,538,519 of record NC_058132.1, on the reverse strand, counting down.
CATGGTCCTTGAATACTTAGAGAAAATGAGTATATTTAGCTAGAAGAAGAGAAGCCTCCCTATATGCTAACTAAAGTCAAGAATTTGTTGGGAGGTCATAGAGAAGGAGAATGAGACTTCTTTTCATTGGCCTCAGAGTTCAGAATGAGGAGCAAGAGGTGGAGGTTTTAAAGCAGTGATTCCCATAGTGGGCACCACCGCCCCCTGGTGGGTGCTGCAGTAATCCAGGGGAGTGGTGATGGCCACAAGTGCATTTATATTTCCTATTAATTACTATTAAAATTTTTTAAAAAATTAATTTCCAGGGGGCTAAGTAATATTTTTTTCTGGAAAGGGGGTGGTAGGCCAAAAAAGTTTGGGAACCACTATTTTAAAGAGATTAACCAAAGTTTGATATTTGGTCCTTCTGACCCTCCTTTGTAAGTAAGAAAGATGCTTAAACAAATCAATTGACTCAGTACCTGTTAGTTATTTAGTATGGAATTAGTTACTTAGTACAGTAACTTAGTTGCTTAGTACAGATTAGTACAGGCTCATCAAACACATGGAATGAAGCCCACGATACAACTGTGGCCTGAATCAGATTAAAATGTAATGGAGAAATATTTAACTAAATAAAAATACAAAATATTAAGATAATATTACATTTTAAAACTAGGTCAATGTGTCCCATAGGGATTCTTATATATGGTTTAGTTGCCCCCAATTTCTATTTGAATTTGACACGACTGGATTGGTATATACTACAGTCCACACCCATAGGTATCCTCCTAAGATCTCTAATGAGAGATGAATGAGTACTCTAGAGGGCCAAAATAGCCATGATAATTAGCATTTGTCTGGTCAATCAAGCTTAGCAAAGTGCTGTCAGAAATTGTTGTGATTAAGCCACCAGGCACCTGAGTATGTTGAGTCATACTCTGTATGCATATAAAATTCATTTTCATAAAATTTTCCCCATGTCCTCTCATGTGTCTGTCTCAAAGACCATAAAGACAGGAATGGAGCATTTTATTTAATAGATAGCCAGACAAATTGAGGAAAATAGACCTTGTCTATAAATTCCTTTCACAAAATTTTAAGCTTTCAAAACTGGTCAAATGGGGAACTGATGTACTTTTTCTAACCAGAAGCTTTAATATAAAGTCCATAATCACTTGTGTTAGAGAGCAACATCTTATATGAAATATGATTTTTGCATGTTTTTGTAATATAAACCTCCTGGCAAGTGGAGTAAAGGTCTAATCTAACAATCATTACTTTTGGTGAAATAATCCAGCTTTAAAAGTCATCTTTGCATAGGTGCATGTCTTTGAGGAAAAATATATGTTGACTCAGATATCAAGGAGGTTTTTGTTCTGCTATAGCTTGGTCTAAATGAACTGCAGAATCTTTTTCAAAATTAAAATGCTATGATTTGTGAAAATAGACACCTTACCATGTTTTAAAATATGTTCATGATGAGAAGAGATTTCAGTCAATTCACATTATAAACAAGAAGAAAATTTCATTCCAATGGCCTTCCACAATTTAAAATTCACCTTGACAATTCAAGGGCTAAAATAGAAAAGCGCAAGCTCTGGTAAGCCATACTAAGCAAAAAAAAAAGACAGAAAAAAAAGCTTTGAAGATGAGCTTGTGCATAGTGTATATCTGTTGTCCAAGGACTAGTCTAATGAATGTCATTAGTAGATTGGTAACAAGATGCTACCCAAGTAATTCTTGAAGATGTGTGAACGAATGCCAGTGGAAGGAGTTATTGGCCAAATTACAAATCTTTAAGGTAGGGGACAATCAAAGAATTATAGATGAAGAGTTAAGATGTTTCCTGATTTCCTTCTTTGCCTTTAAAAAATGTTTAATAGTTCAGTCACCATTCTGTGATTAGAGAGTAAGGTAGGTGTAAGCCATAGAGGGATAGGCTTGGAATAAGGAAAGCAAGTTCAAAATCTGCCTTTGACACTTGGAGTGTTATTTTTGATACCATATGCAATTCCCATAGACTCTCCAGACCTTAGGCAATTGCCTTAGACTTATCTAAGCTAAAAACTGAAGGAAATCACAGTTCATTGGTATCTGACAGGCTGCAAGCAATAAAAAAGCTCATGATTTTATTCCCCAGCTCCCATTCTGGTTATAAAAACTGGCTCATGGTTCCTCACTCTTAGCTTCCCACTCAAAGTTCTTCTCACCCGTAACACCTTCCACTTTGCCAACAGACATGCTTTTCCCACTTTCTAGCATTGTTAAAAACTCATGTCCTTCATCAAGTCTTCCATAAATAATCTTGCCTGACTCTGGTCATTCCCAACATTCATCTAGCCTAAATACTATTGGGAGTTCCTGTCCAGCTGTGTTCAATCATACACATTTCTAGGAAGAACTAACAGTTGTTATAAGTGTATTACTGTTCACAAGATTTCAGAGATGGAAGGAGTCTCTGGAATGCATCTGGGCCAGACTATGTCCATCAAGGAATCTGCTTTATATAGTCTCTTTTATAAGTACGCATCCAGATACAATTTAAAAACTTGCAGTGATAGGGAATTCATTGCCTTTCAAAGCAACCCTTTCCTATAATGGAGTAACCCTAATTGTGAAGAAATATTTCCTTACGTTGAGTTGAAATCTGATTTATAACATTCACTGCTCCTATCTCTGCCTTTTAGGACTAAGAAAAACAGGATTAAACCATTTAAAATGATGTAGCTCTTTAGCTGTTGAAAAGAATTATTCTCTGAAATATCTCTCAATATTCTCTGTTGTAGAAAAAATATTCCTAAGTCTTTCAGCCTATCCTTATTTCATATGATTTTCACTTCTTTCACTCTCCTGATAATATGTTAAGTGCATTATTTTTTAAATGTCAAGGAGTTTCTTAAAGTGCAGCTTCCAGAACTGGACACAATCCTTCAGACATGAACCCGAATACAGCAGCACTGTCATCTTTCCCATTCTGGATATTGGTACTCTTCTAATAGAGCCAAATTTTTTGTTTTTATTGTTTTGTTTTCACCTTTGATTTTTATTTTTCCACACCATTAACTGACATTGATCTTGTGCTCCACTAAAACTCTTAGGCATTTTAACAGGAATTCTTCTTTATCTATGCCTCATAATTTTGTAATTGTATCAGTGATTCTTTAATCCATGCTTGAGACTTTATATTTAACTAATACATTTAACCAAATGATATCTCTTGTTATTTCAGCCATTATTCTGTCAGGTTGCGGTCCTTTGGAAGTACTGATTGTCATCCAATATGGCATACTTCCCAGTTTAGTGTCACCTGTACATTTGATAATCTATGCCTTCATGGCATCATTATATAAATGTTGAACAATGTGAGGCCAAACAGAGATCCCTGATTTTGATTCTTGGGTTGCTACCTTTTGGACACTAAGAAAGTTACATCCCTGATACAGACCTTAGCTGTGTTGTTCTTGGGTTTTTTTTTTCTCTAAAAGGAGGGGGATAGAAGAGATGATCTCTAAGTTTTCTTCCAATTCTGAACACTATGATTCTACGCATCTGCCTAGTGATGCTAAGCATAATGCCTGATAGACTAGGGATAATAATAGGATGTAGATTGAGGAATTTTAAAGGACTAAGTCATCTAACTTGTTCTTTATGTAGATAAGAAAATTAAAGGGAAGACTAGGCAGCTTTTTCAAGATCACACACACACACACATACATACACACAAATAGCACAGGCAAATATTTTAACTTAGTTCTCCATGATCTGATGAATAGGTGAATAGTGTTGTGCCTGCAGTCAGGAAGACTTGAGTTTGAATTGAACCTCACTTACCAGCTATTTGACCCTGGGATAGTCACATAACTTGTTTGCCCTAGTTTCTTCATCTGTAAAATGAGATGGAGAAAAAAATGGCAAACCACTCTAGTATCTTTGTCAAGAAAGCCCTAAACAAGCTTATGGAGAATTAGACACAATTGAAACATTTGAACAATAAACATTTTTACGTGAATTCAGCACTTTTTCCTTTGCCTCATAATACAAACTGTAAGATTAAAAATTAATATCCAAATACTTCAAGTATTATATTTTTATAAGAATTTATTAATAATAACATGAGGAAAAAGGAAAATGATAGCCTTAGCAAAGAGAGAGTTGTCCAGACTGTAAAAAGCTGGAAAAGAGAGCCAAAAAGGCGGGTTTGCAGCAAACTTATTTACAAAATATAAGGACTCCAAGGAGGGAATGTAATTCAAAAAATTCTGGGAAAAGTTAAGGAATTTTGGGGAATGTAGTCTCTGAGTACACAGTTTTATTTACATACTACCTAGTTAGCTGTTATATGACAGGGTTGAGATTAAAAGTTAGCCCTTTTCATTCGAAATCCAGTAATTTAAGCATTATCATCCCAAAACATCTTGGCAGCAAGTGATTAGCTTTCAGTTATAGTCATTAAAGAGATATTAGAAAACTATACAATGAACATTTAATATGCATCTATTATGTTTCAGTAACTCTGCTAAACACTAGAGATGCAAGTAAGTAAAAGAAGCATAATCCCTTCCCTTAAGGAGTTTAAGATTTAATCCACGAAAATAATACATGAAAGGAATCTGAAAAAGGGAAGGCCAGTAACTCTTTGGGGCAAGTTGTCCAGTGGTTAGAGTGCTGGGCCTGGAGTCATGAAGACTCATCTTCCTATTTCAAATATGGCCTCAAACACTTAATAGCTGTGCGGTCCTGGCCAAGACGCTGAACCCTGTTTGCCTCAGTTTCCTCATCTGTAAAATGAGATGGAGAAGGAAATGGCAAATCACTTTAGCATCTTGGTCAAGAAAACTCCAGATGGGATCCCAAAGAGTCAAACACAATTGAAATGACTGAACCACAACCACAACTACAATAAAAGTGCCTGTTTGAGAGGAGATACTGAAGATATTGGTAGTGTTGAAACCAAACATAATGACAAGTGACAAATGAAGGAATTGAGAGAATTCTGAGTCCTGTATGAAGTGTCTTATGGAAGGAGTTATATTTTTTGTTTCATTTTTGTTTTGTTTTGTTTTGTTTTGCTCTGCCTTCTGGCCCTCCATTCAGGGAGGCAGAAGTAACTGAGGGTACTGATGATGCTTTAAGAGCAAAGTAGAAGTAATCTCGGTGATGATGATTTTCCTGGCAAGAAGTTCTGGTGATGACTTATTCTAGGCTGGGTAGGAGGAAAGTGATGATGGAGTCATCAAACTACAAAACCATGCAGAGCAGCTGGTGGCAAATGAAGGGATAAAAACAGATTGATGAATATGTGAAAATTATAGGACAGAACATTTATCTTAATGGACCCTCTTCTATGGGAGAATAGTGTTATAGTCTGAAGACACCTTGGGGAGGGTTGAAGATCTAATATTTTTTTTTCCCAGAGAGGATAACATTTTACATATCTTTAATAGGTCTCTTTTCCCTCAATGAGGCTCTATCTAAGTTATGAGGTTACAGCATTTATCTCCCTGGTATCAATGTCTCCCCAGAACAGTATATCAGAAATATCTTTGGAAGGAAGAGGCAAAGGGTTATGAGTGACATCTTTCTAAAGGCTGGAAGATCTCCAAATTTGATGCCAATTTAAAAAACCCTGTGGTGATCAGAAACTTAATGTTGGATCCATGTATTCCAGGAAATAGAATTGATGCTTGCTAGTGATTTGAGGCGGTTAATATTACCTCCAAGAAAGAACTCTCCTAGGAAAAAAATAAATAACCCAACTTGCTATCTTGTAGACTACATAGAATTGTATGCTGGGCCAAGCCAGAGTTGATCACCATCTATATCCCACGTGGGAGCTTGGGAAAAAGTTCCATGTCATTATCCAGTGCTAGAGAAGACTTTTGAGAGTCTCTTGACAGCAAGGAGATTAAATCAATCGATATTTGAAGAAATTATTTCACAGTACTCATTGGAAGGACAGATAGTGAAACTGAAGCTTAAATTCTTTGGCCACATAATGAGAAGATAGGTTTCATGAAAAAGACTTTAGTGCAGGTAAATATTTCAGGCAAAAGGAGAAGGGAACAGCAGAGGATGATATGTATAGATGGTGTAATGGAAGCAATGAACATGAGCTTGAAAAAAATTCTGGAGAGAGTGGGCCTGGCTTACTCTGGTCCATGGGATTGCAAAGAATTGTACATGAATGAATGAATTAATGAACACAAAAAGGAAAAGTTAGCTTATTGCTATTCTATATGTATGTCACTACAGCTGCCCAACATGAGGTCTTTTTTGCCAGTTTCCCATGTCTAAAATCTTCCTCTTCGTTTTTGCTTACTGGTTTCCTTGGCTTCCTTCAAGAGTAAACTCATTTCCCTTCTTCTACTTGGCCTTTTCTGATAAACTCATCCTTCAAACAGTACCTGGCCCCTGATATTAACCCTCATTTATACTGTATAGAACTTGCATATTTTCAAGCAATCTCCTTCATTAAGAAATGACAAGGATGATGTTTCCAATAAAAGCACAGAAAGACCTATATGAACTGATACAAAGTGAACTAAGAAGAACCAGGAGAACATTTTACATAGTAAAAGTAGTATAGTAATATTGTATGATGATCAACTATGAATGATTTAGCTATTCTTGGCTAAATAAAGATACCAGACAGTTATATAGGACTTAGGATAAAAATATGCTATCAAATTCCAGAGAAGGAACTGAGGGAAGAACTGAATATAGATCAAAATATACTTTTTAAAAGCTTTCTTTATTTTTCTTCCCTTGGGTTTTCATATATAGAATTATGACAATTTAAGACATAAATAATATTGTGACAATTATATAGTAATTTGAAGTTTACCTACTGCATATTTTATCTTATTTCAGTCTCATGATAATCTGAGGTAGATGCTATGGTTGTATTACAAACCTCATTTTAGAAACAATGAAACTGAAGCTGTTCCATGTTAAGTGACTTGCTTAGGGTCACACAACTTATAAGAGCAAGAAATCAGATTCAATGAATTCAAATCTCTTTGCCACCAAGTCTAGCAATGTATTCACTATTCTATGATTCAGGGAACTTAAAGGTTCCCCAGAGGTCACAACTTTTATAAAGAAGTAAAATGCTGTCCATAGAGGATTAATGATTAACTCAAGGTCCTGCAGCAAGTTTGTACCTAGAGTATGATCAGAATCCTCCTTTAATTCCTAGTCTAATTTCCTTTTTAGCACACTATAAGGTTTTCTAAACTATTTCACATTTTGTCAATAAAAAATGAGGGATCAAATAATTTATTGCATAGATTTTTATGTGAATTGATGAACTAATATTTATGAAATTATTGAACTAGAAAATCTCCTAATTATCCGTTGTGCAATAAGTAAAAATAACCAAAAGGAAAAATGTAGGAAAATGCATAATTGTCACTCCCTTTTCTATATTATTTTAAATCCCTTATAGCTACCATCAGCTACTTATCCTTGATGATCTGTTTATAGAACAGAGTAGGACCCATATTCTTCTGTATCATATTTAAAGCTCTCTTTCTCTTTCTGTTTTTTTTTTTTTTGGATGCCTGAAATAATTTGCACAGTCTTGGCAAATTCTTCTCATTAGAAAGAGATTCCTTTTTCTCCCTTGAATTAATCTTTCATTGTTATTCCCAGGTTACTAATTATTTGATTATTTTGACAAACTTTAAAAACACTGGCTTTTAATGTAAAGCTCCCCCGTCCCATTTTTAAGATTCATCAGTATGTGACAATATGGATATCATTTTCTCATACATTCATCTATCCAACACTTATTAAGATCTATAGAGAACAAAGCAAAGAAGCAGTGTGATATAGATATTACTGAGTTAGCCTGTTCAACTTTTGTTTCTGCCTCATCTTGGCTTAAGAGATTGTTCTCATCAAATCACTGAACTTTAAAGTGCTTCGAGACAACTGACCAAGAATTTCAGTTGCAGAATATATTTCTTCTACATGTATTTAGGGGAGTTCCTTACCTGGAATGGCCTATATAAATGATCTCCTGAAATGATACTAATGAATAGGAGTTCCCTCCATCTATAGAAGCCCTGGCTTTTTAGAGGCACTAAAAAACAGAAGTGGGGCTGAAATAATGAGTACAGTTTCTGTGTAAGCCAGCAGATGGCTCTCTAATTGAAGACTGGGGGCAGGAGAGAAACTAAAATATTTACTAGATTTTTCTATTTTCTTAATTTTTATTTTTCCAGATTACATTGTTACTGTTTTAATATTCATTTTCTGACATTTTCCAATCCATGTTCTCTCCCTACCTTACACCATCCATCTTTCCCAAGAAGGCATATATGATATAAGTTGTACATATATTAGCATATAAAATATTTTCATGTCTGTGATGTTGAAGTAAGATACATATAGCTTACACTAGAGAAAAAACCATGGAGGAAATGAAATGAAGAATGGTATATTTCAATTTTTATTTGGACCCTATCTATTCCTTCTGTGGTGGTGGATATACTTTTTCATTGAGTCACTTGGGATCATCATGGATCCTTCCCTGCACAGCTGATGACCATACATTATTGTTGTTACTATATATAATTTTCTCCTGCTTCTGCTCATTTCACTTTGTATCACTTCATGTAAGTCTTTCCAGGTCTTTTGTTTTGTTTTGTTTTTAGTTTTTGGTTTTTTTTTTTTCTGTGACCATCTTGTTTGTCATTTCTTATGTCACAATAGCATTCCATTACATGAATATACTACAACTTGTTTAGCCATTTCCCAATTGATAAGACATCCCTTCAGTTTCCAGTTCTTTGCCATCACAATATGCTATAAATATTTTTGTACAGATAGATCCTTTCCCCACATGTTTAATCTCTTTGGAATACAGATCTAATGGTGGTATTTCTGGGTTAAAGGGTCTGTATAGTTTTATGGCCCTTTGGGCATGGTTCTAGATTGCTCTCCAGAATGGTTGTGTCAGTTCATAGCTCCACCAACAGTGTAATACTGTCACAGTTTTTCTATATCCTCTCCAACATTTGTCATTTTCTTTTTTTTTAATGTTAGCTTGTCTGGTGGGTTTGAGGTGATATCTCAAAGTTGTTTTAATTTACTTTTCTCTAACTGAGAGTGATTTGGATCATTTTTTTCAAGACTAGATAGTTTTACTTTCTTCATCTGACAATTGCCTGTTCACATCCTTCGAATCATTAAAAATGGGGCATGCTACTTAACCAGATTTTTACTGAGAAAATTTTGAAAGAACTATTCTGGGATGGGGAATGGCTATTTTCTGGGAAAGTGGCAGGGCTTAGAGATCCAAAGGTCAAAAAGAGGTCTTTTTTGCCTCTGCTCTTCTCCTATTTCCTCCATATTTTCTTTCTCTGATGCTTCCAACTCCACAACTACAACTTTCGTCCATGTTTGCAAAGTATAATTAAAGAGAGAGAGAGAGAGACTGAGCACCTAACATTCCATGCTTACAATCTTATATTAAATAAGAATGGAACACAGAGGAAGAAGTCTGAAGACCTGTTGACACATGCTACCTCTATAAACCATATATGCTACATGGTCTATCCAGGACACAACTTAATCATCATAAAAAAGGGGACTGTATAAGGTGACTACTAAGGTCTCTTCCACTGTCTCTTCTCAAGACTAGATCTGTGACCCTATGTTTTTTTTCAAGTTAGTTATGGAGCACTACCTTCTCCTGACTTACCCAAAAAACATGGTATAGGAGGGTAAGATGGCAGAAAAAGGAATGAAGTATAGAGGTAAGGCAAAGAAGAAGTTGAGTGAACAGAATTAGATAGGGGAAAGAACAGGAGAAGAGCAGAAATTGATCCTTCTTGCTGTTACAATAGCATATTCACTAAATGAAAATGTTAAAGGCAATAAATGGAACATTTAAGAGGAATTCTTTCCTAAATCCAAAAGGGAAGTAAGTAAATACCAGCCTGGGTACATTTGATGGTAAATAGTCTATACATTCTCGATAAACTTTTGGCTGGCAACCCTTCTTGATTAAGACTTGAGATCTCATTTAAATATTCTACAGTTAGAGTTGTTGAAATGGAAGAAGAAAGTCAACAAGTATTTGCTAAAAACACATTTTATAGGTTCCAGGAACTGGATAAAAAGAAAAGCAAAAACATGGTTCCTGTACTCCCAAGTATCTCCCATGCTACTGAGTTTATTCATTACATTACTTGTTGCAGGCACTAACTAGGTATGGTATAGTAGTACTGCGTCTCTAGTCAGAGAATCTGGGTTCATATCTAAACTCATATCTACATCAAAGGCAGTTGATATTTTAAAATTTAGCTCAGGTTGTCCTTGACATTATTTTGTGACCTTGATTGAGTCATTTTATCTCCTTGGATATCAGACTCCTCACTTGCAAAATGCATGGGTTAAACTAGATGAATGCTTTTAAAGAGATTCCTATTCATCTTATTTGACACTTCCATCAATTCTGTGACATTGATACCTCAAACATTATTATATTTTTTTCTATAGATAAGGAAACTGTATTTTAAAGAGGTTAAATGGCTTGTCCATGGTCACAATAACTAAGTGTCAGAGATGGGATCTGAACCCAAGTCTACTTTACCCAAAACAATTGGAGCAACTTTCTTCAGGTTAAAATTTGACTATTCTGTATGCTTTGGGGATTCCAGAGGTGAGATAAAGCCATGAATAAAGACTCCAGAATCCACTGAAAGACTGGATTGTGGGGCTAAGCAGGTGGGAGAATATAGAAAAGCTTGGTCAAATTATCAGGAATCCTGGAATGACTCAAATGGGAAGATTTGTGCAGTAGAATAGTTTGAGAAGGAAGAGGGAGAGGGAGAGTGAAAGAGAGAGAAAGAAAGGGGGAGAGTGAGAGAGAGACTGACAGACAGACACAGACAGACAGAGGCAAACAGACGGACAGACAGAGAAAGAGAAAGAGAGAGAGAAAGAGAGAGAGACAGAGAGAGAGAGAGAGAGAGAAGAAGAAGAAGAAGAAGAAGAAGAAGAAGAAGAAGAAGAAGGAGGAGGAGGAGGAGGAGGAGGAGGAGGAGGAGGAGGAGGAGGAGGAGGAGGAGAGGAGATGGGAGAATGTCTTTGTGTGTATAAGAATACATATATTGGGGGCAGCTAGGTAGCTCAGTGGATTGTGAACCAGAACTGGACACTGGAAGTTTTGGGTTCAAATCTTGCTTCAGATACTTCCTAGCTGTGTAACTATGTGCAAGTCATTTAACCCCCATTGCCTAGCCTTTATGCTCTTCGGCCTAGAACCAATATATAATATTGATTCTAAGATGGAAAGTAAGGTTGTTGGTTTTTTAAAGTACATTCATCCTTTAGTCTGAATACAAATTGAAACATACCATTTTTATGTGCTCCATGAATTCTTTTCTAGTGTAAGCAATATGTATCTTCTTTCAAATGACAAACATGAAAATATGTATTATATATAATACAAATTTTCATATTTTCATATCACCAGTAATATGATATGTACATATCATATTACTTGCCTTCTTGGGGAGAGGAAATGGATGGGAGGGTGAGAGAAAAAATTATTTGCAAAATATAAGAAAACCACTATTAAAATTACATTGGCATTTAATCTAGAAAAAATAAAACATATTATAAAAAAGAATATGTACATTCATATAACCATACTCGAAGTTCACTGTGGGGGATGAGAATGCAGAGCAGAAAGAAGAAGGGTACAAAGGTACATGAAATTAAATATTTCATTGCTTACCAATTGTATACTATGCACTGTGAAGAATATAAAGATGCCTAAAGCATGATCCTTGCCCTCAAGGAGTTCTCCTACCTCCCTTGGTTCACTCCCACATTGTCCTTACTTAGCATTTTTGAAAGAGGAAGCTGGTGAGGGAGGAAAAATGTTCATTTCACCCTGTCACCTTTGCGAGCTTTCTTGATTGCTGTATTTCTTTTCAGGATTGTGTTGCCTGGGTAGCTCTTGATCTCAGTTATCACTTCCCCTTCTCACTCCCCCGTTCCTTCTGTTCTCATTCTCTGTTCAAGTCCTTTCAAGTTGTGAGCTGTTCATTCATTCTTTAATTCCCTCCTTACTCATTAGCTCAGCATTCCTCTTCCCCCTGCCTCTCTTTACTGTGGGAGTAAAGAGCCAACCTCTGCTGAGTGGGAAGCAGAGCTCACCCCTGTGTTGGGATGCAGATATGTACTCAAAGCAGTTACTTTGTGCCAGCTTCCAGAACTATTCTTTGATCATTTAGTGAAATGCCTGGGACCACATGAGGTAGTTTCTGTGTTACCATGATTCATTCCCTAGAATATTGGTATAGCATTAAAAGGTTATAAGTGATTATCTCTTCCTTTTTCCAGGATTTAGCATTTTTATTAGTAAAATGAGGGCTTACCTTTGATGATCTCTGAGATCTCATCTACTGGAAAATCCCATTTCTTCAATTCTATATGCTTCTTCTATGCAGCTTCCAGGAGAGTTGTAGAATGCTAGAGATTGAAAGGAACAGAGGTTTCAGAACTGGAAATGACTTTGAGGTCTATTTCAACCTCCTCATTTTATAGATTTGAGGGTCAGAGAGATTAAATGATTTTCCTGACCTTACAGAGACATTAAGGAGCAAAGCTGAGAATTAAGTCCACAACTTCTGATTCCAAATCTACTAACTATACAGTACTGGGGTAGCTAGACAGTGCTGCTGGTCCTGGAGAGAGGAAGACATGAATTCAAAACTGGCCTCAGACATTCACTAGCTGTGTGACTCATGGCAAGTCACTTAACCCACTTGCCTTAGTTTCCACATTTGTAAAATGATCTGGAGAAGAAATGGCAAACCACTCCAGTGTCTTTGCAAAGAAAACCCCCCAAATGGAGTCATGAAGAGACAAACATGACTGAAACCACTAAATAACAAAATACTGTAATAGCTGGACTTTCTCATTTAAAAAAAAAAAGAAGGAAAAGGAGAGAAAGGAGAAGTAACTCACATTTCTGGGTTGATACAACACTGTAATTTCAACAACCCTGTGGGATAAGTAGCACAAGTACATATTTTCTGTCATTGTTAGATGGCACAACAGATGTTCCAATAAGTGAAGTGACATTACCAAAGATCACACATTTAATTAATGTTTCAATTGGGAGCATGACTTCTATTTCCACTGCTAGTATTTTCCCTTCCCCTTTACCAGGAATTTAAATAATACTTGAGATAGTAATGTAGAATTAGCCTGGTGTTGAGGTTGACAAAAAAATAGCCTGGTGTTGCGGTTGACAAAAATACCTGCTAAATGACAAAGAAATAAGCTGTCTTCTTTACCCTCTTGTTGACCTGATGTCAGAAGGAGCTGTATTTTGTACTTAGTTCCATCTTGCATCTTGGGCAACTGATGTCAGTTCTATCCTCTACTCAATTATAAAAGCATGTAATCAAAAGACAAAAGAGCCAGGTCTCTCTGAAATTAATTATCTTCCTGTAGGTGGTACAAAAGTCTTTGAATATGGAGTCAGAGGAAAGCTCTGTTATTTATTATCTCTCTGGCCTTGGGGAAGGCACTTAGCTACTCTTGTATTCAGTTTCTTCTTTTATAAAAGGAAAGGATTAGACAAGAACATTTCTAATGTTCTTTCTCGTGCTAAATCATGATGCCTAACTGGTGGGATGCAGAATCCTTACCAACTACACAAATAAGGAAAATCCTGTTTAAGGGCTGCCTCAGTTATCAGGAAGAGAGTGCTTTTATAACACCATGGGACTCTTCTTATTAATATTTGACTTCAAAAGCATCTAATAATGAAATTAATACAGAAAGGCAACTTTTGTCATTATCTACAGAAGAAGACCAGTTTTCAATGGCACAAGTCTTAGATTTCAAGAAAGGAAGTTATATAAAACAAATCCATTGTGATCTTTCACAAGTTTAAATTGTGTGTATGTGTATGGTGTGTTTGTCTGAATATGATAGGGGCAATAAATTGATGTATGTATACAAGATGGTTAGTTCTCCCTTTTCAAAGTGCTCAGAATTTTCCTCCTGGTAGATTCCTGAAGACCTTCTGCTTAATTCACTTCATTCTGGTGAATTCTCTTTTGATATACAAGGAAATTTGTATCTTTATGCTTCAGGACACAAGCAGTCAAAAACTGTCAGTAGCAATCCAAGCCTGACTTTACTTTTGTCTGACAAACAAGCTAACATCCACTGTTTTTACCCTGAAAGCAAGAGAACCAGAGGAGAGGGCTTCAAACCGAGTAAAAGGATTACACGGCCATTAATGCTAGAACAGCAGATATAGAAGAAATATCCAGACTTATCCACAAGGGGGCCTGATGATTCCAAACTAGATTAAAAGGCACAAATAAAATAAATAAAAATAGAACAGAATATTTTGTTCATTTGTTTCAGTTGTGTCCCATTCTTTATGGCCCCATTGAAAATTAGTAAAGTAAAATTAGTAAATTAGTAAAATTAAAAATTAGTAAAGATACTAAAATAGTTTGTCATTTTCTTCTGCGGCTCATTTTATAGATGTGGAAATTGAGGCAAATAAGGTCAAGTAATTTGGCCAATTTCCCACAGGTAGTAAGTATCTAAGGAGAAACTTGAACTCTGGAAGATGAGTCTTCCTGACTTTAAGCACAGTACTCCATCCATTGAACTCTATCCACCTGACTGCCCACAAGGGAACATAAATAATTTTAAAATTTTAAATTAAGTATGTGAACTGCAAGAATTGTAATGCATAACTTAAAGGCCCTTGTTTGATGTGATTTTTAGTTTTACTTCTATACAACTTAAAGTCTTAGGCAATTTCTTGGGACACTAAGCAGTGGAGTGACCATCTAGGGTATAGCCAGTATGTGTCAGAAGTTGGAATGAAGCCTAGGATTTCCTTCAAAGCCTATTTTCTCTTTGCTATGCCGTGCTGCCTTATTTTAATGACTCTGTGAGCTGCTAATAATAACTGGGAAAATTCAAAAAACCCACAATAGTATGGGAAGAAAGCAAATGAAAGGAATAGTAGAATAAATAAACTGAATTATCAGTCTCTGAACAGCCATCCAACTGAACAAGTTTCCAGCAAAATGAAGTTCAGGATTTCTGGATTTGAAATGAAAGTGACTTTTAGAGGTCAATTAGTCCAAACCCCTAATTTTACAGATTAGAAAAGTTAAGTCCGAAAAGCTAATGCATTCCCCTTCAACTGTCCTATCTCTGAAGAAATAAGAGACTTGCTTTAAATAATATTTTATAATTATAATCATGAAGTCAATAATTTTATGGATTTACTAGGTTGTAAAGAAATGGCATTTTGTGTTAGAGATAGTTTGTTAGTTTTTAGAAAATTATTCAAAAATCATTCAAAAAATTCAAAATTTCTGTTTAAGACTATTTTCTGTCATCTGTCAACCAAAACCCTGTCTTAGTTTTGACTACAAAAGAGGCAAACATAAAGCATATAATGATAATAATTTATAATTTTTTTTAATTTTTCCAAATAAGATGGCAAAATAGTTTTTTATTTTTAAAAATATTTTCCCTGTTTATATAATTCATTTTCTTTCCCTTCCTTCTTCCCTCTCCCTTTCCAGAGCCAACCAGCAATTTCACTGTGTTGTTCAAATGTTATCACTTGATATCCATTTTATATTGTTCATTTTTGCTATAGAGTGATTTTTTAAAAGCCTAAACCCCAAATCACGTATATATGCATATATATATATATATATTATAATAAGTGATGCCATATGTTTTGCTTTTGCATTTCTACTCCCATAGTTCTTTCTCTCAGTGTGGATAGCATTCTTTTACAAAAGTCCTTCTGGAGTGTCCTAGCTTGTTGCGTTGCTACTAGTAGCAAAGTCCATTACATTAGATCTTTCCACTAATTAATTTCCAATAATTTTAATAATTTTTTTCTGACAATTTGCAACTCATATTCTCTCCCTCTCACCTGTCCCCCTCCCCAAAAATTTCAGTAATATGATATAGATTGTATTAATATAATCTATGTCATTGTATATATTTCAATGTTTGTAATGTTGTAAAACAAGAGACATGTTGCTTACACTAGAGAAAAATTTATGGAGGAAATAAAGTGATGAATGACATGCACTCAAACTCCATCAGTTCCTTCTAAGGCAACGCATAATCTTTTTCATCATAAGTCCCTTGAAGTCATCCTGAATGCTTGCATTGCTGATAATAGTTAAGTCATTCAGAGTTAATAACCATATGTTATTGCTCTTACTGTATATAATGTTCTCCTTGTTCTGCTCACTCACATTTCATCACTTCTTATTAGTCTTTCTGGGTTTTTTGTAATCATCTTATTTGTCATTTCTTATGGCACAACTTCCATTACAACCATAAACCACAACTTGTTCAGCCATTCCTCAATTGATGGACATCCCATCAGTTTTCAGTCCTTTGCCAATCTAAAAAGAGCTGCTGTAAATATTTTTGTACAAGTAGTTCATTTTCTCCTCTCTTTAATCTCTTTGGGGTACACACTTAATAGGGGTATGCACAGTTTTATGGCCCTTTGGGCATTGTTCTAAATTACTCTCTAGAAAAATCATATTAGTTCACAGCTCCACTAACAGTTTGTATTAGTGTCCCAATTTTTCCACATGCCCTCCAACATTTATCTTTTTCCTATTCTGTCATGTTAACCAGTCTGAGCAGTATAAGGTGGCTTCTCAGAGTTGTTTTAATTTGCATTTCTCTAGTAATATTAATTTAAGGATTTTTTCATATGACTAAAATTACCTTTAATTTCTTCATCTGAGAATTGCCTCCTCATATCCTTTGACCATTTGTATAATGGGGAGTGCTTTATTTTCTTGGAGATATTTAAGAAATGAGGCCTTTGTCAGAGATGCTTGCTAGAACTATTTTCTTTAGTTTGTTTCCCTTATAATTTTAGTTGCATTAATATTGTGTATGCAAAACCTTTTTAATTTAAAGTAGTCAGTTATCTATTTTATATGTGATAATGTTCTCTGTTTCTTGTCTGAATATGATTTCCTTAACTAGAAGTCTGACAAGTAAACTATTTGGTACTCCCCTAATTTGTTTATGGCATCACCCTTTATGTCTAAATCATATTTTGACTTTACATTGACATATGGCATGAGGTGTTGGCCTATGTCTACTTTATGTCATACTATTTTCAAGTTTTCCCTACAGTTTTTGTTGAAAAGTAAGGTCTTCTTTCAAGAGTTTAGATCTTTGGGTTTGCCAAATATTGTTATTGTGGTCATTTACCACTGTGTGTTGAGTGCCTATCTATTCCATTGGTTGACCACTCTTTATCTTAGCCAATACTATATTGTTTTGATGATATATAATTTTTATATAGAGAGTATTATAGTATAATTTGAGACCTAGTACAGATGAGCAACCATCTTTTATTTTTTTATAATTTCTTAGATATTTTTGAAAATTTTTCCTATCATGCATTTTGTTATAATTTTTCTAGCTCTGTGAAACAATTTTGGGGTAATTTTTATTGATATGTTAATGAAAAGTTAAATTAATATGGGTAGAATTATCTTTTCTGTTAATATTTGTTCTGCACATACACAAGCAATTAATAGTTTTCTAATTGTTTAGATCTGACGTTATTCTTGTTAAAAGCATTTTGTAGTTGTGTTCATATAATGCTTTATTTTCTCTTGGCTGGTAGGATCTAAGGTATTTTGTAGTGTCTACAGTCATTTTCAATGAGATTTCCCTTTCTATCTTTTTCTGTTGGGCATTATTGGTAGTATATAGAAATGCTGATGATTTATGTGTTTGTTTTATATTTTGCAACTTTGCTAAAGTTGTTGATTTTTTCAATAAGTTTTTTGGTGGGTTCTCTAGGGTTCTCTAATCATATCATTTGTAAAGAATGATAGCTTTATTTCCTCATTGCATATTCTAATTCCTTCCATTTCTTCTTCTTCTCTTATTGCTATAGCTAGAATTTCTACTACAGCATTGAATCTTATTGGTGATAATGGTCATCCTTGCCTTGCTCTCGTTCTTATAGGGAAAGCTTGTAGCTTATTTCTAGTATAGACAATGCTTTCCAATGGTTTTTAGATAGATTTTTTCATCATTTTGAGGTATATTCCATTTATTCCAATGTTCTCTTGATGTTTTTTTTTTTTATTAGGAATGGATGCTGTATTTAGTTAAAAGATTTTTCTGCCTTTATTGAAATAATTATATGGTTTCTTGGGACATTCTCTACAAGAATTGTTTATCCAGATAATCATTGTGAAGGATAGTCTGGGAACAGGAATGGTGATTTGTTATTACTCCTAGGTCTCCTTTGTCTATTTGCTTATTGGTTACATTTGGTCAGTAGTTATTTCTGGCGGTGATGAGAAAAGTGGGCCCCTTTTCTACAATAATTTCCTCCTTCAAAAATGTCTATAAGGGACTGATATGGAAACAGTACTATTCCTATTTCTAAGGCTCTTGGATTAAGTTTTCTGGGTTGTACCCATAAGGATCTAATGAGAGATAGTGGTTGTGTTGGTTGTAATTCCCTGACACCTCCTTTCTCTGCCTCAATGTGTTTTGTACCTAATATCAGAGATCATCAGCATGGATTTAAAATAGGTAGTAATAATAATAATAATTATAATAATAGTATTTATACTTTTATACTAATTATTTAAACTTCTTAAAAAGACCAAAGACTACTCTTGGTCATCCATATAGTACAACATTTCTCTTTGAACACTTTAGTGTACAAAGCTCATTCCTCATGCTGCTATGTAAAATAAATTATCTCAGTTTTGCTGAAGATGAAAGACTCAGAGAGGCAAAGTGATATATCTGAGGTGACAAATGCATGCATGTATAGGAGTTAGGACCTAATTGATTGAGAGCTGATGTCTCCAAGTCCTGCAATCTTTCCAATATACCAACTCCCTCTGCATGATGTAATATGATAAAGAAACCAATTATATCATGTTCAATATCCAAAGAGCTTGTCCTGGAGCATGGCAAGACTCCACCTGAGACTGTAAACAATGCTTGTTGGGCAAAAACAATTGTCTTGTCGATTTGCTGTCAGATCTCAATAAATGCATGATTTGTGGCTTTCAGTTTTGTGCTTTCCCAGAACTGATGCCAATTTCTTTTTTCCCAGAAGTATCGCTATCAAGATGAAGATGTTCCACATGATCATACTTTACCTCGTCTAACCCATGAAGTGAGAGGACCTGAACTTGTGCACGTATCTGAGAAGAACCTGTCACAAATTGAAAATGTGCATGGATATGTCCTGCAGTCTCACATCTCTCCTCTGAAGGTGAGTCAGACTGATATTTGTCTTTTGTGTGGAGCCAAGGGAGTCGGCACCTGGTCTTCATGTCAAGGGAGATGTTTGCTGGGTTTATTCAAGGAGTCTTTTTTCTGAAACCCCTTTGTGTCTTTCAGTCACTGCAAGACCTTACTGACAAATGTAATGTTGTCAAATTGGAACACTTTATAATAGATGCAT
Source organism: Gracilinanus agilis (assembly GCF_016433145.1). NCBI lineage: Eukaryota > Metazoa > Chordata > Mammalia > Didelphimorphia > Didelphidae > Gracilinanus > Gracilinanus agilis. The sequence continues at coordinate 109,519,027 of NC_058132.1, read as the reverse complement.
TTAATTCTGTCAAGTTGTGCGCAAAGTCTGTGTGGGAATTTTATGGAATATCTGAGGGTGAAATATTAAAAACCATAGCAATAACTTAGCTATTCACTAGCTTCTTCCATATGAAGAGAAAGGGGAAGAGGATCTTAAGCATCCTTACCTTTGCTGGTCTTGGTCAAAGATTAAGGAAGAAAATATACTATGCTTGCTTTTATATTCTATTCCCCACTTGGAAATGTTAGCATTCCTATTTACTATGTGGTCCTTGAGGGAGCTGGTGGTCAGACAATCTCTTTGTCTGAAAACATATGTTGAATAACTCTTGCTTTAATTGTCTTTTAGTTTTTAGATGACATCTCATTAACTGATGTTTTTCAACAGATTAGGACAAGTATATGAGCTTTTTCATATGCTCAGTGTTTGTTGCCTTTCTATAGATTTTTTCCTAGATAGAGTTATAATTATTTATATTTTTATACATTTGACTGAAAATGCTTAAAGAAAAATGTACCAAAGTCAGCCCTTGATAATCCGCGCAGTAGAAATGGAAAACCTTACAAAAGTGGATCATTCTGAACAGTAAGGATCTCATAGTTATTGATATAGGAAAATTATCACATATTTTGCTGCTTGGAAACTATTGACCAATAATTTTAGTAAGTTAAATTCTGAAATTATTTTGAAGGACCTGTTAGATGCTAATTTATAAGAGATTTTTACAAATGAAAAGATATTTCTTTTGTCCTTATAACAATTAATCTTATAGGAAACATAAGGCTTATATAAGTATGATATAAAGTAGATTGTGATAAACACCATGACAGAAGTCCAAAGTGTTCTGGAAGTCATGCTTGCTTCCTTTCTCCTTTAGTTTTAAGTAGTATCTCAAAAATTATGAGAACATGAGTGGCAGGGGTCATTTGTACTATATGCATAACCGATAGTTGATTTTGGTTCATGGAATAACTTCTGGTATGTAGAATAAATGAGATAGAATGAAGAATCAAGAATAGAATAAGATAGAATCTTATGATGGAGATGTCATTATATATAACCCTTTTAAGAAGGGTATACTTTGGAAAGTTTAAGATTAGCATAGGAGATTTATTGAAAGTGGTAAAGTAAACATTAAAAGCAATGTCATGGAAGCAGGAAAATATGTGGTAGGAGTTGAAGAGGAAAATAGTTTTGTGTTATATATTTTGTCATGTTTTAATCATTAGTTGTTTTATTTAATTAAAAAAAACATAGTTATGACTTCCTGTAGATGGAACTTTTACATTGAAGAAATTCCCCTATTGGTACAAAAATGGTTCCTTTCTTTCAACCTAGTACTTTAGAGCTATCTGGGGCCTTTGAGGGGTAGTTCTATGGAAATTAATGATTCAATAATTATTCATTTTTGTAAGCATGATGATTCCTCCTATCCCACAGCCCACATATAGGATCGTACACAGAATGCATAAAATCTTAGAAGCAACATTTAAGTACTTTTGAACTTTACAACACTGCTTTGAAGCGGGTACTAGAGTTGTGGTTAATATCATTATATGGAAGAGTATGTACTGAAGTTCATGACTTACTTATGATCAGAGAGCTAATGAGTAATAAAAGCAGTATTTGAATATTTCTTCTTAAACCTGCTCACCTCAGGTTAAAACTGTCTTTCAGTCACCAAACTGACTTTATTGCTGCTCTATTTCTCACATCTGTTATTTTCCAGCCCTACTAAAATCATTAACAAATAAATCTTCATCACTTCTTGCCTTGTTTTAGTGGATTCTCTTAGCCATCTAATCCATGTTGCACAGTTGCTAAATAAATCATAGCGTTTGTAACAGGAATGGGAATGGTAGAAGCAGTTATAGGGGTATTACTTTGTATTGGGAAAGACACTGATCTATGTCATGGTACTCTATGATATCTATTGGCAATTCAGGAATAGAGTTAGATCCTATATATTCTAGGCTGCTACTCTAATCATCTGACCTTAAAATGAGAATAATTATCATTAGATAGCAATTAATGTCACATGCTCATTTGTACACATGAGAAAATTGTCTAGAAGGACTTCTTAAGAAGCAGCAAGAAGCAATGAGTGAACCATTGAATTAGGAGTCAAGAGCGTTTTAACTGCACCACTACCAGAAATTAGTTGTGTGATCTTGGGCAAGAGACTTAAACCTTCCGGAGCTTCAGTTTCCTTGTCAGTAAATCTGAATAATAATACCTGTAGTACATACCTCATTGGATCCTCATGAGGGTCAAATGAGAGAATGAATATAAAGTGCCATGCAAATTTTAAAGCCATAAAAAATGTACTTCATTATTTTAACATTCCTCATTCCTGGAAAGATAAACCCACAACATCTTGATGAAGTCCATTGCACTCTCAAATAGTTCAAATACCAAAAAGATTTTTTCCTTATAACAATCCTAAATTTGTCTTTCAGTATGTTCTACATATTATTTCTAGTTCTACCATCTTTCTGGCCAAATAGAACATGTCCAATTCCTTCTAACATATTTGAGAGTATAATAGGCTCAGAAATACTTAAAGATTACTAACCAATTCTCCCTGCTCTACTCCACATTTTTTTCCTTTTCAGTCTAAATGTCCGTGTTTCCTCAACTATTTTTCTTTTATATGACATCATCTCCAGGCCCTTCGCCACCTTGGCTACCTTCTGATGAATACTATTTAACTTCTAAACATCCTTAAAATGTGACACCTTGTAATTCACATTTACATAGATATTTGAGGGTTTATAAAGTGCTTTCCTCATAGCAAACCTGCAAGATAGTGAAGGAAATTATTACTATCCCTATTTTACAAATAAGGAAATTGAGCTTCTAACAGGTTATGTGACTTGTTCACCTTCAGAAATCCAGGAAGTGCCTGAGGGTGAATGGACCACAGCTCTCCAGTCTTCAACTTTAAATCTTTATCTAACCCATTTTCCATGTGTTTCCCATGACAGCAAGTTCAAACTTTTGGATAAAGGTTTACTGAAAGTGAGTACTATATTCTAAATGCCATGCAAAAACTAATTATAGACAACACTTGGTCCCTGAACCAATGGAACTTACATTAAAGACACAAATACTGATAACTAGAATGGATACTGTTAGTTGAAAAGTTCTCGTCTGTTTTTTTGGCTTTCAGGAAATTTAATGGTCTGTGTCTGCCCTATGTAGCCAACCTGCCTTCAATACTTTGGGATCTATAATTCCACAGCTCTGTCTACTCCCTCCATGACCCCTTGACATTTCAGTAAATGGATGAGTCATGGTGGCTGGGAAAAAAAATAAGTATTAACCAACCTCCTAGTGATAAACCTCTTTGTAATTAATTGTACCATTCTTGGACAATCAACATGTACTCTTAAATCAGAAATCATCTGTTTTAATCAGAATTATCAGTAGCATCTTGGAAAGGAGACTTCTTCCACTAAACCTGTAGAGATGGTCATTCGGAGCTGATTCTCCGATTCTGGGAAGCTGGCCGAAGGGTCCATGTAGGCAATCTAGCTCTATCCTCTTTTTTGCTGCTATTTTAGCCTACAATATTCTCTCCATTTTCTGTTCTCAAATTTAATTTGGTCTTACTTCCACACAATTTAGCACATTTGGATAACTTTTCTAACTTTTTTGTGTGTGTAATAGATTCACCTCCTTAACAAAATTGTGTTTTTCTTGAGAGGAGAGAAGCTGTGTCCTCATGCTTAGTGGATGCTCAGTACATTAAAAGCACAAGATTGTATGATCTCAGCTGCAGAAAGGCTCTCAGAAACTTTCTCAAGCAACTCACCTCTCACTTGCCACACACCTCCCTAGATCCTGTATCCTGGATTTCTTACCAATCACTTTATGGAAAATGTTCTATCAAAAGTCACCGATGGCTTCTAAATAGCTAATTCATAGGAATTTGTCTCTGACCTCACTTCCTGTCAATTATCTGCAGTGTTTCCTGGTTTTCATTTCACCTACTGAAGTTTGCTCTTCTGTATTCCCCAAAGAACCTAGCACAGGGTCTATATATAGAGAGAGTGATCAGTACATTGTGGTGGATGTATTGATAATAAGGTGAAAGATTCACTCAGAAGGCAGGGTGATATCCTAGATAGAGGAATGAACATGGAGATGGAAAATTCTGCCGCTGGCACCTATAAGTCATAGTATTACTAATCCTAGCCTCTTTCCCTCATTTCTGAAATGGAGCTAATAATGCCTAGAACACTATCACCCGAGATGGTTGTTGCAAAACCCAAATGAAATGCATGCATTTCTTAACCTGTATATGAATGCCATTGATCATGGCCATATACTTGATAGACGTTCGTGTTAATATGTTTTCATAACTACTTGTTTCCTTCTACGAAATAATGGTTACCAGCTTACTTCTGTTTAGAAAACGGGGTCAAATTTCCTCTTAGGAAAATGTTAACTTTGAAGACCTGTATGAGCGAAAGAATATGCACTTCCTAACTTTGACCACTAGATGGTGGAAGTCGCCGAGAATCCCTATTTCCGAGATAACTGGGTCTTGGGGGAGAGTTTTCACACGTTCGTCATATCTAGAGTACAAGAAACTGAGCTAATAAAAACACAAGGAAGGGTTTGGCAGTGATTTGAGTGCTTGTGAATGATGCATCACCTTCCGTGCCCAGAGATTAGCGAGGAGAAGTGTCGGAGGGGAAATATGGACTTGACAGATGTATCCCGAGTCCAGGCGTGCTTGTTCTCCATCAAAGATCTAGGGAAATGAAACATTTCCTGCGGAAATTATCATTAATTGTAAAGGGCACCTGAGGGGTTAGCCCAAATAATCCAGAACCACCTCTCAAGAAGCATGGAGTTAGGGGCAGGATTAGAGAAAGAAGTACGTGGTGAGGGAGGGAGAGCCGGGCTTACTACCAGACTTTTGAAGGCATAGACCTCTCCCCAGGACTTAGATCTCCCGTTATAGCATTGGCTTATACACAATCTGCCTTTAAGGCTTGGGGAAAATAAATCATCTCAATAGAAACATTTTCAAATGTTCACATACCATTCTCCTTCCCCTTGAAAATTAAGAATTCAGAACACAGGCTGATATTATTGAAATAGCCCTGGTTATAGATTCAGAAAAACGAAGTCCCAATTCAGCATCAGTTGATAACTGGTTCTGACCTTGGGCAAGCCTATTAGCCCTTCTTGGCTTTGATTCTCAATAATAATAATAACAACTATATATATACATATATATAAAACTCCTATATAATATATTTTAATCTATAACTCCTAATATACAATATATAACATATAATATATAACTCCTTTATACAAAATTTATAATATGTAGTAATGACTCAAAATATATTAATATATGTCCTCTGTATAAAATATATAATAATGTATAAATCTTATTTAATACATTAATATATAACTCCCTTGTATAAATATATAATATATAACTCTGAAATAATAACTCCTATAATAATTTCTATAATAAGAATAACAATAAAAAGTTATAGCATTTATGAGATGTTTACTCCATACCAGGCAGAGTGCTAAGCATTTCATAAATATCATCTAGTTAGATCTTTATAACAACCCTGAGAAATAGATGCTATTATTATCAGGCAGACAGAGGTTAAGTGAGTTGGCCAGTCATGCAACTGATAAATGTATGAAGCCAAATTTGAACTCAATTCTTACTGCCTTCANCCCTCTGTTTCTCTCTCCCTTTCTCTCACTCTCTCCTTATCCCTTTCTCTCTCTCTTTCTCTCTCTCTTTCCCTCTCTCTCCCCTTTCTCTCTCTCTTCCTTTCTATCTCCCTTCCCACTCTTTTTCTCCCATAATTAGAATTTGTAAAAAAAATGGCTGGACAAATTAATAGCTCCATGAACTGTATTAGCCTGCCAGTCTTTATACAACTCCCATGTTATTGATTATTTGCATCTTTATCTTTGTTATTTCTGAGTATGAGGTCAAACCTAGTTTTATTTTTTAATTTAGAGTAATTTCCATTACTGTGATTATGTTGGTTTTCTTTGGTGAATTCTTCGTTTATACCCTTTGACCTCTTATCAACTTGAGATGTCTCTTAATATCATATATTTGTGTTAATTTCTATACATCTTAGAAATGAGACCATTATGAAAGTTGTTCGATACAGAGATGCTTTCCTAATGGACTGATTCCCTTCTTATCCTAGTGGCAATGATCTTGTTAATTTAAATCTTTTTCGATGTCTTTAAAATAGTCTATCTTTTGTCATCACCTCTGTCCCTTGTCTGGTTAAAAGCTGTTCCTATAACTGTAACTGGGAAAAGAACATGATCTTTCTCTGCTAATTTTTAGTAGAATGACCTTTAATATTCAGGCCACATATACATTTAGCATTTATTGTGGCTTATAACATAAAATATTAGTCTGATCCTGATTTCTACCTAACTGCTTTAACATTGTTTAAGCATTAAATAAGAGATTCTTCTCCAAGTACTTTATGATCTGGGTTCCATAAATTTGATTATTGAACAAGGAGAGAGAATCATGGGGGTAAGAATTTGTGACTTAAGGAGCAGCCTGAAATATATAGAAATAAAATTATTTGCCCTGGGCTACATGCCTATTAAGTCTCTCTGGCAAGGTTTGGACTTCAATCTTCCTGATTCCATGCCTAGAATTTTATCTATTATGCTGCTTCTTAAATATAAATTCTATCTAATCCAAAAATGACTTATTAAGCACTGGTTATTTATCAGGTACCGTATGCTGGGCATGGAGATGGAATAGGGATGTATATATAATGATTAAGCCTATAATTTCATTGATGGAAGCTCATGGATGAGGACATTCCCTCTATCAATATAGGCTAACATATTCTCTTATTCTTATAGTGTCTTATACAGTTGCCTAGAACCTGAGAAATTAAATGACTTGCCCAGGGACAGTTCAGCTAGTATGTGTCAGAAGGGAGACAGGTACCCACAGCTGAGGTCAGCTTTTTATACAATATGGCACTTGACCTTTTGTCCAGGAAATAAAAAGGCAAAAACAAAACAACTCTCATCCTTAAGGATCTTGCATTCTGTTGGGGAGAACACACACACACACACACACACACACACACACAAGCAAAAAATTTCTGGGATGAACTCAAATATGATGAGCAATTGATTACAAATGGAACAGAGGGTTCTGATAGACACAATCAAAATGTCAGGTAGAATGGGTTGTAGACACAAGAATGGGGTCCATAGAAAAGAACCTTTGCATTAGCTAAGCTATGATTCAGAATAAGGAGGATTCTAAGTACAAACATGGAGAGATAGACTCTCATGTCCTTCACTGTAGTAATAATTATGTTAATTGATTATCAGTTCTTGAACATGAGATAGAAAATGGCAGAAGAATGTGGCGCACTGGTATGAACAGTCTAGCTAGACAGGCAGGTCCCTGCTCTTGCCTGATGGTCACATAAGATGTCAGTGATCACTACCAATTTGGAGAATGAAATGTTCCTTAAAACACAATTCAAAAATGGAAATTGACTTCCTTAGAAGACTGAGTTTTCCCACACTGGAAAATTTCAAGGTAAGGCTATATCTTTTAGGGTGTGATAATTGGCATTCTTTTTTGAGTATGTGCTGGACAGGATAACTACTGAGACCTTTTCTAGCTTTGAAATTTTGTGACACTGGGGAGAAAAAAAAAACAGAAACAAATATAAAGCAGAAAATGGACATCAAAATGGGGAGAAATTAAAGAAGAAAATAGATTTGCTGAGGTAGAGGGGAATTCTGACCTATTGTTTTGAAATTGGGAAGACTGACATATTGAGGTAATAGGGGAAAAGGATTCCTGAATGCTTGGAGCTAAGAAATGAATAACATTTTAGAGGGGTCACATGCATGTTTGGACACATGGAGCAATTGTCTAGCTACTTATGACAAGATCATTGATATTCTGTGGAGACGAAATTTTGAGTTCTCATTCAACAAACATTTATTAACTTCCTACTATGTGTAAGATCCTGTGTTAGGCACTGGAGTTACTGAGACAAGCAACACAATAGTCTTTATGCTCAAAAAACTTGTATTTTCCCTACGGGATGCAGCATATAATCTAATGAATGAATGCAAGATAATTTATAGAAGGAGATGTTTCAAACTAGAAGGAAATTAGAAGAGGCATCTGAGCTGAGTTTTAAAAAAAGGGTTTGTTTTTTTTTTAAAGCATAGGGATAAAATCCCTTATGTGGTCAGATTTTTAATGTAAAAGCACCTACCCCTAGTAAGAGGCAGGCAACAGATGGAGTGTTGATGCCTGCACTCATTAGTACAATTCAGTTCCAAAGGTGTATGTGTGTGTTTGCAACCTCATCTATTTTTGAATCTCTTCGATATTGATGCAACCTTGGAGAACTAGCTTTTCCTGTGCTTGTATCAAAAACCTTATTTAAATATTTTGAACAGCAATCTGCAGTTTCCTCAAGGGGGCAGGTCCTCTCTGTTGCTTCCAGATTGGTGACACTGAATTCTTGTAATTTTCCTCTCACAGTTTTCCAGATACCTTCTGTGCCTTAGATTGACTACTTTTACAGAATCATCATCATCATCTTCCTATTCTTCCTCCTCCTCCTCCTCCTCTTCTTCCTCTCTTTCCTTTCTTCCTCTCTCTTTTTGTCTCTTTCTCTGTCTCTGTCTCTCTCTCTTGAAATGTATTCTATATTACAGTAAAACCGAGACATATAATCAAACAGAGTATCAAGATAAATCGCAGGGAAAATCCTCAACTACACACAAAAACACACTAAATAAATTCTCGGCTGCATATTCTGGATGGCTAAGGGTCTGACAGTTATGTCCTAGTTGGGGCACCTTCTACTTCACTACCAATGTTATCTTCTTGTGTGCTTTTTCCACTATTCATCTATCTGATTCTTCTATCCACTTTTTGTTCAAGAAGTTGTAGTTATGGGGGCAGTTGGGTGGTTCAGTGGATTGAGAATCAGGTCTAGAGATGGAAAGTCCTAGGTTCAAATCGGGCCTCAGACACTTCCCAGCTGTGTGACCCTGGCAAGTCACTTAACCCCTATTGCCTAGTCTAGCCCTTACCGCTCTTCTGCTTTGGAACCAATACACAGTATAGATTCTAAGACAGAAGGTAAGGGCTTTAAAAATTGGTGGTTACTAGGCTGTCAATTCCCCAGGAGTAGACATTTCTAACTCTTTTGTGAACTAGTTTACAGTCTCAAAGAATATTACATTTTTCTTGTGAGGCACCTTCAGCAACACTCTGCCAGCGCAGTCAGAATACCTCAAAACAAATCTACTTTGTTTGTCTCCTCAGTAGCAACTGTCCTAGACCTGTCTTCTCATTGAATTAAGGTGAATAGATTCCTTTCAACTCTCATTATAAAGCAAGATAGTAGTAGAGCTACTAAGTTTAACCTGGATTCGCTTAGCAAGAAATGATGGAGATGGAGTAGATCTGGTGATCTTCATCCAGCTTTCTTGAAGTTCTACCCAAATTACTTCCCTCTTTACACGTACAGTAGAAAATGTGGCACAGTGGACATATAACAAAATAATGACATTTATATAGCATTTTATGATTTGTTAAAGTTGTTTAAAGGCTTTTTATTTGGCACCTACAATAATCCTCTAAAGTAGGTCAGTTAGCCAAAAGTTAATTAAGAAACACTAAGTCTTTACTATATGCCTGGGCCTGTACTAAGTTTTTGTGATACAAATGCCAGTAGAAAGAAAAATAGTTCCTGCCGTCAAGAAGTTTACAATCTAATAGGGGAAGCTAGTACATAAAAAGAGGGTGAAAATGAGGGTGGGAAGGAAATACCTGGTTTGAGGAAATAGTAGAGGAAGCCTGGAGTATAGTTTAGATAGGATATGACTTGGGTACCCTCCAAAAATGGAGGTTCTTAAAGGACCCATTCAAGTGGAGAGAGGCTACAGAGGTTAAGCAAACTTTTAATGTGTGAATTCCTGTGGCTGAGTGAGGCTTTGGGATAAACAGCTTGGATATAGTAGCAGAGTTCTGGAGCAGAACGTCATTCATCCTATTTTAAAGATTGGAAAACTGAGACCTAGAAAGGTGGTATAACTTATCAGTAGACATAAAATACAGCTCAAAAAGTACCAGAGAAGGAATAAAAATTGAGAGTTCCTCTGATGTCAAACCCATTCTTTTCCATGAGGCACCCTTACTCTTTACATCTGTCTGAAGAATGTAAACTTTGCTAGGGCCAGGAATCTTCCATTTTTGTCTTTGTATAGTGAGGGAATGGTATAATTCCTAGAATTTAGTCTGTGCCTAATAAAAGCTTTGTTGATTGATTGATTGGAAAGCTGAAATCAAGCCTAGTTCTGCAATTTCTAGCTATATGATCTAGGACATAATATTTAGCTTCTCTAGACTTCCATTTCCTCATCCACAAAATGAGAGGGTTGGACTAGAAGATCTATAAGGTCCCTTCCAGCTCTAAATCCTAAGAAAATTGAGACTCCATTGTTGCTAGAATTTTTTTTAACCAGATGCATGGCTCCAGGCTGCTTTCCTTTGCCTTCTGCGGAAGCAATCTTCTGTGTTTATTGGTTGAGACTTATGAGTTTTTGCCAGATATGTATGTGAGGAGCTATAATAAGTTGCCTCCCAGAATTGGGGTTTTAACTGTCCTAAGATTACTTTCCTTTATGCCGAATGGAGGCACTGGTGGAGCAAAACACCAATATCAAATTACCCCCATCTGCTCTGCCAAAACAACTCTCCCCCAGGCCTGACCAGGTCCGGGAATCCCAGGATTCCCTGCGCATGTGAAAAAGCAGATTCAGAGAAATGTCAGTCATAAAATGTAACCAGGATATTTACTTTCCCATCAAGGGCAAGAAGGTTCTTCTGAGGCAGACGCCTCTCCCTCATCTCTCCCCCTTTAGTATATTGATGGGCTCCAAGTTGCTGGGTTGGGGATTTTATGAGCAGCCAGCTCAAAGCATTCCATTTTCTACTTCAGGGAAGGCAGGCTAGGCAGCTTGTGATGAATATAAGGTCTGCAACTGAATTAGCTTAATGTAGGCAGGAGGAGAATTTCTGGTTTCTTCATCCTCTGTTTTGCTCATTCTCAGAGCAGATTACTGTGTAAAGATGCTGCAAAATATTTCACCAAGGCTCCTGCAGGATGGCTGGCATTTTCCATCACATAGTCTGACGGCATTGGATGGGGAAGCACTGAGTGATGGATGTTAGCATGATTTATTTTGTTGCCTGCTGCATCTTGTTATCTTTCTGACAGAGTAAAGAAAAATAAATCTTAAGAAATTTGCTGCTGTCAGACGGTGATTTAATTGGGGGTGGGGTTAAGGGAGGGGGTGGTAGCAATTTAAGGGAAACTGCTAAAGCCAGTGAGTTTTTTCTACAAAATAAAAGATCAAAAAAGCTGGGTACCAGCAAACTAAATTAGTAACTTTGACCAGTCTATCACTGGTCATTGTATTTTAGGAGTGAGATTTGTTTGTGGAATTGATGGGGAAAAAAGCCAGCGTTGCAATATTTGAAGAATGTGTCTCCAAGCCTTTCATACTCTTCATGGTAAAGAACGATTCGATTCTGTGTATTCGGAGGGGGCACAGATGTTCTGAACTTTTGTAATTGATTGTTTAGGACAAATACTCTTGCCTGGTGTCTTCTTTCCCTTTTCCTTTCTATACTGGCCACCTTGTGAGGATTCACTGGAGGGACAATCCATAATATTTCAATGAACTTTGTAGGCAGAGTCAAAAGACCTGCCTTTGTCTTCTGGTCACTGTTTAGAAGTATAACCTTGAAAATCCTCTGAGACTTGGTTTCCTCTGCCAGAAAAATGGGGACAATAATATTTGTAGCATGGGAAGTGTCCTGTACTAGAAAGATCAAAGGCTTGAAAATAGGGGGCTAAGTTGGAATGCAAGTTCCTACTGCTAATGGGTTTGCATGTCCTTAAGCAGTTCCCTTTCCCTCTCTGGGCCTCAGTTTCCTCATATGTAAAATGAAAGTTGTATTAGATAACTCCTAAAATCACTCTCAAATCTTGGTCTTGTATATGGAGATTTTATTGATTAAAAAAACATCTTATGCCACCTGTTTCCCTTACCCTTTCTGTGAAAGCCAACCCTTAAAATAAATAAGAGAAATGAATGAAGGGGGGAGAAAACAAGATTAATGGAAAGTTTTTAATTATAACCTTATATGTATTTTTCTTTCCCCCCTGGACTTCTTCCCCCTGCCTTCTGCCAAGGAATAGGAATAGGTGTTATTTTATATCTTTTCTCTGGGGCCAAGCTTGGTCATTATAATTTCACAGCATTCTGTTTTGATTGTTTTGTGGTTCTTCCTTCCATTTTAATTATTGTCTGAATGTATATGTTTCCCTGGTTCTGCTTAATTTGTTTTTCATCAATTCATAGATATCTTTTCATGCACCTCTGAATTTATGATTGTCATTTCTTATAGTACAGTATTATTACTTTCTATTACATTCATGCAACACTATTTGTTTATCCTTTCTCTAGTTTATGATTCTCTACTTTGCAATTCTCTAATAACCACCAAATGTACTACTATAAATATTGTGGTGTAAATGGAGCCTTTGCTTTTTTTCTTATCATTCTCCTTCAAGTACTTGCCCAGCAGCAGAATCTCTGGGTCCCAGTATAGACATTTTAATAACTTTTTGGATATTTCCAAGTTGCTTTTCAGCATTGGTTCCAGTTCTGCATTATATGACATCTTAGAAATGTCAGTGAAGATCAAACAAGATTACAGATATAAAAAAAAAACTTTAAATGTGGACAGTACTTTATGAATGTGAGCGGTCATTTAATGAGTAGCTTGACTTTTTTTGGTCAGGTATTTGAAGCCCTTCTAAGAATTTTCTTCCGTAACCTTGTTTGTTTTTTCCTTTGCTTTCCTCCTTTCCTAGCAATATATTTTTATCTCTCCATATTCTGCATTATATTTTAACCTGAAGCTAGGTTAGTTTAGAATAGATTGCTAAGATTTTGTGGGTTTTTTTTAAATTTCATTCTTTACTCACTTCTGGAATTCTAGGTATAAAAAAAGGTTGTGATTCTATCTATAAAAGAAAATGAATTAGTGAAAGGAAAATCTTAGGTCACACAATTCCATTTGCCTAAAATACCAGATGATAGATGAAAATATGTTTTTATAAATTAATTAGTCTTTACTTCATTTCCTTTGTTCACTCTGAATTCTTAGACACAGCTCTTTAAATTTTTAATATTTCATAAAATCATGGATTTAGGATATAGAAACTAGCCTTGAAAGACCTACAGGGATCCTTTGGATGATTATTGATCATAGGTTCACAAATGTAGAATTAAAAGAAACCTTAGAGGTTACTGAATCATGAGATCACTAATATAGAGATGTTAGAAACCTTAGAAACTCTCTAGTCCCACCACTTCAATGAACAGATAAAGAAATTGATTTCCAGAAGGTTTAAATGTCTTGGAACAGGTAGTTATTAATGAGATGATATTTGAATCCCTATCTTCTGATTCTAGTGCTAAATCCTTTTCATTTTGCCATTTTGTTTCCCTTATAGTTATCCAGAAGAAATAGGGCCCCTATTAAAAGACTGAGAAGAAATATATAGCATCGTTAGAGAGGTACCTGGGCAAAAGAAGTTTCTGAACGCCTCTGGTCTCAATTTCTTCATCTATCTTCCACATAGCATATTTCCTTGTTTAATCATTTCAGTTCAGTTCACAGCCCATTGTAGGGTTTCCTTTTTAGATTGATTTTTATTTTAATAACAAATTTCCACATAAGGTTTCTAAAGTTATGTGATCCATAGTCTCCTTCCCTTCTTTTCTCTCCCTTCCTGGAGCTGGCAAAGAATTCAGTCTGGTTTATACATATATAGTCATACAAAACATATTTCCATATTATTTATTTTTGTAAGTGAATAATCTTATAAAACAAAAAACCTCCAAACATATAAACAAATAAACAAGGGATAACTCATTGCTTTCATCAACATTTCTACTCCAATAGTTCTTTTTCTGGATATGGATAGCATTCTTTTTCACATCTTCAGAACTGTCTTGAATTATTGTATTACTGTTAGTAGCAAAGAAGATCGTTCCACAATATTGAGTTTACTGTATATACGGTTCTCCTTATTTCACTCTGCATTAGTTCACATAGGTCTTTCCAGCTTTTTCAGAAATCATCCTGTTCATAACTGCTTATAGCACAATAGTATTCCATCACCATTATATACCACAATTTGTTTAGATAGTCCCCAATTGAGGAATATCCCTTTAGTTTCACTTCTTTGCCATCATAAAAATAGCAGCTATAAATATTTTTCATACAAACTGATCCTTTTCCATTTTTTTTAACTCTTTGGGATACAGATCCAGTTGTGGTATTTCTGGATCAAAAGGTATACATTCTTTAATATCCCTTTGGGCATAATTTCAAATTGTCCTCCAGAATGGTTGGATCATTTCGCAACTCCATCAGCAATGCATTAGTGTCCCAATTTTGTCACATCCCCTCCAACATTTATCATTTTTCTTTACTATCATATTGGCCAAATCTGATAGATGCCTTTTTAATTTGAAGATTTGTTTTAATTTGCTATTATCTAATCAAGAGGGATTTAGGACATTTTTTTCATATGATTATTGATAGCTTCGATTTCTTCATCTGAACACTGCCTATTCATATCCTTTGATCATTTATCTATTGAGGAATGGTTTGGTTTCTTGTAAATTTGATTTAGTTCTGGAGACCTTTGTCAGAGAAATTTGTTATAAAAATTTTCCCAGTTTGTTACTTCCTTTCTAATCTTGGGTGCATTGTTTTTGTTTGTACAAAATCTTTTTAATTTAATATAATCAAAATTATGTATTTTACAACTTATCATGTTCTCTATCTCTTGTTCGGTTATAATTTCTTCCCTTATCCTTAGATCTGATAGGTAAAGTATTCTATGTTCACCTAATTTATTTAAAATATCACTCTAAACAACACCTATTCCTACTAAAAACACTAGAAAGTATAGGAATAGAAGGGCCTCTCCTAAAAATAATAAATGGTTTATAACTAAAATATCACTTTAAGTTCAAATTATGAACCCATTTTAACCTTGTGTTGGTATAGAGTGTGAGATATTGATTTAAATCTAATTTTTGCCGTACTGATTTCCAATTTTCCCAGCAATTTTTTTTCAAATAGTGAGTTTTTTTTTTATCCCAAAAGCTAGGATCTTTGGGTTCATGAAACATGAGATTAGTGAGGTCATTAGTTCCTATCCTATTCCATTAATCCACCCTTCTATTTCTTCTCCAGTGCCATACTGTTTTGATAATTACTTTTTTGTAGTACAGTTTAATATCTGGTATTGCTTGGCCACCATCCATAAGATATTTTCTATTTTGATATTCTTGTCCCTTTGTTCTTCTAGATGGATTTTGATAATATTTTTTCTATTTATATAAAACACTTTTAGTGTTTTCCTGACAAAGATACTGGAGATACTGAGATAGCTCCCACTATTTTAAAACAATTAAAAAGCAACTGACATACCAGTGGAAATGTGTGTCGGCCATGGGTGGGGGGAGTCCGGGGGGGGTGAAGGGGAAAGTAGGAGCATGAATCATGTAACCATGTTAAAAATGAATATTAATAAATGTTTAAAATTTAAAAAAACAACTGAAAAACCCAAATTAATGGACACATTCACTTATTTATTCATTCAAGCTTTTGTTAAATGTTTTCTACACAGCACTAGTTGAGATATAAGTAATTAAGACAAGTTTATGCTTTCAATGACCTTGCAAAGATTCTTGGATTAAGAATAAATTGTTTTTTAACATTTTCAAGAGAAGTGAATTTTATCTCCAGCTTATTTTTTTTTAAACCCTTACCTTCCATCTTGGAGTCAATACCATGTATTGGCTCCAAGGCAGAAGAGTGGTAAGGGTAGGCAATGGGGGTCAAGTGACTTGCCCAGGGTCACACAGCTGGGAAGTGTCTGAGACCAGATTTGAACCTAGGACCTCCCATCTCTAGGCCTGGCTCTCAATCCACTGAGCTACCCAGCTGCCCCCTCCAGTTTATTTTTTAAATGAGGAAATGGAGGCAAACAGATTTAAGTAACCTGCCCCGTGTCACATAGCTAGTAATTGTCTGAGGCAATATTTAAACTGAATAAGATGTCTTTCTGACTCCAGGCCTGTTACTCTATCCACTGTGTCACCTAGCTACCCTCTCTATAGTTTAGTAGATGTTTAATAAATGTTTGTCGACTTGAATTGGATAGAAATCATGGATACCACTAATAAATAATAAAGCTACAAAGATAAGTTTAGGCCAAGTTGTAATAGACTTTATGAAACAAAATAATTTGTATTTTGTCTTAGATGTTTACTTAGCATATGTAGAAGTATGATCAATATAATGGAGTGTTTAGTGGAGTGATATGGTCATACCTGTGCTTTAAGAAAATAACTTTAGGAATACTGTGGATGATAGATTTGCAGGGACTGAATGAAAGACTTGAGCAAAATAGACCAATAAGGAAGTTATTGCAGTAACCTAAGATAGAATTGTTGAGGATCTGAAATGGGCTGGTAGACCTGTGAATAGTGAGAAGGGGAAAGCCATGAGAGAATGGTACAAAGAATATTTAATGGACACCTGCAGTCAATAGAACCACCATCTTGTTTGTAACATCGGTATTTGTCAAAGTACCATAGTTCCTGTTTGCCTATAAATTTCATGCTCTGTAAAAGTAGGGTCTATCTCACATGTAGAAGTGCCACTCTAGAACCTAGAACAGGGCCAGTGTTTTTTATACGTGCTTGATATGTTTTTGTTGATGATCCAAGGTTGGATGATGATGTTGATGATGACGATAAGAGTACTATTTTTTAAAGTCATTTTTCAGTCCTATCTGACTCTTAGTGACCCCATTCGAGGTTTTCATGGCAGAAATGCTAGAATGGTTGGCCATTTATTTCTATAGGTCATTTTACAGATGAGGAAACTGAGGCAAAGAGAGATAAGTAATTTGCCCAAGGTCACACAGTTATTAAGTGTCTGAGTCCAGATTTGAATTCTGGAGAACTCATCTTTCTGACTCCAAACCTGGCACTCTGTTCACTGTATCATCTAGTTTCCCCAAACAATGCTAATAGTAGGTAGCATGTATATAGCATTTTAGGATTTGCAAAATGCCTTAAATATGTTATCTCATTTGATCAATTTGCTGGGGAATTTGTAAAAAGCTTTCTTGATTTGAAGGGTTTGGACTAAATGCTATCCGAAGTCCTAATATTCTATTATTTTATGGTCATGTAGTCTTTGCTAGAATTAATTTTAGTTTAATTGTTTAATAGATATTTATTAAAAGCCTATGATGGATTAGTCACTCAACTAGTCAGACTAGTGGATAGATTGAAAGTTTGCATGAGAGAATTCTCTTGATAAGTGAATCTTACCCTTTTAAAAAATGACTAAATTAAAACAAGGAAGAGTAAATGGCAGGGGTTGGGGGTGGGCATTATTTATGTAGCACATAATGACTTCAGAGCCAGCCAACTTTTCACTGCATGGAAACTCCACCTCTGTAATTTCACACCCTGCTTTTTTAAAAATCAAATAGGGTTTCTAAGGTTCCCTTCCCTTCAAAATATTGAATACAATTTAATCTTGACACAATAATCTCAACAAGGTCCTTGAAGGCAGAGAATTTGTTATATTCACTTGTATCTGTATTAGTGGTATATAGACCATACTTAATAAATACTTGAATGAATAAATGAATGTCTATTAATTTGTGTTTGAATCAATTGCTTTTTTTACAGCAAGAACTATTTCAATCCCATAGATGTAGAACTGTCTACGTATCATGGCAGAACTTTACCACCTATATATTATCTTCTTTTTGCTTCTACTTGGACTATTTTAACCAAGTAATCATCTAAATCTTGCCCAAGAAACTGAAATACCAGACCAGAGAACTGTATTCAAGAGCTAATTCTCTCTCTTCCTATGTGTAATTTGTGGCTTTGATTCTATAGCCTTAAATGTCTTCCTTTGTAAAAATGAATCACTTGGATTAGATGACTTCTAAGGTGTCCTCATACTGATATTCTATGGTTCCATGACACTTAAGAATATAATCTCTGATAAAAACAAAGACATTTAGTATATTTCAGAATTCTACTTTAAATCTTAAAAAAAACCAGCAAGTCAGTTGATAAGTGAACCTGAAAAGAAAAGACCAAGCCTATCAAAATATGCTAATTTACATTTAAGTAGATCTTAGATTTAGTATGAATAAACAAAAGAAGTTGATAATTGTGATGTCAGCACATTTTCATGTTTTGACTTTGAAGTTACTGTCATAAACTTAATCGTTAATCAAGAAGTAACTATATTTCAGGGGAGTCATATACCTAGTGATAATGTAGAAGAGGAACCAGCATTTGAAACTGGATCAAGACTTATTCTGTTTATTCCCAAAGAAAACAATTAATCTTAATGGGGGTGGGGGGATGAGGAAGAGTCTATAAGACTACAGATTCACTTTAGTATAAAAAATAAAATAAAAGCCTTTTTCAAAATGAAAGCTGCTTGGCAATAGAAAGGGTTTCCTGGAGTAGGATGTTTGCCCTTTTTCAAGATCTTGGGGAGGAAGCTAAATGACAAATGCTTGTCAATTTTGTAGATGATGTGTATGATTTGGTCAAAGTTGAATAAGCTGGTCCCTGGGGTCCCTTCCAACTCTATAATTTTATGATGCTCTGTGAACAGGATATACTTAATAAAAGTTCTCACTAATTGAGAATTGGCTGAGATAAGAGGACTTTGAAGATGAATGGATGTTAATAAGCCAAACATTAAGTTGTAATGATAAGAGCTAAAGAAGGTGAAGCTTCATGCTCTTTTATCAGAGTACACCTTTTCTGGGGAAGTTCACCTACCTATTACAAATCCATGAGTACATCAGCAAAATCATGATCTATGCACACCTCAGTATATTCTAGGAACAAAGTACCCAGGGAACATCTTCCAAGTAGTGATGATTAATGTGGAAATAATGGCAAAGCAAAACACAACATAAAAATTGCAAGAATGATGCAATTGTACTTATGGTATCATATCTAATATGTGGTCTATGGAAGTTTTCTTCA
This sequence comes from Gracilinanus agilis, assembly GCF_016433145.1. Lineage (NCBI taxonomy): Eukaryota > Metazoa > Chordata > Mammalia > Didelphimorphia > Didelphidae > Gracilinanus > Gracilinanus agilis. The sequence goes on along the minus strand of NC_058132.1, from coordinate 109,499,824 downwards.
GCTTCTAAGGTGAATGTCTAAGTCTCAGAAACTCATCCTGAGATCATTCTACTATTGAGCAATTTGAATGATTAGGAAATATTTCTTTAAGTGGAGATAAAATATTTACAACTTCCATACACTACTACTCATTTTATCTTCCGGGGCCAAATGAAACAGCCATCATCATGTTAATGGTTCTTACTATGTAATAACATCCAAACCCTCTTCTATTCAGTCTTTAGAATTACTTAAAGACAATTCTTATGTGTCCCCTTTCTTTCCCTTCCAGGGTAAAATATTCAATTTCTTAAGTGAAAAGTGTGTTTTTGAGTCTCCATACTCTCCAGGTAATATTCCTCTCTGCAAGCTCAAACTTGTCAATGTGTCATTTAAAATATAATATGCAGACCAAAATCTAATACCGATTCCATTGGATTTAAATATTTGGATAGATGGCAAAAGTGATAAAGTCAGGCCTGAACAATCCCAAATCTTATTTTTTTAAAGCAACTTCATTTCTTCCCTTGTCTCTGAGAGTTTTCCCCAGCTATATGATATGTCTAGAATGCCCTGACCTTTCCATTATATAATTTCCTACTAGTCCAACCTCTTTCCCATCATCTACATATTTCCTAAGATTCCATGTCTTCTCCAGCATTTTCATAAATGGGTTAGGGAAGAATCCATTTTCTGTGACTCTTTTTTTTCCTAAGACATGGCATTCCCTTGGCTACTTAGTCATAGACACATAATTTAGAGTGCCGGGGACCTCTAAGACCATATAGTCAAAGTGTAATTTTTTTGTATTGTGAATAAATAGAGACCTAGAGAAAGGAAGTGATTTACTTGAGTTCACAGAGGCTGTAATTAACAGAGGCAAGATTCAAAGTGGTGCTCTAAATCCAAATCCAGTGTTCCTTGTAATACCGTCTGATGCTCCTTTCTCTATCCAGTTTATGCTTTTATCCTTGAGTTCCACAACTCCCAAGCACTCCTATGTGATATAGAAATATGTCTTGTTTAGGGTCTTTTTATTAATTTGATGTTTGGTTTATCTTTATTGATTCTAATTTAAGAGAGTTGTAAGGGTTAGATAATTGTTATTAAGTGACTTGCCCAGGATCACATAGCCTGAAAGTGCTTGAGGTTACTTTTGAACCCAGGAACTCCTGACTATAGGCTTGGTGTTCTATTCACTGTGCTACCTAGCTGCCCTTGGTTTCTCTTATCATTACTATTTTATACAATTATTTCTATCAGTTTCATTTGATGGGATGTAAGATATTGGAAGGTAATTATGGCATTGTTTCTATTATCTATTTAGCATAGTATCATGCTTTCAGAGGAAGTTCTTTTTAAATGCATTTTGTGATGATTTCTTTAAAGTAAATTGATTGTAGGATCAGAACTGGAGGGGTTCTTGGATCCCAAAAGAGTAAGATTTAATACCAATTAGGACATTTCTTCACTGTGTGTCAGTGGACAACTCACTCTACTTCTCTAGGATCATCATTTGTGAAATGCTGATTCATAATAACTATTTTACAGGATTCATGTGAGGAAGTTTTTGTTTGTTTTGCTTTGTTTTCATTAGCTGTAAAAGGAATATGAGCTACAATTATTATTTATATGGACTGTAAATATATGACAAGCAAAAGAAAAGGAGACACAGCAAGCAAATTTGCTCTTAATTCCCTGTGAGAGTTAGACTGTGTTCCCAAAACTGAAAATCTCTTATATTTTCTCTAATTTATTTTAATGGGAGGGAAGATTATCAGATTGGTTGAGTAAAAAATAAAAGATTTTGAGAGATTTTGAGAGAAATGTGATAAAAGATACAATGTAGTCCAGTGGATAGGTAGTGTGCAAGGGGAAAAAGGCATGGTTTCAAGTTCTTTTTCTGACAAATACTGGTTATGTGACTCTGGACAACTTCATTTTTTAGCATATCAGGCTTGTTGGAAGGTGACAGTATGCTTTAGTGAAGGGAGTTCTTGTAAAGAACTATACTGATGGAATCAGAATACTTGATTTTTCTTTTTAATTACAAGGTATGAAAGAAAAACTCAAGAAAGGCCCTTAGATTTATGTGCTGTAGATAGAGAGAATGTATCGCTCAAAGTGATTAAATTTTTTATTGGATAGCACTAGGTAATATATCCTTTATATATATGTATACACATATATATATATAAAGACATGCAGATATAAAAGTAGAAACATATATGCATACATGTAATTATAAATAAATTATATGTGTATATGTTAAATTTATATATAGATATATATTATATATATAATATGCATTATATATAAAATAGAATTAATCCCTGTTGGTGTATCTGTCTGCGATATTGGCAGCTATTCATATTTAGCAGCCAGCTGAGGCTTTTATGTAAAATAGTAATCCTTATAATCTGTATTTTTAGTTTGAACAAGGAAAACATTTTTTATACAAGATAATCAATTTAGGTGACAAATTTCTTTTCATTTAGTATTGTAGTTGTGGCTATAGGGTTTCTCTAAGATTGAAAATGGGTGAGACTTCAATTTAATTTCACTGAGCTTTCTCTTAATATATTCATAACATCCCTTGCAGGATCAGTAACTGTTTTTCAGTAGCTCTCCGAGGTCCTGAGGGGAGTTAAGGGGCTGGAAAGGATGTCATTTGAAGGTCTATGTATAATATGGAATTACTGAAACATCACCAGCTCCATTACAGATTAAATCAGTATTAAAGTTCTTAAAATATTTACAGTAAAATGTTGAAGCTTTGGAAATGTACTATATTTGAACCAATAAATTAAAAAAAGAGTTTTTAAGTAAAAGTTTCAAAATAGATACAATGGTAAGAGGAGTCCTGGGAAAAAATTCTGAAGAAGCAGATACTTTTGAGACTGCCAATTTATCATTCTGACATGGGCAATTGCCATAATCTCTCTGATTCTGAGAAATATATAGATATAGGTAGAGATATACTTATGGTCCTGGAAATCCAATGCTTTAATTTTCATATCTGTTATTATTAATGATTAGGAGTATTTTTCATGCCACCCCTCTATTGCAGTCCTTTGTAATTTCATGGCTAGACAATTGCAGTAGGATCTAATAGGTCTCCGTACTTCAAATCACATTATACCAATCGATTATTAATTTGGCTATCAAAATGACCTTTCTAATTTACGGGACTCACTGTATCTTCCTCCCCATTGATAAACTCTTGGGGTTCCTTATTACCTTAATCCAACATACACTATGATATAGGAACAATAGCATACTTATAGTTTTTCACATGTGATGCTCCATATCTTGATTCAGTGGCTTCAAACTGACTCTTTAATCTGCTTGCTGATTTCCCTGAATTCTTTCCATTCTTTACACATTTCGCAAGAACCTTTTTCTTATTCCCACTAATGAAATGCCTTCCCTCTGAGATCATCTGCAATTTATCCTGGTTATCATATTTATACTTTTTAGTTTGCATGTAGTCTCCTTCATTAAACTCTGATCTCCTTCAGGACAAAAACTATTTTTTTTTACTTTTTCTTATATACTCAATACATAGATCAATGACTGGCATATTGTAGGTACTTAAATGCTTGTGGTCCTTCAAGTGGATATGAGCAGGACTATTTTGAGAACTAGAAACACATAGTCATCTAAAAAGTCTTTTCATTTATACCTGGGAACATTTATTTTCTTATCCTTATTTTCTGCAGTTCTATGTTATGATATATTATGAATTTTGATTGCCAGCCAGTTATGTCCTATAATTATAACTCAATCAGCAAGCATCTTTTAATGTATCTTTCTGTGTACATCAGACGACATACCCTTCTTAGCTGCCTGCTGTCAAATCCAAGGTAACCCAAATTCATTGCTGCCTTGAGTGAAGCTGACAACTGTTGGGGTTGGGAAGTCATTGGAGTGTCTCTGATAAAAGATGATTAGTTACTTTCATTTTCCATGGGGGTTGAAGTATTTCATTATGCAAAATAATAAACATGTTTGCTATCAATTCTCTACCTTCAGAATTCATTTCAGAAATTATAATTAGTTTAACATGCAATATATATGCAAGGTATAGATGATCTTGAAGCCTTGTATGACTTTAAATTTAATGTGCTTCCTTAATATTATCCTTAAGGTTAGCAGTGTTTCTTTGTTATTTTTAGTATTCTGCTGAACCTCTTAGTTGTAGAGAATATCCTTCAAAGTCTACATTGGATCATTGGTTGAATAGTGGGAGAGATATCCCTAAGGTTTTATGTAGAAAGAGCTTTAAAGACCATTGATTCATCATTTACTTTTGAGTACACAGAGACTCAAAGAGATGCAATTTGTGCAGGGCTATAGTGTAAGAACAAAGACTTGATTCCTCACTTTGGGTTGCAGTATCTTTACCTATAAATGAGAAAGTTGGGAGTAGATTGGCTTTAAGATCCCTTCCAACTTTAAATTTATTATCTTACTATTGTCTGACTCTAAAACCAATGGTCCTACTGTTATACTACACTGCCTACTGTACATATAGCACATTGCTAATTGCAAGAAAAATCCAAAGACAATAGCTTCTAAAGAATACATACATATATATATATATATATATACAAACACATATATCTCATCATATGATTAACTCATTATAATAATACTTATTTAACATTTAGAATTTCATTTGTTCTTGCTAACAACCCTGGAAATCTGGGAGATTAACTATTAATTATGATTCCTATTTTATAAAAGAGTAAACTAAGGCATAAAGTTCCAACCACTAGTATAAATCAGGGCTATTATTGACACTTGATCAATTAATTTTGACCAATTCCTTGTTGACCTTTGCTTTAAAGAATGTAAGGCCATAAATACAGAGACCATTTCACTTTCCTCTCCTCATCATAATATCAGGAAAAAATTAAATACCTAACAATTTTTGATTGATTGAGGCACAAACTCTCTGGTGAACTAGTACTACAAATATTTAAGAATTAAAACTCAAATATTTTGTTTAGCCCAGTATTCTTCCTAATACATCAGACCATCTCCAATGTCAAGGAGCCAGTCAGCTGAATACTTTATCAGGAACCTATGAGTATAAATCAATCTTTAAGCAGTTCATAGAGTTAAAGAATCTCATAATTTAAAGAGATTTTAGAGATAATATGGGTTAATCTCCTATAGGATATTAGAAACTCTTCTACAATCTTCCTTCCATGGGAACTGGAAAATGAACCACTCAGTAAACATTTAGCACATATACTGTGCCAAACCCTGTGTTCAGTGTTTGGGTTATAAAAAGAGACAAAGCAGTCCCTAACGTCAAGGAGCTTAAAATCAAACTGGGGGAGAAAGCATGTGATATATTAGATAGATAGATAGATAGATAGATAGATAGATAGATAGATAGATATACATACATACATACATACATACATAACTTTATATAAGGTAAATAAGAAGTAATTAGCAGAGGGAAGGTACTAGAATTAAAGTGTAAAGTTTCCTGTAGAAGGTGGGTTTTTATTTGGGATTTAAAATAAGCCAGGGAGGTCAGTAATTAGTGTGTAAAAAGGGGAATTTTCCATACATCATTAGGAATAGCCTGATAGAATATCCCATGGAACATTATGTAATAGTAGAATGTAAAGAAATTAGAAACTTGTCAGGTAGAAAACATACACTGGAGTTTATTGACTATCTTTCCATGTGTGGCATGTGGCCAATATTCCTTTCAAATCAATTGTGAAATAATGGTAGTAGTTTAAGGGGTTGAATTTAACTAACAGGAAAAATGTTTATGTCACACAGAAATCCAGAGCTAGAAGAGACCTTTAAGATAAATGTCTCATTTGACAGAAGAAGATACTGAGACTCAGAAAGAAGAAATGATTTGCTCAAAGACCCCGAGCAAATTTGGAGCAGAACTGGGACTCAAACTCCAGATGCCTAAATCCATGGCTTTTGGAGCTCAGGCTGTTAGCTCCTTGGAGCATCCATACCCACAGTGGGAATCAGGCAGTTTCAATGTGCCCAGTGTCTCTGAGTAAGGAGCAGAGCATTCTCACCACCTACACAGTAGAGAATAATGTAGCCTGGGCCAGCTCAGCAGAGTGAGTGACAATGTGGATGGCATGTGCCGCACAGCTTGTTTCCTCATCTGCAAAATGGGGATAATAATATCATGCCCACCCACTTCACAGACTTTCTGTGAGGATTGAATGGGAAAAGACTTCATAATTCCAAAACATTTTGAAAATGTGATTTTTAAATCATTATTGTTGGGGATAATTAAATGGTAGAGTAGATAGAGTCTTGACTCTGGTGTTAGGAATATATGAGTTTGGTTCTTGCATCAGATACTCACTATCTTTGGGACTGTGAAGAAATCATTTTACCTATTTGTCTCAGTCTCTTCAACAGCAAAATGGGGATAATGACAACACCTACTTTCCCAAGGTTTTAAGGGGAAAAGGAGATAATATTTGTCAATACTTAAAGTGCATTATGGACACCAGATTTCATTGTTGTTGCTTTTGACCTATCTGGAAAGCATCAGGGTTTTTTAGAATCTTAGAATTCAAGGTCAACTTATCCATCACATGCCCACATTATGAATCCTGTCTGTAGGAATCCCAAACTGTTCATCCAGCCTCCTGAGATAGAAAACATTATTGCTAGTCCATGAAGGAGCTCATCCTTCTATGCAACCACCATAATTGTGAGAGACTTTTTTTCTTCTGTTCAAATCAAATTTACTCACACAGTATCCCTATTTATGGGCTATGAGGTCAAAAAGAAAAAATCTAATCCACCTCTCACATTCTAGCCCTTCAAATACCTAAAGACAGTCATCATGCTCCCTCTATGTTTTCATTTCTCCAGGTTAACAATTGATTTCCTTCAGTAAAAAAAACAATTAAGCCCTCATCTTCCATCTGGTTCTAATGTAGAGGAGCAATAAAGGCTAGGCAATGGGAGATAAACAACTTGTCCAGGGTCACACAACTAGGAAGTGTCTGAGATCAAATTTGAACCCAAGACCTCTCATATCCAAGCCAAACTTTATACAAGGAGCCACCTAGCTATCTCAGAATTGAACTTTTTTAGGATATTGTCCAAGTCCTTCATGTTCTTTGCTTGCCCTCTACATGGTTCTCTAGATGCTATCTAGCCAGCAAAGAATCATCAGGACAAGTATAGGATTAAAATGTACAGCTGGGAAAGATCCAGGAAATCCTCAGAAATTCCAGCTCTCTCATTTTACAAGTAAGGCAGTCAACCTTCAGAGAGATCAAGTGATTTACTAAGGTCATACAGTTAGTAAGTGTCAGCTGGATTTGAATTAATATCTACCTTCTTCAAATCTAATGCTCATTTGTCTTATTTACTCAGAATATGAGCTCAGAACAATCTTTTAATTGATAATTTAAATACTTTTCTTAGCCCTTATCTTTCTTGAATTCTTTACAGTATTTGTCCTGTTGACCATCTCTTTTGGATACTGCCATCTCTATAGATATTTATTTATTTATTTCTAAGACCATTACCTTCCATCTCAGAATCAATACTATGTATTGTTTCCAAGGTAGAAGAGTGTTAATGTTTATTCAATGGAATTTAGTTGACTTGCTCAGGTTCACACAGCTAGGAATTGTCTGTGGCCAGATTTTTGAACCTGTGACATCCCATCTCTATGCTCAATCCACTGAGCCATCTAGTTGCCTCCACCTAAATCACCTGTATAGCTTTTTGAAACATTTTTTCCTTAGTTCTCCTACCTGCAAAGCTATGTGTGTGTGTGTGTGTGTGTGTATACACAAAATATGCATATATACACAAATATGTAACATTATATCAATAGAGGATATCCATATACATCTCAAATATTAAATGCCCCAAATAGATATTTCCCTCCATAAATCCATACCTTGTTGCTAACTTTCATATTTCTATTAAGGCTGTCATCAGCATATCTAGTTACCGTGATTTACAACCTAAAAATCATCCTCAACTCTTTATCATTTTTCACTGTTGCCTCTATATTGCCAATATTCAATCATATACCAAACATCTTGTTAATTTAATCCCAACAATATTTCATATCCATCCCATCCTCCATGGCCAGAACTATTACAATAACTTTCTTATTCTTCTACCTGCCTCTAGTCTTTCCCTTCTCCACTTAATCATCCATGCAGATCCATAATCTTATTGTAAAGGTTTCTGAGTGTGTCACTTTCCTTCTCAAGAAATTATAGTGAATCCTCTTTCCTCTAGGATCAAATGTAAATGCTTCTGCTTTGCAATAAATTGTTTTCACCGTTTGGTGACAACTCGCTTCTAGTCCTGTTACATTGACCTTCCCCTCCTATACACTGTGTTCCAGTTATTGTGCTCTGTACATGACATTCTGAATCGTCCCTCCTTGTCTTTGCACAGATTATTACCAGTGGTTTCTTTCTGCCATTATCTATTGAAATTATTGTCCCTTCTTCAAGGGAGACACTCTCTTGCCACCTACCATGCAAGTCCTTTCTTTATCCTTTGCACTTATTTTGCATTGATTTAACTGTGATTTTTGTGCATTCCCAAAGACTGTAAGTTCCTCCAGGGGAGTAACTATTAAATTTTTGTCTTTAGATTCTAACCATAATGTAGGGCAATTAGGTGGTGAAGTGGAGATAATGCTAGGTCTGGAATCAGGAAGACCTTGGCCTTGGTTCAAACCCAGCCTAAGACACTTATTAACTGTCTGAGATCAACTTAATCTTTGTGTGCTTGTTTTCTCATCTGTCAAATGAGCAGGAGAGGGAAATGGCAAACCACTCCAGCATCTCTACCAAGAAAACTCCAAATAAGGTCACAAAAAATTGGACATGACTGAAATGACTCAACAACAATAGCTAACCACAGTGTTAGACACACAAGAGACTCTTAAGGAATGCTAATGAATTGAACTGAATATTATATAAAAGTGTTATTAAGTCTACATTCTTATTGTCCTTACAATGTATTTGGGATTTTGAAGAGCGCCTCTTTAGGGAGTATATGGTGAATGTAACCTTTGTCCTTTTCTAGAGGATGCGGAATAAATCGATTGGTTGTAGTTCTCCAAAATCCTATCTAAAACCTGACTTCTCTATGATTAGCAATCCTTTGTTATTATTGATATCAATTTGCCAATTGATGGAATAGTTACATACATAATACATACATACATACATGTGCACTTATGTATGTAGATATACATACATATGCATTTGTGTATATATATATATATATTTATATTCGTGCATGTGTTCTAAATGGTAAATATGTGTATGTGTATGTATAGAGCCAATTTATCAGGTATTTAACTCATAGTAATCATAGTAAAGAGTTAGCTCTGGAGCTGGCCATTCTGATTCTAAACTAATGGTTTATTTATGTAACTAATAGCTGCTGTCCTCATTAGGACCATTAGTATGTAAAAAAAAATGGTGTTTGCTAAGCCTGCCAAAGTAAAAATCATTTATGTGTCTATTCCTTTCTTCCCTAAAGATAATTGCTGGCTTTCTTTTGATCACCCTTCTAAGTAAAGTAAACAGCTTCCTAGATTGCTTAGAAATCAGTCTTCAGATGAAGTAAAAGCTCTGGAACACAACCCTAAATATATGTGGAAAAATCCTTTCAGTTCCTCCAGACTCCCTCCTGCACACACACATGTCCTTATTCCTCAGGCCCTTTTACTCCTCAGAGCTTTATTGACTCCTCTTTAGCATATAATTCTTAACAAACTCAGTTATTTGATTTTCTAGCTCTCAGTCGATTAGCCATAAATGCCAGAGGGTAAAGGGCTTGCTTTTAGAGGCAGGTATAGTGATAGTAGTACAAGTGACAGATGGCAGCCCTGCTGAGGCAGAAGGCAGAACAATGTAAAAGCAAACCAGGAATTGTATCACCATAGAGCATAGCGATGGATGTTCATAGTAGCAGAGACACTAAGACAAATTTAAATTTTATTCAACATCTGCTTGAAATGTGTTAGGAAAAGTTATTTTAAAAGATAATCTATCAACATAGCACAGCGGATTTAGAGCCAGGCCTAGAGATAGGAGGACCTGGGTTCAAATCAAGGTTTAGACACTTCCCACCTGTGTGACCCTGAGCAAGTTACTAAGCTCCCATTGGCTAGCCCTTATCACTCTTCTGCCTTGGAACAATTCACAGCCTTTATTCTAAGACAAAAGGTAGGATTTAGAAAAATATAACCTATCAAAAGCGTTAAATTAATGTGTTTTTAAATATTTTTTGAAGTTGAATTGTGTAGTTTACCTCTCTACATCATGGCATTTTTTCAACAAATATTGATTAAACATCTGCTAGTAAGATACTGTGCTTTGTGCTTAAAGTGGAGAGCCCATGGGTAAAGAGGGCTGAATGCCAGAATAAATCTGATATGTTTCTTTCCTATCATGACCTTCCATTAGGGAACATAAAGCATGCTTACAAAGAAATATTAATAGAAAACAGAAACTAAGTATATAGAAAATCAAAAAATTACAGTGTTGTAGGGGTCAGAGCAGGAATAACGGCATGATGCTATAGAATGAACACTGACCCTTAAGTCAGAAGTTGTACCTTAAAATCCTAGCTATAATGAATTAATACTAAGTTATCTAAACTCTTTCTATGTACTTCATCATCTGAAAAATGAGGTGATTAGCTTAAGTGGCCTCTGAGGTTCTTTCTAGTTCTAGATATCTGATCCTGTGATCATCTGGCCCAAGAGACTTGAACTTTCAGCCAGAAGGACCCAGTGAGGCTTCATAGAGGACTTGCCATTTGAGACAGGGTGCTGAAGGTTAGGGAACCTTGCAACTGGGAGAATTTGGAGTGTCCCATCATTTGAGATCTCAGAGATATAATCTTTTGAGTTTCTTATTGGAGATTTCAGGAATCTCCATTTTGGTAAAGGACCTCAGACCAGCCAATCACTATTTTCTAGATGTAGTCATTTCTCCCATTGGCTATATTGGCTCCCATTCAACTTCCATTAGGGGCAGGAAATACCTTTCTAGTTACTTGTATTTCTCTTCCTTAACATCCACCACAGTGCCTGGTACATAGTAGGCAATAAACAAATGTTATTGAATTTTAAATAACTGACAAATTAACCTTAAGGTTTGAAATAAGACTAGAAAACATAAGAAAAATAGTAATGTATTGGAAAGAAAGCTAGTCTTAGAATAAGCAGAAATTTATATTAAAATCTCAATATTGAGATTAATTAGCTAGAAACAGGAAAGGTAAAAAATTGTAGCCCCCATCTCACAGACCTTTCATAAGGCTCAAATGATGTTCAATGAACTGAACATCCTAGCAACTGAACATTCCTAGCATCTTAACCTGGGGCTGATGAATTTTACATACATATATAAATATAAACACATATATATAAATAATTATGTATGGTTATATATTACTATTACTATATGTTACTATGTATTTTATTTTATCCATTTAAAAACATTATTCTGAAAAGGTGTGTCCTAGACTCCGCCAGTTAATTATGGGGAATGTCATGTTTTTGTTGGTTTTGTTATTGATAGGACAATTACATTGATAGTTTTCCTAATAATCCCTGAATTTCTGATGTAAAATCCTAGTTTTGGTTATAGTGTATGATCTTTGTGACATGGTGACTGTCAGATTGATAGTGACTATTAGTTTACTAGTCACTATCATCTTTCAATTCATAAAAAAGTAATAATTCACCTTCAGGGTAACTAATGGGATATAGCAAATCTTTAGAGGAAACTTCTGAGAATTTCTTCTGGACCAATGAGAATAAGACAGTGGACATGCCCTTCCACATGTGGTAGATATAAAGAGAAGAGCTTCTGTGGATCTATTCCTCTTGCTATGACCTAGGGATGCTCAGGATTTAACAACTATCTTCTCAAGAAATGGTAATGGAGGAATCATTTTTTAACAATAGTGACTTGGATCCTAGCTATGCTCAGGTCTTCATATCCTGCCTTTCAGCAATAGCCTCCTTTTGGGCCAGTGGATAGCAGGGATTGAGTCTGTGATAGAGAACAAGATTCTGTCTTAATCCTAGGGAAATCCCAGGTATTATAAAATAAAGAGATTGGAAATTAAATAGATTCTTGTTGTTATATCCATAGGTTTATACCCTCTAAAGTCTGGAAAAATAGTCACACGTAGACTAGAGAGTTGTGTTCAGATGTGGGCCAGAACTGTTGATAAGTTCTGTGATCCATTTCAGCAGTTCCTGAAAAACAACAATTTTCATTTCTATTGTGCTTTAGGGTTTACAAAATTATTTCTTCGCAACAACCTAGAGAGGGAAGCGGTGTAAATATTATTATGCTTATCTTAAATGGGCATACTAAGCCTGAGTAAGGTTGTAACCTTCCAGGTCATAACTACACTTGTACCTGTGAGAACAGAACTTGAGAAACCAGGAAAGTGTTTCCACTTCACTATTTTACTACAGAGGTAAACGTAACATATTATTTTCATATGTAATTTTCAAGAAATATTGAATAGCTAATTCCAAAGCATCTTTTGAGTAGATCTGCAATTATATCACTGTTCCTTTTTCCTCCTACCACTATCAGAAAGCATGCATTCAGCTTTATTCAGTCAAAAAATAAGTCATTTGTTCCTACAGTTCAGACATTAATCTTCACTGAGGGTCATCAAGGAGCAATGATTAAACAGATGTCACTAACTTATTAAACCAGTATTCAAGTCTCTTGGGCTTCTTCCCCCTCCAAGATTATTAGTAAGCTACTGTCAGTTTGAGGATAGATGAAATTCTGAAGTCAATTCAGAACTTATGATTTTGAAGTATTCCATCCTTTGTTATTACTTTCAGAATAAAGATTTCATGGTTTGAATGTGAAAACGTGAAAATATATTATATCTGTAAACTTTCTTTGGCAAATTTCCTTGTTTGAGATGGCCTGTGACTTAGTAGTTCAATTCAAATATTGCTGTAGGTACTCTGGGAGAATAAATGCTATTGGTAACTCTTCTATTTAGTTCTGTTGCCCTCCCGCTCCAAACTTACCTTTATTATTTTATTTTCCTGGATTGAAGAAAGAAAAAAAGATACATTTGGGGCTGCTTTAATTCAAAATACACATTTTTCTGGAAATATTATAAGCAATAAGAACTCATTCTTTTCATATGTCATTTGATTGATTCCTGATATCCTGAACCTCTGTGCTATGTACATTACCATATTCATACGCATATATGTATTATTCTGTCATCTATTATGTCATAGAAATTATTCAAATTATTCAGTCCACAAGTATTAAACAAGTGTATTTTATGTGCCAAGCATGGTACTAGGCACTAGGAAAGTGAAAAAAAAGAAAGAGCCTTTACCCTCATGGATATGGATAATATATTCCATAGGAAAAAACAAAACAAACCAAACTATATATATATATATATATATGTGTGTGTGTGTGTGTGTGTGTGTGTGTGTGTACATAAATTATATGTAATGCAAATAGAAGGTATTTTGTAGAAGATATTAGAAGTTGGGTTATCAGGGAAATATCCATAGAGGAGACAGGAATTTGAGGTAATCTTTGTAGGAAGCCAAGAGTTTTAAGAAACAAAAATGAGAAAGAAGTAAATTTCTAGTAACATGCAATACTTGATCAAAACACAGAAATGAGTGATAAATTGTCATGTGTAAGAAATGGCTAGGGGACAGTTTGGGCCATTGAGTTTATAAAGGCTTATAATACTATTTTAAGCTATTTAGAAATTCAACTTATTTTCTAGATTATTGATAACCTAAAAAATTATAGGTTTTTTAGATTGGGTAATTTTGTATTGTGGAACTGCTACTCAAAATTAAGCAATCTGTCTTTTTTTGTAATAACCTGATTCTACTAAAATCCTATTGTGATCCTTTGTCCATGAAGGCCTTATTAATGGAGCAAAAGCTTTGGCAGATTCTCCCAAGCTGGAGAGGCTTTGACTATGAGTCTGATGACAGATAATGTTCAGTTATTTAAAAATTTTTATACTACTAGAACATTCAAAATAACTGATATTTTTGAAATTTACTTAGGGAACTGCATCACATTTATGTTGACATTCATGTTATAAATGAAGATAGAAGATACTTCCCAAAAGGCAGAGTTGTATGAAAAGACAGTTCTGAGGTTCTCCCTGGAGAAGAGGCACATAGATGAATTGAACAAGTATTATTATTTATATGTCTAAATTAAATAAGAATTACTGAATGCCTGGCCAGATTGCCTAATAATTCTCACAGTAAACATAAACAAAATAGGCCATCACGAAAATAATTGCATTGTGTAATAAAATTTCTTGCTTAAATGAAGAGTGGAAGTAATATTATAAAGAACTTGAAAAAATTCTTGAAATGGAATCACATATGTTGGTATTCAATGACTTCTAAGTGACTGTGAGGGCTATGAAAAATAAGTCAAAAATATACTCTAGAACTAGGAAATTAAAAGTTTGGATTATTATCAAAATTTTATGATTTCTATACATTATGACCACTTTCTTTTAGAAAAGATTTTGAATTCTGAGGACACAGTTAATACCAAGCAAAATGCTATTTTTTTTTAACCCTTGTACTTTGGTGTATTGTCTCATAGGTGGAAGATTGGTAAGGGTGGGCAATGGGGGTCAAGTGACTTGCCCAGGATCACACAGCTGGGAAGTGGCTGAGGCCGGGTTTGAACCTAGGACCTCCCGTCTCTAGGCCTGACTCTCACTCCCCTGAGCTACCCAGCTGCCCCCAAAATGCTATTTTAAAAAAAAATGGAATTGACATTCTCTTGACAAAAATCACTATTTTCAGATGTAACAATCATTTCAGAGTTATATGTCAAAGATTCTCTATGATATCTATAGAAATGTAAAATAAATTAGCTTAACCATGAACAATGGAAAAACAGAATAGGTGAAAAACACAGAAACAGGAAATAGGACAGATACCCATTTGTTTCAGATAGGTCCATTAAGTTATATGTCTTAGACAATCCCTGAAATTACATACTGAGTCAGGCCTAAAATTGAATGGTGGACTGCATCAGACTGGATCATCTTTGGTTATAAATAGTGAAGTACTTTTATTTATCTTTTCTGTCATATCAGTCTGATAGATATAAGTAATACTTTAGAACTCTTTTAATTTGTAGTTCTCTAATCAATTATGATTTAGAATATTCTATATGACTATAAATCACTTTGATTTCTTCTTTTGAAAGCTACCGGTGCATATCTTTTGACTATTTTTCAATTGGAGAATGACTAGTATTCATATCAATTTGACTCTGTGGTCCATGTGGTTGAGAAATGAGCACTTTATCTGAGAAGCTTGCTGTAGACTCTTCCCCAGTTTCCTACTTGCCTTCAAATCTTGACTATATTGGTTCTATTTCTGCAAAACTTTTTTTTTTTAATTTAATTTAATCATGATTATTCATTTTACATGCTGAATGAAGTCTATGTATTTTTTCATCACAAATTCTTCCTTTACCCATTGATCTGACAGGCAAAATTTTCCATGCTCCCCTAATATGCTTATGATATTACCCCCTTATGTCAAAATTGTGTATCCTGTTTGATCTTATATTGGTATACACTGTAATATGCTGGTACATACCAAATTTCTGCCAAAATGTTTTCCAGTTTTCCTTTCAAATTTTGCCAAATAGGGTATTTTTGATTCAAAACTTTGCATATATGGATTTATGTTTCAAACACTAGATTACTATGATTATTTACTACCATATATTGTGCACCTAATCTATTCTACTAATCCACCACTTTATTTCTGAACCAGTACTAGATTGTTTTGATGATTACCATTTTGTAATATAATTTAAAATCTGATATAGCTAGGCAACTTTTCTGCACATGTTTTTCATTGAATTCTCTTGATACTCTTGACCTATTTTTCCTCTACATGAATTTTGTTATAACTCAAATTAATTTTGTGACAAAATTTAAAGAGCATTGGTAATAGGCAAAAGGCTCTCAAGTAGACTGCAAGATATTACCTACAAAAATTTTCATGAAAAAACATTGGTA
The DNA here is from genome assembly GCF_016433145.1 of Gracilinanus agilis. Taxonomy (NCBI): domain Eukaryota; kingdom Metazoa; phylum Chordata; class Mammalia; order Didelphimorphia; family Didelphidae; genus Gracilinanus; species Gracilinanus agilis. The sequence continues at coordinate 109,483,738 of NC_058132.1, read as the reverse complement.
ATAGACACAAATGACTGGAAAGATAAATGGACAGATCGTGCAGAAGAAATTGGAAACAATAGATGAATAAGTAGTTTTGTTGCTATGTTGGTGGCAACATGTTGGAAAAAAAAAAAGGCCTTTAATAAATTGGATAGATTCTCTATAGTAGAAATCATAAACTAAGGCCCATGAACATAAAAGTATTCTGATAATAATATTTCTATATGATCATTTTGCTGTGGAATTCTATTTTTCATTCTTTTATGCATTTAAAAATATTTTTCTTAGAAGGGTTTCATAGGTTTCATCAGACTTTTAAAGTTGGACCATGATGTGAAAATTGTTAAGATTTCCTACCATAAACAGTATTTGGGGATAAATATGAACAAAGAAGGCATAAATGTTACAAACCACAATGTTGAGATTCTACACTAATGAAAAAATATATTTGAAGTAACAAAGCATGAGTTTGGTTTGGCAATTTTTTAAGAATAAAGAAAAAAGTTTAGACTTAAAGAATGGTCTTATAGTTGCTGAGAATCTTAAGATCATTTTTATATTTTATAGGGTCTTTAATTTCTTTAGAGTGTGTACTCCTAGCTCTGATTGAGTCATAAGTATTTATCATATGCCTGCCATTTAATATTTATTTAATTTAAAATATTTAATATTTTCCAAAAAACCTTACAAACCATAAAATATAGATAATATAGAACATATTACAATGTAAATGATTTTATGTGATATGTAATAATATATAATATCTTATTATATTATATGAAATATATCCCTATATTCATCTAGAAAGATATAAACAGGTCACTAATGCAAATTGTGAATCCTATGCATCTTGTAGATGGTCTTCAGGAATCATTGTCGCTTCAACAGTCCACCATCTGGTAGGCAACCTTCTGCTTCTATTCCTCTCTGAACTTAGCCAGGTTGGTCATCTTTTAACAGATTGACAGTCTGTTACTAACCCTTTCCAAGTTACAATAAGGGCCAAAACATGTTCCTGCCTGGCAAAGATTCTGTGGATCGAGGGTCACTTCCATGTTACAACGAGGTAGCAAAGCAAGACTTTACTGGAGGACATGGATGATTAAGTGAAATAATTTGCAGAGATATCTTGTGTCATACTGCTAGAAGGAAAATTCTCCTTTATTAAAAACTGATAACTACAGGTACATAGAATATTATTTTATACCCTGATGGTTTAACTAAGCTTGCATTTTCCTTTCATTGTAATGCCACACATGCCACCTTTCAAATGAACAGCCAGTAAAGTGTCTTGTGGGACATATTTTAGAAACACATTTTAACATAGAATAAGTGCTTTGATGTTCTAAGAAAAAACAAGTGATAACACTCAAAAGAGACAAATAAAGAAGATTTTACATAGAATGCAGTGAGACTAAAGAATCAGTATGAGTTTAGGGAACACTACTAAATAAAGAGTGGCATACATAGAAAAAGATAATAGCCAGCAAAGGAGGAGGAATGCTGTAGTGTGGTTTGTATAATGGTACTACAAATGTGAAGAAGTCCTTAGCCTCTGAAATAAAAAAAAAAAGATAAAGCATCTCAGGACAGATGTATTCTTGGACCGCTTTCTTAATTCTTAAATAGCTGAAATCTCACAATGGTTCATGCTAGGGTTGCTTGGAAATTAGTTACTCAATAAGCATTTATCAAATACTATATGTTAAACTCTAATAGAAATAAAAATAATAACATTATACTTACTTTAAATTAGCCTGTTTCCTATAGTACATTGATTCAGGATAGCTAAAAGTGAGAGGTGGCAGAATCTCTATCTTCTATGAATGTTGAAACTTCTTGTGATTTCTCCTGAGATGAGTAAAAGGAACTTGTTTCATAGGATTATAGAATATAGAGCTCAAAGGAAACATAGAGATGTTCTGGTTTATATGGGGAAGGGAGTAAGAGAATAAAGAAGCACCTGAACTGAATAAAAAGGAGAAGGAAAATGTTTAGGAGACTTGGAAGCGATTGGGTTAGGAAAGTAGTTCCAAAGTTGAATTTTGAGAGAAGAAATTTGATAACATTTAGGAGAAATTATGGGGAAATATGAAATACAATGTTCAGATCTAGATAATGGTTTAAATTCAAATTTCAGGTGGAAAGAAGATCAGGATCATGGATTATTAAAGAGGATTGGAAGAATAGAGAATAAGACTTGAAGAGCTAGATTAAAGAAGGAAAACTAGAATGTAGCTCCAAGACAAGATAAGACAAAGTAAGGTTAGCAAGAAAGGGAAAGTAGAATTGCTATAAGGTAGAATAAATTGATCAAGTGGATTTGTAGGGTGAGTAAATTTGTGATGCAGATCAGAGGTCGGTGCAAAATTGAAGGGGAGGTAGTTATGGTTGTGCCTTCTCTATTGATTCTAAGAAAGGGAGTTAACTGCAATCGTCAAATTATTAAGAAGAACAATTAGCTATAAAAATTGACAGAATGCTTAGAGTTGAGGTATAAACAACTATAAATTCATAATAATAGGATGAAATCTCAATTACTCTGGTAAGTAGAAGAAATTTTGTAGTGACATAATAGGAATGGAGTTACTAATGGTCCTTTGGAATTATCTTGGATCATTGTATTGATCAGAGCAGCTAAGTCTTTCAAAGTTGTTCATCATTGCAATATTTTTGATACTGTGCACAATGATATTCAGGTTATGATCACTTCATTTTGTATCAGTTGATATAGGTCTTTCTATGTCCTAATTAAGGTGATCACAAAAGGTCCAGGTATCTGAACTGAATCAAAGAAAAGTATAAACCCATGTAAATACGTCCTTTTTAGTTTCAAATCATTATAGGATTCCTGTGATTAGATTCAAGAAAGATGAAGGCACATGGAAAGTATTTGTTGAGTGATAAAATTAAGTTACAACTTTGATTCAGCAGGTTTGGAATCTATCAGTTATATGGATGACCACTGTAATGGAGAAAGAATTTAAGGGATTCCAGATGGAATATTAGAACCAGTCCTTGAAGGCCAGAGGAAAATGACTACTGTGAATTAATGAAGATTCTAAAGGGAAAAAGGACTTTCAATAATCAGGAGTTGTGAATTACTTCTTTACACATGTGTTCACTGCATTGACTTTAAATTACACTCACTTTTCACAGAGCTTATGTGTATTTGTGGGAGGGCATGAGCCATTCTTGTTTCGTCTTTGTAAAGATTGTTCTTAGGCTAAACCATCTTATTGAAATTTTTCCTGACTTAAATCAGGGTGATTACCAATGGAAAGCACACTAAAGGGGGGAAATGAACAATAGTAATATAAACCCAGCCTCTCAGGTTTATGGCAAGAAAACTACGAGAGGAGTAAAAAGTATACAACCAACTCAGATGGTTCTTGGGGACATAGCCTAAAGGATTTGGTAGGCTTATTTTGAGTATGTGATGTTTGCATTCTGCTACAGCTATCTGGGCTAGTTAAATCTCCCTCTTAGGGGAGAATTTATAGTGACCCTAAGAATACTTCCACATACTCTAGATTTTTTAGAAAGAGTATCTTCTCAAATGAATAGAAGTCAGATTTCACTGACAAAAGAAAATGCAATCTGAAGTGGAAAGGGAGGATTGGTTTTGTAAGGATGTTGGAGAGTGAAAGAATGTTTTAGTAAGAGGAAAAAGGGAAGGAAAAGAGAAGTATATAATTAGATTTTTAAAACCTATTTTTAGGATATTCTTCAAAGGGAGAGAGTTAGATGCTTTAAAGAGAAGGAAACAAATTGCCCACTAAAAATGATATAATTTAAGAAGTGCAAGTTAAAACAACTTTGAAGCACCATCTCACATGTATAAGGAATGACAAATGCTGTATGCATGAGAGAAAATAGGTATACTAATGAAGTGTTGATGGAGTTGTGAATTGGTCCAGGCATTCTGGAATATAATTTGGAATTAAGCCCAAAGTGGTAGATAACTGTGTATGCCCTTTAAAATACTACTAGGTTCATATACAAAATATCGAGGTGAAAAAGTTATGTGTACAAAATATTTAATACAGCTATTTTATGGTAGCAAAGAACTAGAAATTAAGATATTTATCAATTGAAGAATAGCTAAGCAAGATGTAGCATATGATTGTAATGGAGTACTATTGGTGCTGTTAGAAATGATGGGGGAAATGATTTCAGAAAAACATGAAAAAACTTATATGAACTGATACAAAGTTAAATGAGCAAAACCTGGAAATCACAATACATAGTAACAGCAATATTGATTAACTATGAAAGACTTAGTTCCTCTGATCAGTACAACGATCCAAGGCAATTCAAAAGAACTCATAATGATAAAATGTTTTCTACCTTCAGAGAAAACTAAAGCACTTTGAGTATAAATTAAAGTATAATTTTCACTTTTTTGCTTATAAAATTCTTTTTAAGACTATAAATTATAGAAAAAGTACTTACTATTATTTGTACTTACTATTATTATGTGTCCCAGAGCTTAGTATAAATTCTTGGCATATGGTAAACAATATTTTTAAAATGTATTCTTTCATTCGTCCTTTCAGTCAGTCAGTCAGTCAGTCAGTCATCCTACCTTTCAATGTGAATGCTCAGAGAATTCACCAAACACTTGGATTTTAAAAATAAATATACAGAATATGTAAAAAAGGAAGTTAAAAATGCCATGTCATGGTCCTGTAAAAATGAGTAGAAGAAACCCACATAATTAAATGAGGAATTAAGCAAATAATTTTTAACTCTTACCTTCTCTCTTAGAATTAATGCTTAGTATTGGTTCTAAAGCAGAAGAGTGGTAAGGAATAGATAATTGGGGGTGACACCCAGGGTCACATTATTAGGAAGTATCCGAGGCCACATTTGAACCCCAGAGGTCTTCCTGATACCAAACCTTAAACTCTAACCATTGTGCTACTTAAGTGCCCCAGAACAAATTTTTTCATGCTAAGTGGGAGAAAATGAAATATCCAAATTCCTGAAAAATTTCTAGAATGGATTCTTAAGGGGACAACTAGTGAACATCTAGAAAGGAAAGCAGTAATTCTAAAGAGCCAGCATCTTTTCATACAGAACATTTCAAGCCAGAATAAGATCATTTTCTTTTAATACAAGATTATTAGCTTGTAGATAGAAAATGCTCTGTGTATAGTTTACCTAAATTTTTCTAAAGTTTTTGATAAGATATCTAATTCCATTCTTGTGAAGAAAATGGAGAAATTACATTAAACAACAATACAATCAGATTCAAAAGCAGTCTGACAGGTGAACTCAAAGAGTAGTTGTTAATGACTCAGTGTCCATGTAACCAAGAAAAAAACAGCAATTATATCAATGACATTATATCAGAACTAAACTAGCAATAGCTAATCTTTATTTATGCTTTTAAAGCTCATAGACCACTTTATATAGGTTCTTTTTTTGATGTTTGTAATAAGCCAGTCAAATAAACACCGTAGCTACAATCATCCCTTTTATACAAATGAGGAAAATGAGGCTTACAGAGATTTAGGGAATTGCCTGTGGTTACACAGCTAGTAAATTTCAAGGGCAGGACTTTAAGTTAGGTCTCTTGATGCCAAATTCCATAACGCCCCATTGCCTTTCAACACTGCCAAATTGCACACTGTAGCTTTCATTTGCTGCTGCCAAAAATGACCTCTTCCAAACACATGATCTCTTGATTTGTAGAAAAAATATACAGGACACTTAACAATATGAACCTGAAAAATAAAGCCACTTTCTACAGTATTGCTCTTGCTGTTATTTGTCCTACATGAATCCATGGAGTAACTGGAAAGAAAATTATAGATAGAATTGTTTTAAACAAGGGATTCAAAACTTACTTGAATCTTATGATTATGGTCAGCTTGTCATTTACCTACTTTTAGAAATTTGTTTCTCACAATTTTCTTTCAATAGGTCAGGATGTCAAAATTCCTCTACCCAAATATTTAATTTTCCTACCTTGACATTCATTCAGTAAACACTGATTAAGCACCTTCTATGCCCTGGGCAACAAGACCTTCTTCAGGGAAATTACAAACTATTAGGAAAAATAGGAATATGTAAATGTAGTGCAGAGATCTGATCAAACTGGTATATATAAATCTAGAAGGTCAAATTAACATCCTGACAATTAGATGACTGTAGTGATAGAGGCATCTGTCTTTTTTGCCACTAGACATAACATTATATGGATGTCCTGTCTCACTTGGCATATGGCTATGTTAAGGCAAGAGATGAAGGTATTAGAAGCCACATTTCTTTCACTAATACAAAATAATTGAACAAGGTAGTTCTTTACTTGGGAATTTTATGATGTGGTCAACCCATGTAGTGTTTAACTTATTCAGTCTTCAGTAATTTTGTGTGTATGTATAGGAAGATAACTGCCAAGAAGCATAACCAGCATCTACATAACTCCTTAAGATTTGTAAAATATTTTACATATAATATTTACATGTGAGTCTCATCATATTTTGAGGCAGGCACATATTAATTTCCCCATTTTAGAAATGAAGAAATCAGATATCAGAGAGCTTAAATGACTTGACCTCAGTCTCTCAGCCAATTTTAGAAGTGAGATTTGAATCCATTTCCTTGTGATTCCATTGCCAGGTATCTTCTATGACATTATTCCTGCTTTTCAAATATTCACAGAAGATGTTTTTCATGTTCTTTATCTTTATTTGTGAGAAATGGTTAGAAAATGACAAAGGAAATGGTTAAAGAATTAAATTTTAAGCTACCTGAGGGCAGAGAATATCTTCTGTCCTTTTTTGTATCACAGCAGGTAGTTCAATGACAGGCATATAGGAGATGCTTAATAAATGTTTATGGAATTTAATTGAATTAAAGAATGACTAAGAAAGTCACAATGAAAAGAGCACTAGTCAGAAGTTTTGGGATTGAACCCTAACTCCTCTCTTTACAAGTGACTTGGGTTTGTAACTATCACTTAAACATCACTTTCCTTTTCTCTATAAAGAAATATTTCTACTAGATGCTGTTTAAGGTCCACAGGAGTTCTGAAATGATGGGATTTCCTGTACTTTTTATTTTGTATGTATAAGAAAGGAAGGCAGGGCAAAAACTATCTTTTGATGAAAATGAGCTTTCAAAAAAAACCTTTTCAAACAGGAAGGCTTCTTCATGACTGCTGAGGTGTCATGGGTAAAATGAATATATTAGAAAAAATGCTATTTAAATGATTTTTTTCAGAAACTAAAACTGCAGATTTTAATATTGCTGTGAGATCACTGAAGAGCCCATTTGAAATTATTTTCATTCAGTGAAGGGAGCCCATGAAATGTAATACAATGAAGCTTGGCTTTAAGCAAAACTTTCCCTGAGAGGTTGAACTCTTTATGAAACGTAATTCTCAAGAGAAGAGGGAAATGGAGTTTTGGGGCCCAGAATGAGAAATGGGTAGATTAAGCATGTGTTATAATGGCAAGATAACGTGTGCTCTTTTTCTCCCTTACGTACTAATAGACCTTCATAATGCATATAGTATAGCTTCTCTCATCATATAAAATGATATTTCTCTCTTGGCAGTAATGACATGGAAGTCTCATACAATCAAAGTATTTTAGAACTGGTTGCAATGGCAATTTATTGAAGTATGTTCCCTAAAGTTACTGTAATTTGAAGGGCAGTCAAGTACTAATTTCTTGTGACCTGGGATCCTGAAACTCTGTGGTCATTTTTAAGTTTCAGGTATGGCAAAAGTGATTTAAAAATTAAAAATAATTTGTAAGCCTCATTTGGCTTAATATAGGCTTCTCAGACATCTAGGATTCATTCTATTTAAATATGGCTCACTATTTAATCTGTATTTGGTCTAACTGGTATTTAAGAACATAAAAATAATGTTACTTGTCTTCCCCATGAAAGAACAAAATAAAACAAGTAGAATGAAACTGAATATCTCCATTTCCCCTAGGGGAATGTAATCTCCTTGAGGGCAGGTAGTATTTAATTTATATCTATATCTACATAATATTAGATAGCCAGACATCTTTTTTCCCCTGCCTATTGCCATGCATGCTATCTTTCTGGTTTTGTTACTTTGTTGATTTAGTCAACTCCTAATTGAAAAAATCGAGATTAATAAATTACTGCAACTAAGCCATTTTAGATAATTAAGTGACTTTTCCATAGTTAAGTTTCTTGAAATGAAGGCTGACCTGACATTTTGCTCATTTCTTAATACTTAATTAATGGTAACCAAGTTGAATGACTGAATTACATTAGAGAAAGAGGTATGTCTAGGAAGATAACCTGCAAGGAGAACTTTGACGGATTTAGTAACCAAGACTAAGATGGAGGATCATAAAGTGTCAAGTGTTTTGAAAAGCATTACAGAGTATCTAGTTCAATTCTTATTTTGACAGGTAAGGATGGAGACACAGAAAAATGAAGAAATAATAATAGCTCGCCTTTGTTTTGTCTTTATGTTATTATTTTCATTTTATAGATGGGAAAATGGGACTCAGAGAGCTTAAATGAAATATCAAAGGCTTGAGCTTAAAACCAGACATTTTGGCTTCTGATCTGACAAAATTCTACTACACTAAATTCTCACCACTATTGAATTGGCAGAGCCAAAACAGAGAGATCTGATCTTTTGGTTTCTAATATAATCCTTTGTTCTACTTTTCATGAAATAGTTAATAATTACCATCAAAATAGGGGCAGCTAGGTGTTGCAGTAGATGGAGCACTGAACAAATCAATTCAAATCCAGCCTCAGATAATTACTAGCACTGTAACCTTGGGCAAGTTATTTAACTCCTGTTTGTCTCAATTCTTCATCTGTAAAATTGGGGCACAGTGTAGAAAGGGACAGAAAGCCACTCTAGAATCAAGAAAATCCCAAATAGAGTCATGAATAGTACAACATGATTGAATGACAACACCATCGAAATAAAAAAGATCCAGACCTAGAGAGGTTTGTTGGAAAAAAGGAAAGAACAATTTACTAAATAACAACCATAGTTCAAACTGCATCTCTAAAGAGGTGACAGGAGCTCATAGCCACATGGTGGTGGGAGGCTGTTGATTGAGGACTGCTTGGAGCTCAGTGCCATGCAAAATATTATTAAAGAAAGACACATTGGACTTCCTTTCTTAGGGGTATACAATATAATTACAGAAGGTTGTTTAGCAAGCATACAGATGTAATTCTGATTTCTCAGCAGTAATAGAAACAGCAATATAGCAACAGTATGCACAAAATGGTACCCTCTATTAAAGCCCCATATTGTGTGTCAAAGCACTCGACCCACTTACTAAGACTTTATTCTTGTGTCAAGAGAAACATTCTGTATATTGCAGAAAAATAATTATGGTATGTTATGGTCCCCTAAGTCCAAATGGGTTTTCAAAAGCTATTCTTCTTAATTCTGGCATTACCACTCAATCTTTATGATCTCGACCAAGTTATTTAACCCCTCCATCTGTTTTCCCTCATTGTTAGAATAAGGAGAAAAATACTGATCCAAAAGACAAGCAGTTTTCCAAGAATGCCCAGCATTTAGAAAGAATTGAAGGGTAAGTTTATGTGTATATATGGTGAGGTGGGATTACTCGTATGTATTCCAGGTGGGTGACCTCTCTGTTTTCTTTCAACTCTACTATATTACATCTCAAGTTGCTGAGATTTAAACTGCAGATGAACAGGACTAGACTAAATACTTATCTGTCCAGGAAGATGTACAGGAATTATATGTTCTAGGTAACATCCAAGATCCTTTCCAGCTCTGAGATCCTATGATTCTAAAGTACCCCGATTACTTGCAGTACTGCATAGAGATCAAAGGATAAATTTCTCAAGTCTCTTTGTGTAGCTCAGGAATCATATGAATCCCCAATTTCTCCCTGGTTCATTCACTCAACCTATACTCAGGCTGACAAGTCTGATGGGTATGCCAATACAATGCTTTGAGTTCTAGGACTAATTTCTCATGTATATAGGGGTTTTAGAGGGGAGCAAGACATTTTTACTTTATGACACAGTAGCTCTTGAACTTCTAACACTGTGCTTGACATTTACCAAAAAATAAGCCAAATTGATGTTCTTAGCTTTTAAACATAATACATTTACTAAATGATAAGACAAAAGCAATAATAATCATAATATCTATTCAACAGAAGAAAAATAGGAATAATTTTTAAAATCACAGTGAGATAAAAAAACACCAGAAATCATCAAAATGTCACAATTTTCTGATAAACCTACATCACACTCTCCCACCAATATACACAGTGTTCATGGAAGAGAGTTGTTCACATTTATAGAAAAATAAAATGTAAGTGCATAAGTAGGAAAAACCATGTACATGGGGTAATATACATTTCTGAACTGCAGGCCTTGATATTTTTAGTTCCTTCAGAAAAAAAATCTGAAACATATATACATATTTCTCTATTAGCTATTCCCCTTTTCCTCACTCTTATTTTACGAAGCTGCTTTGCTGCTTCTCTTGTTCTCTAAAACCAACAAAATAGCCAGAAGACGTTTTGCTTCATAGAAACATTAAATACGATATTGAAACAGTGTGATATATATATATATATATATATNTAATGGACTTCTCTACTGGCAGCAATGCAATGATACGGGAGAATTCTGAGGGACTTATGAGAAAGAAAGCTATCAACTTCCAGAGAAAGAATTGTGGGAGTAGAAACACAGAAGAAAATAATTTACTTGATCACGTGATTCTATGGGGATATGATTGGGGATGCAGACTCTAAATGATCACTCTACTGCAAATATTAATAATATGAAAATAGGTCTTGATCAATGATGCATGTGAAACCCAGTTGAATTACTCATTGGCTATGAGTTGGGGGAGGCAAGCTGGGGGAAGGTACCCATGTAACCATGGAAATATGCTCTAAAATAATGAATCAAATAAATAAATAAATAAACTTAGAAAGAACTACACTGGATAATGAACAGCAAAGTGAATAGAACCAAGAGAATATTATATACAGATACAGATTTATTACTTGAACAACTTGTGAAAGTTTATCTCCAGAGAATGAACTGAAAAAATAGAAATACAAAATATATAATTTATATATATATATATATATATATATATATATATGTATATACACACACACACACACACACACACACATACTTATTCATTGACAGTTAACTTAAGCCAGAGAACTGCAAACCACCTTGGATAGGTTCTCCTGAATATGTGAATAAACTCACCTAGTTCTTTCCATTATAGAATTCTGTTTTCTCTACTTAGCTTCTAGGAGAACAACACAAATCCTCTTATTCAGTAAGTATAACTCATAGCAAAATAACTCTAAACATATACTTTCCCTTCTACTTTTTCTGCTCAAACCAAAGAAGGCAATAAATGGCAACCAGGCATCCTTCAGATGTTTCCCATTTCTTAGTCATTATAGAACAACTAGATGGTTCTGGATGTAGCAGCAAGATTTAGCTTTCCTACAATCATCATAGTAGTAGAGGACTTCCCTCAGCTGACCATGCCTTTCTTTAGCCAATGAACAAAAAACAATGCCTTTCTTCTAATCATCAGGCTCCTAGCAAAGTTTCTGGTTTTTGGAAAGAGTATATTTAGTAGGTTCCTCTGTCTTCTGTCCCTGGCTTTTTTTTTCCACTCCTCCTATGCTCAGCTAATTTCTCTGGACTTCTATCTTATCACATCCTCTAATTTTTCTCTTCCCATAGCTTCTTTCTTGGTCCCTTACATCTTCTAATGCTTCAGTTCAAAGCCTGCTATTGGCCAGTAAAATTTCTTTACCTTATGAAAAAAATTCAATAAATCTACTTTTACATCATATATAAGCCCAATTATACTTATATAAGCTTTCCTTATTTCTCACACAGTTTTTTGATTTACAGGTTATAAAATATAGTAAAAATAGACACATACAATCAAGCTGAGGTATCAGTATCTAAGGCATTGTCCTTCCTCCACACAGTATATATACATTTGAAGTTGTCCTTTCTCTGGTCCTTAGAGCAATCTGTTTCTTTCCTCAACAGTTTGAGAAATCACGTTCCTTCTCAAGTTGATTCATATAAATTTTCCTAATGCAAATGTTCTTTTTCTTACCCTTTCATTAATCAAATGTCTGCATGTGAAAAGCACAATATCTTATATCTATAATGTTTTTAAATACCTTTATGTTTATGTAAAATTTAGTATTGCAAAAAAAGAAGCTCTTATCATGATGCTGCTGGTTGCTTATTAAAGTATTATTTTCTCATTTTGCAGACAAAGTGACTTTCTGGTGCTCATATAGCTTGTAAATACCAGAGTCAGAATTTGAATCTGGACCTCCTGACTTCATGTGCACTCTTCTTATCATAGTCCCATGCTGGTGACCTTGTGGACTTAAGGGATATATATCATAATTCTACTACTACTTGACAGCTCTACAATTTTGTTTATCCACAATGACAAGTCAGGAAAAATTAACTGAAGAGATTCTGATGAGGCAAAAGAAAATCACAAACAAAACCAAACAACCTCATATATTTGAACTGTAATCCTACAAGAATTTATAGCACCTTTCCTAAGAATTGTTTGGAATATTTCCACATCCCAGAATTTTGGCCCTCACTTCTTTTGCTGACAAGTGAAGGTCCCATCATTTACAGGAAAAAGAGAAAGAAGGAATTGGTCATTGAAATTCATGGCACTTCTGGGGCAGTTTACCCACAAAGGATTGGGGAAAAAATCCCCATTCGGTTTGGAGTTGGGCTGTCTGCCAATGTGTTCCTTGTTCTCCTTCCTGTGGTGACTGTATTTCATTGAGGTCAGCATCTTTTGGTTCTCTTTTGGGTCAGATCCACCCAGGTATAAGTTGGGCATTCAGACATTAGGCAAGCGATGCTGATTTCCACACACCCCCCCTCAGCAGTTCAAGAGCAGCAAAGTAGTTCCTGTATAGGGATTATACCCCTTACAATATCACATTTCAAAATAGGTGATGATTGCAAAAATCACAGAATTTCAAAGTCCGAAGGAACAACAGAATACAGTAAATCCTGAGCTAGAATCCCCCATAAAACAATATGGACAATCATTTAGCTGGCATTTAATTAACACATACTATGTGTTTTTGATACAAAGACAAAAATGAAAACCCCAGCCTTCAAATAGCTTGTATTCATTCTTTTCCGAGGTGGTGATGGGAGAGAGAGAGACAGTAAACAATAAAAATAAGACAGAATTTGGACTTAAGTGCTCATGTAGATGGTGAAGATTAAACTAATTTTTGAAGAAAAAGGGACTCTAAGAGTGAAAATTTAGAAGAGAATGAATTCCAGTCATGGAGGGATGGATTGACACTGCAAAAATGTGGTGAAAGGAGATGGAGTGCCATGTGTGAGCAACAGCCAACAAGCATTTATTAACTGATTACTATGTGCAAGGAACAATATAAAGAGAAAGAAAAATATCTGCTGCCCTCAAGAAGTTTGTATTTTGATGGTAAAAGATGACACAAAAGGGAGCTTAAAAATCAAGGGGAGGGGTCTATTTAGGATGGACAAAGTTTGTAGAGTCAAAATCAAAGTGAGGAGAGGTATAGATGATTTCCCACCCCAATTTTCTCCCCCCAAATGGAGGCCCTGTAATTGAGATAGGGTTATGGTTATGGGTAGGGGAGAAAAAAGGTAAATATGATATCCTAGATTTCAAAGGTCATAAGCATGAAGGGAAGGGAGCATTCCAGAATGAGACAGAAGCTGAGGGATTGTGTTGAACTCTAGAGAATTAGAAGTAAATTTAGGAGATGAACAGTAAAGCCAGGTAAACTGGACCATAGCCTGAAGTAAGTGGAATGAAGAATAACAAGGTTGGGAAGGTATATTGGGGACATATTGTGAAGAACTTTGAATGTGACACAAGAGATTATATTTGATCCTAAAAGCAACTGGGAGACATTAGACTATACTGAATAAATGAGTAATATATTTCCTGTCCTTTAGAAAAAAAATCACTTTTGTGGTTATATGTAGGATGCACTGGAGTAGGGAGTGAGTCAAATCAAGAAAAACTATTAGGATACTATTTTGATTGGTTGAGACAATGAAGACCTGAACTCCTTTGGTGGCCATATGAGCTAAAAGAAACGGATGGATATGAGAGTAATCCCAGAGACAGGAATAAGATTTAGCCATGTGGGATGGGAAAGAAAAAAAGTCACTGTTGACTTAAATATCCAAATAGACTTCTTAGCTTTGGGTAGTATATTTGGTGAATGTAAGTATTGTAGGGAAGATTAAATGTTCTGAGGAAAGAAATGAACTCCTTCTTTAGAAAGTGATTTCTCAAATAGCTATTGGAAGTTGGATTGCCACTTTTCAGAAATGTAGATACTTCCATCTTTTGTGCAGAAAGTCAGTTTAGAACTCTAGGGACACTGACATTTCTGATAAATATAATCTACATATATATTGGTATATATAAAATTAATATCTTTCTTCTATGTCAGCACTATGCCTATAATTCAATTTGTTAAAATGTTATACAGGTGAAACAATAGCAAAAATAAAAGCAACAATATCAAAACTAATATTAATTATGACTTTCCATTCCATAGGAAAAGTATAGCTGTGGCACAGAGATAAGGAAACAAGAGGGAAAATTGAGGATAATTGTAAATGATCTAATCAAGATGGGGCATAGGTTATGTCAAATGGGAAGATAAATTGCATAGGACTTTGAATATCAGGCTTAGGAGCCTGAATGATTTTGATAGGTGATTGCAGAACATTGAACATATTAGAGATATGCAATAATGTGATCAAAACTCAGTGTGAAGAATTTTCTGGGATCGAGAGTGAAACAAATGCTTAGGAGTAGATGATAGATTATGAATCCTAGATAAAATATTTATCAAATAATTCAGGAGAGAGATATTGAGGTCACAAACTAGGATAGATAGCAATGGAAAGGGGAATTAGAGAAGCAAGAGATATTTCAGTGAAAGATGGGCAAGATTTGGTGTAAGACTGGTTAGATTTAAAGGAAAAAAAGAAGTACCAGAGATGACTACATGGATTTTATATTGTGAATGGCAGCTTGGGCAGCTTTTATAAGGTAGACAAGAAGAAGGAGAAATGGATTTGAGGAAGAAGAGTACAAGTTTGGTTTTGTTGAGTTTGAGATACTAAAAGAACATCCAGGTAGAAATGTTTCGTAGACCCTCAGATATAAGGACCTACTACAGGGAAATATGCCATGGTTAAATTTAGGTTTTAGACATCATTAAAATAAAGTCTACAACTGTTTTCAGAAGAGTGTATGAAATTGTAGAAGGAGAAATTATATTAAAAAATGAAAAAGGGTCCTAGAACTGAGAGTTGGAGATAACCTGTAATTAGGATATAAGAGGAAGAAAAGGAACCACCAGTCAATGAAGCAAAGGAGTAGTCAAACAGGCAGGAGGAGAACCTAAAAAGTATACTGTTGCAAAATTGAAAGGAGAGACTAACTAAAAGGAGAGCCTTCTCTTTTTTATAAGATGTGGTACAATGTACAATCATATTTACTCTCAGACAATTAATATGTCAGTTTTACTGAATTATTTTTAATCTCTTTCCTTTTTATTTATTATAAGGGATTGTTTATGTATAGGAGAGGGAGAATGATTGATTCACTAATGAAGGTGATAGAAAAACAAAAGCTTTCAATAAAATAAGTTAAGAAAAAGAGAGTGAGTAGCCAAAAACATCAAATGGTACAGTGGTAGTTGGATGAATAATAAGAAAACTTCATCAAGTTTGATTAGAAGAACACCATCAGTGTCTTTCTTGTGAGTGGTTTTGTGGGGTGAATGGGTAGGCAGATGAAAAGAGAGGCCAAATTTAAAAGGTTTCAAAGTAAATGAGTGATAAGAGAATAGAGGTTAGAGAATGCTACTTTCAAAAGTGGAGAAATGAGGCAGTAGCTTTAGTTGGACAATAATGTTAAAGGAAGAATAAGGGAGGAAAAATAAGGTCATTTTAATTATAAAGGAAGATATTTATTCATATTTATTATACTTTTTTCTTTTTAAGATAATTTATTGATTTCACATTTCCTAGATGGCCACTGTGTCATTCACCTTTCTCCTCCTTGAGAGCCATTCCTTATAATAGATAATTTAAAAAAATATAAAGGGGAAGAGGAGAAAAATTGTCAAAATTATACATTGAAAAACATGATATTATATGCAATACTTCTGAGCCATGAACTCCCTTCACCTTTTACCCCTTATTCCTGTTATTTCTGCAAAGAATAGCTCTTCTTTTTTGCAAATTTGCTCTTTGTAAATTTGTAACCTTCAAATTTGATTATTTTGTGGTTGTTCATCTTTCGATTTATATTATTATAAAAACTGTGGATATTATTTTCCTGGCTCTGCTTACTTCACTTTGTATCTGTTCTTATAAGTCTTTGAATGCTTCTCTGTGTTCATCATACATCTCAATTCATTTAGCCCAATAATAATCCATTACATCCTTGTGCCAAAGTTTGCTTAGCTATTCCCCAACTTATGGTCATCTACTTCGATTTCTGAATTTTTCTACCACAAAAGTTGAGGCTATACATATTTGTGTGCATATACAACATATCTTTATATCTTTGCCTTCCATAAGATACATACAGTTTGTCGCTATTATTCTTCTTTTGATGCCTTATTACAAAAAGATCCAGAAACTGCTAAAGAGAATATCATATTGATAACGTATCTTGATTTTGGCATAGAATTTCTGTTGATCTCCTTGTAGAATAAAGAAATTTAACTTTAATAATAGTAAAGTCAAACAGATTTGTAGGTAAACAATTACACAGAAAGGAATATTAGTTAAAATACTAGAAGGTGTTGAGTTCAAAACAGTAAGGCAGTTTACTATTTTCTCCTCTCCACCCTTTGCAATATTTTGTATTGAAAATTTATTTTGAAGGATATTTATATAAAATAAAAGTCACCATGGTTCAATTTTGTTCCTTTCTTGAGAATGTTTTGCAATTTATCCCACTGGTTTGTTTACTTTGTGTTGAAAGAAGGTGGTCTTTGTTTACTGCTTATGTGTTCTAGACGTTGCTTGGCTCTGTGCCTTCACAACTATATTATGGGAGAGATGATACATTTCCACACATGGATTTGGCACATTAATGTGATGTAATATTCTCATGATGATACTATAAGGTCTAGAATAGCAATCCTGGGCGGAATCATGATTGTCGATAACCCAGAGGGCCATGGAAAGCTACATTGTGAATAGAAGCAGGTTGCATATCTTATCTGTTATAGCTTATAGTTAAGAAATGGCATAAAGGCTATGCAATAGGTGGAGGAAAGATGATGACCAGACATGAAGTGAAAGCAAAGGGAAAAAACTTGAACATCAAACTGGCGTCTGTTTTGTTGAGTCGATCCTTTATGGAGGACTTATAATAAGACATGGGCAAAAAATATAAGTTCTTTTAGGGCAAAGGTTGTTTGTCTTTTCTTTTTCTTTTTTTTCCTCAGTGCCTCATACAGTGAGGCACTTACATAATGCATTTCTATAGAATGCTGACTTTAGTGTCAAAAGATATAAGTTCAAATTTAACCCTAATTACTAGTTATGTGATCTTGGGCAAATCACTTACTTTCATTGTCTTAGTTTCCTTTTCTCCTTCCTTTTCCATCTTTCTTTCATGGGTTGTTGTCTCCAGTAGATTGTTAGCTCTTTGAGGCCAAGAAATATCTGCTTTTTTTCTTATTTGTATTCCTTTGCTTAAAATAGTAAGAGATTAATAAATTTTTTAATTGAATACCCTTTCTAGACTCTTATTGTAGGTGAAATGATACTGAGAAGCAAGAAATAGTGCTTTGATTTCACTGCTCTTAGAGGAAAAAAGTCCAAGTTCCAGTCTGAGTTCTAACACACATTATCTACTATGGGTGACCAAGGTCAAGTCTTACTATTTCAAAATATTTGTTATCTTCATTTGTAAAGTAGGAACTTTTATTATTAACTAACCCAGGATTGCTCAGGAAAGCTATTTGTAATCCTAGATATTATTTCTATAAACTCTCAAATGTGGAGTAATGGAATTATAGAAGATTATATCAAAGCCATGTGTATAAACTCTACCATGTAATTGCCCTGTACCATTAAATAAAACCTAATGTTCCTGAGCACCATTTTCTTTATCTAAAATCTAAAATGGGCATAATATTTAGAGTAGTCACCTCATATCATCAGTCAAAGGTTATTCATTAAGGATTTGTGAGCTCTTTTGTACTAAGATTGAAAGGAGATTT
Organism: Gracilinanus agilis; assembly: GCF_016433145.1. Classification (NCBI taxonomy): domain Eukaryota; kingdom Metazoa; phylum Chordata; class Mammalia; order Didelphimorphia; family Didelphidae; genus Gracilinanus; species Gracilinanus agilis. Next base: position 109,465,433 of record NC_058132.1, on the reverse strand, counting down.
AGAAGAATTTCTTTGGAATGTCTAGTGATTTCTACCAATGACACACTCACAGATGATGCACTTTTCATATGCAAAGTCCTAAACTAAGTATTGGGGACGCAAACAGAGAAGTATCACAATCCCTACTATTAAGGAGCTCCCATTCAAACAGAGGAGACACCACATGTGGAAGGTTTCTGATTCAAGTCAGATGGAGAGATCCCATCATCCAGATGAGATCATAGCTCGTCAAACTGCACATGGGTATATTTACCTTACAAGATTGCTGTAGGGATCATGTGAATGAATTTTTGTAATTTTAAAGTGGCATATTACTTTAAGTACTTGCTATATATTATTATTACTATTAATTATTATTATAGCAAGCCATAGAGCAGCTATTCTCAGAGTGTGGTCCTTGGACCTCTAGAAGTCCCTTAGACTCTTTCAGGGGGTCTACAACATGAGAACTACTGTCAAAATAATCCTGGGGCATTACTTGCCTATTAAAATACTCATTCCTCTTCAAATGGCATATCTGTTTGACGTCAGTTTTTTCTTTATATACTTCAACAAAAATAATGTTTCACACCAGATTGAATGCAGAAGCAGATATAAGAATCCAGCTGTCTTTTATTAAGCCAGACATTAAATAGATTTGCAAAAATATGTAAAACAATGTCCCTCTTCTCTCTATTATATTATATTTTAATAAATGGTTATTTTCTCATAAAAATTGATATTGAGGTAACATGTATTGGGTTTATTATTGTTATTTGAAATGAATTACTAAGAAATTTTTTAAATATCAGTTTTCATTTTTTGTATGGCAAATATTGAAAGATATAAGCCATAGAACCATAAGTTCCTTGGGAGGGGAACCTCAATAATTTTAAGAGTATAAAAAGGTCTGGAGATGAGGAAATTTGAGAACTACAAGTGTAATGGATAGAGCACTGACCTTTGAATGCCAAAGAACTGGGTTCAAGGCCTGGCTCTTGTCATACTTCCTGTATGACCTTGGGTAAATGTTATAAATAAAAATTAATCTGGAGGCTTATTGGTAGATTTATAAGCATTTATTATTAAAGAGAGAGGAGAGAAATAGGTTTCAGCCTTTCTAACTTTAGGTAAAAATCCCGATCCTCCATTGCAGCCAGACTCTCCCAGCCCAGGCTTGTTAGAGATTGCCAGAAAAGAGCTCAGATAAGAGGGCTCAGGGAGAGAGAGAGTTGATCCAGAGAGAATTTGTTCAAGGCTGGTCTGGAAAAAGAAAGAGATCTCAGCTTTCTACACTGGTTTTTCAAAACCTCCACTCCTCCTCCTGGATCTTCCATAGGTCAGTGGCTTTCAAACATTATATTACTCCAGGTCTTCCTGCACCAGGATGCTGTCTACACTGCTGGCTCTGTGATTGCCATGTCCCACAACTGGGGTGTGGGGGATCAAAAGTGGGGATGGAGGACCCCTACATATTTTTCTTCACATTGCCCTTCCTCCCCACCCCCTATGACTCTGATTTTTTGGAAGACCAACATATTAAGTCTCCTCTCTATTGTTTCTTCAGGAGATTAACATGTTGGTCTCCCCAGTGAATCATTCCACAAATAGAGTATATACATTTAGGATTTTCTCACCAAGGGGCATAAGAACACAAAAGATATTGTCTCTCATCTTCTTAGTACTCAAGCAAATCTAAAACTATAAATTACAAATAGGGTGTCTGCATTGGTAAAAAAGTTCCTCAATGATGAAGTCACAGGTTTGGTTAAGAAAAATCAAGAATAGTAAGCATGGAAGCAGGAGTCGAGTCAGGTTTTAAATAGCCCTATGTAATTTTTCAGGAAGAGGGCCATGCCGTTTTGTCTTGGATTTGTTCACTGGATTGACTTGAAAACAATAATTATTTCTGCTGAACTCAGCCTGATTCCTTGTGGTTAAACTCAGCTCAGCCACAAAGAAACAGACACAGTTTATAGCATCACATCATGTTTCTGAAAAGGGCCATTTGGCTCTCTCTTTTATTTTAATAGGACCTACTGTTCCAATGTGGTTCTAGAATACAGAGGACTTTATAGTCCTGAGTTTCTAGAGAAGCCTGGCTGTGCTCCCCAAGGAAAGGATGACACATTAATGCTGCTTGATATCTGACTTAAACCTAAATATGCACTCCCCACTCAAGTCTCCCTTCCTTAGGATAGATGATGCCTGGTGTGGTGGCTGTGGCAAAGGCCATTTTGTCTTCCAAACGAATGAGGAATATAAACGTGTGACTTGAAGCATGCATAATTTTTAGCAAGCACATTTAATGCATCAGATTTGTGTCTTTTTTGGCATTTGCTTGGAACTGAAGATATCTAAGTCTTTGGAGATGGGAAGGAGATTATGATTTCGTTTGTGGCAGTTTAAATAAAATAGGCATCACTTTTCAAGGAGGCAGCATGACATATAAACTGATAGCAAAATTAATAGTTCAAATTCATATAGAGTTTTATATATTCCACATTGTTTTATTTTATCCCATAATGCTGAAAACTAGTAACTATTATTACACCCATTTTACAGATGAGGGAAATAAGGCACATCAACATAAGCTGACTTGACTAGGGTCACATAACTAAAAGGTGTTAGAGAACACTTTTTTCCATGAATATAAGCATACATACTTGCATATATATGAGCTCACACATACTTTAACAGGTAGAAAGACCATTGATGGATTCTACTCGATACCCAAGCTAATTGTCAGTTTGACCATTTACTGTCTCATTCCTCCTCTCTGATCCCAAGTAAAATGAGCATAATAATACTTGAAATTCCTAGTTCTCAGAGTTTTTGTCATTGTGATGATCACATTAGAAGAACTGTCAAGCACTTGGTAGAGAAAGGCATGCAAACACACACATAAATAAGGAGACTGTCAATGTAAGCAGCATATAGAATGGGTACCAACAGTGGGAGTGTTTATGCACGAGTGATTCCTCTGAACCATCCCTCCCTAGTCAGATCGTTTTAAAGATATTTTTTGAGGCAGAAGCACTTTTTCATTACTAATGGAATACAGTTCAATGTAATAGAAAAATAACAACAGTGATCTGCAATTGAATTTAAAAAATATTATGCTCACCATGAACCTGGTTAGGTGATATTTATAAAGTCTATGGTTCTTCTCAAAAAGTCAGGGAAGTGAGTGCTATGTAATGTTCCCTCACCATCAGAGGTGAAGGGAATTACTCATAATTACTCAGGGGCTCCATGACTGGCAGGGGTCAGTAATCTTATAAAATCCTCTGTATCTTTTCTGACTCCGAGGCAGATGCCCAAACATTTTAATAAACCACAAGCATGCTACCTTGTTAAATGGTACGACTACTATTGTTGCAGGACTATTAGCATCTCCATTTGAAAAAAGGGGAAATAGTTATAGAGGTAAAGTAGTTTGCTCAGGGTACATGACTCATGAGTAGCAGGACTTAGATTTGAAAATACTCCTAGTATAAAGCATATTTCATTGTCCCCTCATGGTACCTAGCACAAGGTTTATATGTATTAAGCCTTCAATTCACATTAGTTGAAAGAATGAATGGGTAAAATACGATTCTGCTTTCTATAAGGCCTTAGAATTGCTGCTGCTTTAATTCAATGAACTTCCATTAATGCAACAGCACTAGAAGATGCTGTCCAGGCATCAGTGGAAAGTGAATTTAATTGCCAAGCATGGGAAATTGAGTTGGATAAAAAGAGACTGTTTCTAGCATATGAAAATGCTTTTAAAGGATACCAATTGAATATTACTGAGTCAACTCTATTGATTTGAATTTTACACATCAGTGCTTTAGAGTAAAAAAATCTGGTAGGAAGAAAGAAGCATGGTTGAGTAGAAAGAGTCTCAGACTTGAACCCAAAATACCAGGATTTAAGTCCCAATTCTATCACTATTTGCATGACTTTAGGCAAAACATTTCCTTGATTTCCTTATCTGTAAAATAAGAATGAGAGGAAGGGATTGGATGAGATTTCCTTTAATGTCCCTTCCAGCTCTAAAAGCCTGTGAATGGTTGTGTCATTAGATATGCTCCAATTTAACAGCAAGAAAGTGGCCCTTTGTTGAATCTAATTGAAAGCCATGAAAAGCTGCCAATGGGCCAAACATTCATGTGAATCCAATGTTGTATGGTTGGCCAAAAAAGAGAATTACCCAGAATTTAAGGAAAAGATGTGAAATTATCATATTTGAATCCAATTGTGTGGCTAGAGTGTCTCATTAAATAATTATAGCAGTGAGATGTGCAGTGGGAGGTGAGGGTGGGAAGGATGGCAAAGAGAGAAGATAGGCTTGGAAGACTATTGCAATTCTTCACTTGATTGAGCTGAAATGGCGGTACTATAACAGGATAAGCATTTCTCTCTTCCTCTGGGAAATGCAAAAACTATCCAACAAGATCCAATTAACACACATGGCGGGTAAGGGACCAATTTATTGTAACTCTATCAACTTTGTCCTGTGTTCACTAAACCTGATGTTATCCACACAGCTCAACTAGGTACCCCCAATTCCCTCCCTTTCTTGGACTGAGTCCATGTTATGAAATGTAGACTAGAAGATGGGATTTAAACAATAGCACACATTTGTTGCAATTATATGGCACTATTACAGAATCCTCTCCTGAGAAAAATCCTGTGGTTTAGATAAGAGAAGTGTCATTATGCCCATGTGATAGAGGTTCAGGTAGATTTAGTGGATCACCCAGAAGCATCAAACCCTATGTAAATAACCAATATTTGGACCCAAGGCACTTGATTCTAAATCTAAAGATCCCTCCAGTCTCCCACGATGCTTCTCCTACAAAATGCCCACAGAGCATTTGTGCATGCCAAGCAAGTAATTATTACATATATTGCAGATTTTTTGTATTGCTATGTGCATAGCTCTCTAGCTTTCAAGAGCTTAAGAGATGTCTGCTTTAAAGAAAAGTAAAGTAAAACCAAACAAAATTATGTCATCATGCTATGGGGTTTCACACACACAGAAATCTAAATATGTGTTTCAGGCAATTGAGGAACCCCATAATAAAGTCAAACTGGAATGACTCATGCACTATAAGTGCATAAGATCGCATAGCTAGAAAATGCTTTAAAGGTCACAGAGTTCAGTCCCTTTTCACTTTCACAGATCCTTATTGTGGCATTCCTGACAAGAAGTTATTTAGGCTCTACCTGAATTCATTTCATGACTCCCAATTTGCATCATCTGTGAGATTAGAAAGTTGAAACAAATAACTTCTAAGATGCTTTGCATTTCAGAACCCATGATCCGCAAACAAAACTAATGTGGCCAAAATTATAAGGAAAGCAGGAAACTGAAGGAAAAGAAAAAAAAAGAAAGCAAATATCTCTAATAAAGGTCTTATGTACACAAATGTATAGAGAAATGATCCAAATTTATTAAAATAAGAACCATTCTACAACTGATAAATGGTCAAAGAATATGAACAGGGTTTTCAAAAGAAATTAAGGTTATTTATAGTCGCATAAAATATGTTCTAAATCACCATGAATGAACAAACAAAAATTAAAACAACTCTCAGGTACTACCCCATACCTATCAGAGTGACTAATATTCTATTGAAAAGGAGAATGGCAAATGCTGGAAGGGATGTTAAAAACAGGTACACTAGTGTATTATTAATGGCATTGTGAACTGGTTCAATCATTCTGCAAAATAATTTGGGAGTTGTGCCCAAAGTGCTATAAAGCTCTGAATACCCTTTGCCCCAGAAATACTACTTTCAGTTAACTACTCCAGAGATGAAAGAAAGGGGAAATGACCCAATTATACAAAAGTATTTATGGCAACTCTTTTTTTGTGGTGGCAAAGAATTAGAGACTGAGGAGATATTGATCATTTGAGAAATGGGTGAACAAGCTATGGTATATGATTGTGACAGAATATTATTGTACTATAAGAAGTGATAAGTAGAATGATTTCAAAATCCATGGGGGAACTCACTAGCTAGTACAGCAATCCACTCCTCTGGAATAGCTCTTTTTTCTGGTAAGGGCAGCTAGCTGGTAACAGCGGACAGAGCAATGGGCTTGGAAGACATGAGGTCAAATCCAGACTCAGACACTTATTAGCTATGTGACCCCAAGCAAGTCAATAAACTTTGTTTGCCTCAATTTCCTCATCTGCAAAATGGATGGGACTACTTCCTATGGGTGGAGTAAGGATCAAATGGGATAATTGTAAAGTGCTTAGTATGGTGCCTGATACATGATAGGTGTAATGTAAATGTTAGCTATTATTGTTATCATTATTTGCTTGGTAATTCTTATTTTATTGATTTTATTGTTGTTGCTGAAATGAAATTTTGACCAAATTGAAATAAACCTCCCTATAGTTTCTACTTAATATTCCTATTTCTACCCTGTAAGTCACAAAACATTGTAATCCCTCTCCCACTTCCACATGATAGCCTTTCAGTTATTAGAAGATAGGAACATGTTTCTCCCAAACCTTCCTTTTTCTAGGCTAAATCTTCCTAATCCTTTCAACCATTCAGTCAGTCAGTCAGTCAGTCAGTTATAGAATAAACATTTATTGTGCACCTAACATATCTTTGCACTCTCTAAATTTTGGAGTTATCTCAATGTTCACAGCCTTTTCAAGGATGAAAGAAGTCCAGCAGCAAATAAAGTAGAGGCAAACAAATGCTGATTTCTCACTGTCAGGCATTTTAAAGTCAAAGAAAACAATCACCTCAACTAAATCCAACTAGAGGAATCCATCTAACCCTGACAGCTTTTCCTGTTAAATACTTGGACTTGCTTTTGTGATCCTGGTGAGTTCGCCTGTCACAGTTCCCAGGGACTGGAGAGAATTGACCTTTATGAAATAATCACTCATTCTTTGAGTAGAAAGAACTTGAGTTAACAAAGGCTGCAAATCTGAATGTAAATCAGTGCTTTTATGTCATAGGGACATGACTATACATGTAGTTTGTCAGTTTCCCACATAGATCAGTATAATTTCAAATACTTTATTTATTTTAGTTGTAAAGATGGTGATATTCATTCTGATAGGTATTCAATCGGCCAAGAAGCATGTTTTAGTGTCTGGTGTATAACATATGTGGTGAGTGTTGAGTAATCAGAGGAAAAAGGTCCCTGTCCTCAAGAAACTTACATTCCATCAAGCAAAACATTGAATATATATATATTCATATAAAATAAATTATTTAAAAGTACAAAGGCATTTCAGTTCAATTCAAGAAAGCATTACTGAGCCACTTCAGTGAATAGAATGTTTGACTCGAAATCAAGAAAAGATGAGTTCAAATCCTCCCTCAGATGTTTACAAGTCATATCACTCATGGTAAGTCACTTAATCTTTGCCTCTTTCAATTTCTTCATCTGTAAAATAAGGTAATGATCACTTTTAATTTCCATGGTTGTTGTGAATCAACTTATGTTATTTGTACAATGCTTTGCAAACTTGAAAGGGATATTTAAATGCCAATTGTCATTATTATCATTACCACCACCACTGCCATCTCTACCATCATCACCATCACCACCACCATCATCATTCACCGGATACTGTGGGATGAAATAATGGGAATGAAATAGTTCCATGCCTCAGGGAATTGGTATAAGGGGACTTTAGGAAAAGTCTTGTACTCTCTTAATTACAGGTCTGAACAGAGCAACTCCTTTCCCATAGCCATTTATTCAGTTTTTAGTGTACAAGATGTGGGAGATGCCCCTTACACTTTGCTTTAAAGGATATACATGTTCTAGGTCAGATAAGAGAAGGGAGAATCCGGCCTCAGACACTTCCCAGCTGTGTGACTCTGGGCAAGTCACTTGACCCCCATTGCCTACCCTTACCAATCTTCCACCTATAAATCAATACACAGAAGTTAAGGGTTTACAATTTTAAAAAAAGAGAGAGAAGGGAGAAATTTGTTGCTGAAAGCTTTTGGGATGAATATGGATTTAGTCTGCTAAAAGGTGAAATATCTGTATCTGTGGGGTCACACACAATGTTGTGATTATATGTTAGACATTTTTTGCTTAATTGCGAGTGTATATTTCCCCATAAGATAGGAATAGATCTCATATTTATTCATTTTTTTTAGATCTAGGGAATTTTATCTTGGTGTTTTTGGAATTTTATCTACTGTGGGTATGTCTTCCTCTGTAGACTTTTGGTTCAAGTAGCATCAACACCATAACAGGTTCTCAAAATTAAAAGAATGATACTTAGGGGTCACTGAATCCAAATTTCTCTTTTGAAAGAGATGGAAACTGAGAATTCATGAAAGTGAAGTGAATTGACCTAGATCATACCTATAGATTATGGTTGAAAAAAGGATTATGAGTCCAAATTTCCAGATTCTAAGTCGAGAGCTAAAGAACAAAACCAAATAAAAGTGGCCAAAAAAATAGTTCAAAGTAAGACATAAAGATCCCAGTTCCAGAAAATGACCTCATGACTAACACCATGGTGATTCAGTGTGAGTAGGGTGATTTCTGAATACTTGGAAGTAAAGTTACTCTATGAGTTTGACACACACTTGATATGTATGATATGCAGCCACTTGACTTCTTGCCCGTGATAAAAATTTTTGGAAGAAAACATAAAAAAATGAATTTTAGTTTTCATTTTTTCTAATCTATATCTTTTCAGTGGAGAATAGGAGAAAGTAGACTGGCTGAGGTCACATTGGACTATTAAATTTCTAAGATAATACTATATTCTGTTTCCAAAGAAAATGTAATGTGGTGATATTTTTCAATGGAAACTTTGTTAGTGGAGGTAAAATTAATATCGATATTTATTAAATAACTACTGTATACATTAAATATATCTACATGTCCATATGATCTCCTTTGTTCTTCACATCCTCATGAAACTCACATTCCAGATTAGGAAATCTAAGTTCTAAGAGGTCGTGACTTACCAAAGGTCAAATATGTCCTTTGTAAAAAAAATAGCACAGTAGATGGCACATTTGGCTTATTGTCAGGTGGACCAGAGTTCAAATATGATTTCAGACACCAGCTAGGTGACTCTTCCTAAGCAAGTCAATTAATCTCTATCTGCCTCAGTTTCCTCAACTGTAAAATGGGGAGAGAAATAAGACTTAACTTTGGATTTTTTAAGACTTAACTTTGAAGGGTTATTGTGAGGACAAAATTAAATAATATCTTTAAAAACCTGATAATAGTGCCTGGAACATAATAGGCAATTAGCAAATGCTTTTCTTGTTTTCTTCAGACTCAAAATCTAGGATTCTTTCCAATTCTTCAAAAACAAACTAATCCCTGATTAAACTACCCCATTAAAGTGAGGCAGAATGTGGGTCTTTGCCTCTTCCATCCACAAAAGAGGCTTTCTTCTCTTTTGGAAAGACCTTCTATCCCTGCTCAGTGTCATCATTCTACACAGGCATGGCTAGATCTTCATATTCTCCACAAATTTGTTTCAAGTCATGGACCCTTAGGTATTATTTACCTCAGCCTTTTCTGCTTACAGACTGCCTTTGTAAAAAGAACTTTGCTCCTGAGGATTTTCTTTTCAAACTATCACTGGTTTAGTTTTCCTAACCAGATTGTTCATTCCTGAAATTTATTACATTGTTATTACAATAACTACCCTAGTTGTCCAATTAATCTCTATGCCTTTATAAAGCTCTTACTGTGTACTGTGCTCTGTACTAAGACCACAAAAAAGGAATTAAAAATTTCCTGCTCTTAAAGACCTTATATTCTGGCATATTCTGGCAGAGGAGATGTCATCTGTATATCTGCACGTGTACACACACACACACACACACACACACACACACACACACACACACAGGTTTTAAATGGAAACCAAAGCAATTTGGGGATTGTTATCTAACTATTAAGAGAGTTAAGTAGGATTAATTTAGAAAGTAGTTCTTGAGTTCATTTTCTCTAAAACCCTTACCTTCCATCTTGGAGTCAATATTGTGTATTGGTTCCAAGGCAGAAGAGTGGTAAGGGTAGGCAATGGGGCTTAAGTGACTTGCCCAGGGTCACAAAGATAGGAAATGTCTGAGGCCAGATTTGAACCTAGGACCTCCAGTCTCTAGGCCTGGCTCTCAATCTACTGAGGTACCTAACTGCCCCCTTAAGTTCATTTTTTAAGAGAACCAGGGATCCCAAGAACTGTAGGTAAGTAGGGAGACCATACCACACATGGAGGACAATCAGTACAAAAATGTGGAGAAGGAAGATGGTGCATCATATCTGTGGGAAAAGAAGTTGATTAGTATGCCTAGATCACAGGTGGTATGGAGGGGAGTAATGTATAAGATTATAAAGGGAGAAAAGAAAGAATATTTAAGGATCTCTTCATGCCAGAGAAATGGGTATTTGATCCTAGACATAAATTCAAGTCACTGGAGTTTTTTAAGTGTGTTATGGTGACATGTTGAGTCCTGTATTTTAGGACAGTCAATTTGGTGGGTATGTGAAAGAGTGGGGAGAAACTTGAGCTGAGTTTCAGTAGTGCAGATGGGAAGTGATAAGGTCTCCAGACAGTTTAGTTGTTATTTGACAAGAGCCAAAGAAGTAAGTACAAGAGATTTTGCAGAGGTAAAAATGACAATATTGGGCAACAACTAGAAAAGCGGGCTGAGCAATAGTGAGAAGTTGAGGGGGACACTGAAATTGTGAAATTGGGTCCCTGGAAGGATCTTGGTGCCCTTGACAGTAATTAGAAAATGCTGATAAAGTGGGTTTGATAATAAATTCTTTTTCTCTTTCATTTTTTTACATTCAGTTTGAAAAACCTACAGCCACATCCATTCTGAAATATCCACACCACTGTTACTGTTTCAGGGTTGTAGCTCAGAAGAGAGACTAGAGCTGGATATATAGATTTGGAAGTCATTTGTATAACAATGGTCATTAAGCCCTTACAAGCTGATGAGATCACCAACTGAGGTCAAATAGAGTGAAAAAAGAAGGGCCCAAGATATCAGAAAGAGACATTATGGTTAGTGGGCCTAACATGAGTGATAAGTCAGTAAAGGAAGATGAGAAGGAGCAGTTGGACAGATCAGAGGAGGGAGGAGAGAAAGCAATGTTATAAAAATCCACAGAAGAGAAGGTATTCAGGAGAATGGGGAGTCACCACTGTCAGAAACTGTTGAGAAATCATGTTGAATGAAGACTGATAATGGCCCATTGGAAACGGTGATGAAGACATGACAAGAAACTCAAGATGCCACCTAGAATTAGAAGTATAAGTCTCTAAGCCTCCCAATTTTCTTTGCAACTCAAAAGTCCCTCTTCCTTGCAATAAAATTGGATATCTTATGTTTACAGGGGGCCTCTTAAATATTTCTTAGGTTTCGTTCTCTTTCCCTAGAGAGATGTGGGCCAGCTGTTAAGCAGGCTGATGAACCGTTCTACTCAACTGAGGTCTAATTAAAGTTATGTACTTTATTGAATTTTTGCATTTCTAACCCCCAGTGGGTGATGATGTGCTCATTTCTGGTTTAGTATGAACAACAACAAAATAAGAGTGCAAAAGAAAAAAGGTGCTACCAAGTCAATCCATTCCAATTTTTCTATCCATCTCTTGGGAACAAAAATACCTCTAGTTAAATACTAATAAATATTTTGCTATTCAGTGTTGAAACAGAGGATAAACCTTAAAACTGGGCTTTTGTAAGAGAATTCTGAGGGTGATGTTGAGTTAATGGAAGGTCAGAACCCAGGTACTGAGCAAGAAATATGTGAGGGGTGTTTCTGGACCATTGTTCTTCCTGGGACATGAAATTTATAGATGTTTTTAGAAACAATGTGGCTGCTGTGTCTATCAATGTGCCCCAGAACTTTTATACTTGAATAATTCAGGCCTATGCTTCAAGGATCTGTAATTTAGTTGCTGTGGGTAATCCCTCCCCTGAAACAGACCCCAACCATTCAATAACTCTTATAAGCTCTGGCAGATTGGACCAAGCTGGAAGGGCTTCAAGTACTGGCTCAACGATGGATTATATTTCTTTGTGATGACAGCAACTCTCAAATACCATCTGGACCTCAAATTTCCTTTATTTATTTATTTTTTGGAAAAGGGTAAGGTTGGACTAGATAATGTCTAATGTTTCTTCCAGTTTTAAATCCAATGAACCTTACTAATGGCCAGAAAGGTCCATTTAATTTTTTTCATTGTCAAAGAGTAAATCAAGGAGGGGGTTGATGGGTGGAAGGATAGGGAGGCAGGTAGGTGTCTCAGTGCATAGAGAGCCAGGCCTAGAGATGGGAGGTCCAGGGTTCAAATCTGGCTTCATATACTGTGACTTTGGGCAAGTCACTTAACCCAACTGCCTAGCCCTTCCTGCTCTTCTGCCTTGGAAACAAAACAGTGTCAATTCCAAAATAGAAGATCTAGGTTTAAAAAAAAAGAGTTAAGCAAAGGCTAGAGGTAAGAAAAAGTGAAATAATTTGCCCAATGTCATATCAGAAGTAAATGTCAGAGGAAGAATTTGAATCAAGGCCATAGCATCATAGCTGTGATGACCCTGCAGTGATGACCTATACTGATGATCATCTATGAAGGGTAAAGATCAAAGCTTTTAATTGTACAAACAAGAAAACTGAGGCTCTGAGATGAGAAAGACTTGCCCAAGGTCCCACAGGTAAATATCAGAGTTGAGATTTGAACCATTAGACGATTTGATGCCAACAGACCAACAAGAGTTATACAGACATTCTACTCTAGACTGGAAGGTTATCTTGGTATCTTCTTACCAATAATATAATAGGAATAATTAATAATAATAAAATAAAATAACTGGCCAGTGTTTACATAGCCCTTACAATGTGCAAGACAGCATGCTAAGAGATTTTTAAGTATTATCTCATTTTATTCTCATAATCATTCTGTGAGTTTGGATGCTATTATTTTTTTAGTTTTATAGTTGAGGAAACTGAGGCAAACAAGTTAAGTGGCTTGCTCAGGATCACATGGCTCATTAGTGCCTGGGGTAGTATTTGAATTCAGATCTTCTTGAAGCCAAGCTCAGCACTCTATCCATTGCACCACCTATCTGCCTCTACAAAGAGAATACATAGAATAGCAGCTGATATTTATATTACTTTAAGGTTTGCAAAGAACTTTACATAACAGTATCAAATATGATATTTTCCAATCTTCTCAATCTATTATCCTATCATCCTATGACACATATTTCATTATCAAACTGCAATTTTTTCTGTGGCTAGTGGTGCATTCTTAACCATCCTTGAGTGCAGTCCTGAAAATATTGAACCAGTGAGGTGGTTCAAATACTTTAAAGTGTATCAGGCTAATGCATCTCAGTGATTTAAAGCTTAAGTAAATTGGTCCCATTTCTGGCCTCTGATTAAAATGATTAGTTAGCATAAATTTAAGATACACAATAAAATAAGAGTATTATTTAGTTTTATTGAAATATTTATTGAGTACCTATGCTGAGCACAGCCAGGCCTTGGGTGTTATGGGAATTAGAATGGAAATATAAAATTCAGCGTCTGGTTTCAAATTCTTGAGAGCCAAACTTTTTGTCCTTTTTCTGTTGCTGCATAGAGGCAGGGTGTTGAAGTGGAGGCAGAACTATGCTTGGAATCGTGAAGGGTTTGAGGTGGAACCCTGAGAGTTACTGGTCTTTCTGTCTTCTGTCTTTCTTCTTTTTCTCATCTCTGGAGTGGAACAAACACTCCACTACCACCACAGAACTGTCATGTATGACAAAGATACTCTGCCAAACTTACACATCAGTGGGAATGCTATTTATTTTTATTGATGAAGCAATGTGGCATAGTGGATATGGGACCAACCATGGAGTCAGAGTGTCCTGGGCAAAAAGTCTTATCTTCAATACTTCATGACCCTGAATGAGTTACTTTACACACACACCCCCCCCCACAATTACTCTCAGGCAATTCTCAAAAATCTCTTCCTTATAAATGAGTTGAAAGTTGGCTTTACTAGAAGGAGATACAAGAGATTCCCAAATGGATGCAATCCCAGTTCTAGATCCACTCTCCTTCCCATAGTTATTGTTATTATTGTTATGGAAAAAGGTTTTGGTTCATATATGATCAAATCTTCTAGAAATTCCTGTAGATCAGCCTCCTGGCTTCAAGTGTAACTGTATCAAATGGAACTAAAAAACTGAGAAACTCGAATTTTTTTTAAAAAATGATATTCCCCTCACTTGGTTAAAGACTTGAATGAATTACTACTTCCAGTGCAATAACAAAATGATAGACATAGGTATAGGCACATTGCCATTAGTTCTAGCCCTCCCACATGTCTTGTCCCATCAGGGGAGTAAGAGGGGCCACAGATGCACTTCAGGACCTTGATACATCCAGCAGTGTGTGCTGGTAAATATTTAATAACCAACTCTCTCTTCTGCCCCTAAAAATATTCACAAGACAAACTTTTAAGTTTAATATGCATTATTAACATTTCCTTCTTTCTTTTTATTAAGTCTAGACCATTGACAAAACAATAAATCAAACTTTGGTTTGTAGCATTTGCAATTTTTGGTGTATAAATGTTCACAATGAAAATTTTGCATTTGGCTGCTGTCTGATTCAAGCTGATTGGAGTTCACCCCGAGGAAGACCCTTCTAGGCATGACTGTATGAATTTAAGCTAAGTTAAACTGAGGCTTCCTTAGAGGAGGATGTCCCCGAAGCCAACATGTAAGAAAGAAAGAAAATCATAAGAAACTATCCTTAAATAATCAAACACTTCTTATTTTGCAGAAGAGTCAATTTACCCTGTGAGATTCCTAGGGGTAGACCTAAGGCAAAGGGTACAGAGTGCACTTAATGCCTCAGTTTGATTCCCATCTCTATCATTGACTATATGACCTTGGGCAAGTCATGAAACTTTTCTGAGCCTTAGTATTCTCATCTGGAAAAAAGAAAGTTTTAAAGCTGGGCTATGAGATTTCAGTCTAGCTTTAAATCTTAAAATCTTATAAATGATAATTCCAAGAAATCAGATTTTGGCTCAATAGAAGGAAAATTTTTTAACAGATAGAGTTGGCTAATGTTGGAAAGAAATGTAAGAGAATGAGCTCTCCAACACTGGAAGTGTTTGGGCAAAGGCATTTGGGGATTCCTGAACTGAATAGGTGGTTAATGACATCTAAGACCTCTTTTTCCATCATTTTTTATATATAGTCCAATTTTTGCCCAGTTCTTTCATGCTCATTAGAAAATGAATGAAAACTCATCATTAGTTCATTCATGCTTTCATTTGACAATATTGGTAGAAAATTTCTTCTATGTCTGACACACTGTGATATGTAAAGAGGAAAATAGAGAAACACACTTTAACTCTCAGTAATGTTGTCATTCCCTCTAAGCTTAACTGTTTTGTGGCATGGACCCTTTAAGCTGTGTGGTGAAACCTATGGATTTCTTCTAAGAAAGAGAAAAAAATATCTATCTATCTATCTATCTATCTATCTATCTATCTATCTATCTCTATATAGGGAGAGAGAGAGTGATATGTCTAAATGTGTGTACATATAGAGAGATCTATTTATCTATCTATCTCTATATACACACACATATATCACTATGTATATATACTCATAGATATATAGGTGTATATATGTATTAATGTGTATACATAAATACTAAATTTCAATTAAACATTAAGAAAAATAAAGATTCATTTTTTTACCTACCTTCATTGGTCTTTTAAAATCTGTCCATGGATCCATAAGGCATTTGTAGATGGCAGATTAAGAACTCATGCTTTAAGGGCTGCCATTTTATAGGGCTATGGATTTAGAACTGATAGAGGTTTTTGAGGTCATGGAGTCCAATCTGCTCAGGTTCAAGTATGGGGAAAGTAAGACTCAGTAGCTTTTCAGGACCTACTGATAGTGAGGGGGGAAAATGGGCATTAGACCTCCTACCTAACTACAAAATGTGAATTTTATGTAAATTCACCTACTGTTAATCTTTTGGGACTTCTCCAAACAACTCTTTCCTAATATAGCAGATAATTTCATGGGCCTCAGTAGACCAGAAATCTGTGATTTCAGAAGGGTGAGTCTTCCACCTTCTACTTCAAATAGTAGCCCCCAGCCCAGAAAATCTTGAGGGTGTCTACTGCTGAAAAGGTCATCCTTCATGGCCTCTCATGGAGATTAACCTTTTAGAAGTGCACTATTAACTAGTAGTCTGCATGGCTTACAAAATACTTTCTTTTGGAAGAGTATGGGTAGTTCTTGCCTCAGTATGTGTCTGAGGCAGAAATCAAACCCAGATCTCTTTTAAATCCAGGTCTAGTGTTCTAGCCAAGACACTAGGATACCTCTTGACCTAAAATTCCTAGAAATGTCATAGAGGGCACATCCTGTTCAGGTATAGGTTGGATTGAAGTTATTTCCCACTCTTCACATTTTATGGTCCTCTGTAAGAGGATTATAACTCATTTGTGTCCTTTGAAAGGGACTGAACTCTGAACTTGAGTCAATCAAGAGATCTTGGTTTGAATTCCAACTCTAACACAAAATAGGTGGAAGAACATAGGTAAGTCATTTAACTAAAGAAAAACAAAATCTTCACATTTATAACCTGGATAACTACCTACCAGTATTTCTGTGGGGAATTTTTGGGTAACTTTTAAAGCACTAAATACATGGATGTTGGTGTGGGAAAAAGAAAACTATATTTAGAAGTCCAAGGTTTAAGGACCTTGTTCTTAAATCTGGGTCTACTAACTTTCTTGCTGTGTATCCTTGGTCACCAGCCTCTCTGTTTCCTTATTTGTAAAGTGAGACAATTTGGGTCTTTGATCTCCAAAGCCTCTTCCAGTTCCAAGTCCCTTAAATATTATTGTTATTTGGGTAAATAATTGAAGGAATGCTTTCATTTAAATATGGTTGTTTTTATGCCTCAATCTAGTTTTTTAATAACCTGCTTAATATATTATTTAGCAGTTCTGGTTGGTACAATTTGCCATGCTCGATTGCTTCTTAGTCATCTTCTGCGTGAATGTTATTGGAAATTAAACCTTTGTGTGAGTCAGAGCAGATGCTTGCTTCTATATATTAAAAAAATGTACTGGTGAGTCCACAGCAGAGGTCATAACATGACTCCTCAGAATAACTGGAAATACTGCTCTGAGTAGCTCTGTTGACTCTTCATCACCCTTTCTCAGGGAATTACGAGAAATCAGAGACATAGAACATATGTTCTTTTCTGGATGAGAGCTTCCCCGAGGAGGCCCCAGCAAACTTCAATTGAGTGAATGATGCCCACATAGTAGCACATTTTTGGTCTTTGGTCATCTTTATTCAGTATGGAATGTATACTTTCCTCATGTTGTCCTCTAATTCATTGGCAAAGCACCTGCCTCCTTAAGGAGACAAAGGTCCACAAAGACAGAATGGTATATATAGTGGAAAACAAAGCAAAATAGTAGATCAGTGTTGAAGTTCTACTTCCATCTGTGTGCCCTTGAGCAAACTTAGCTTACTAATTTGGGTCATTGAAATGATTAGACCAGGTGACTGTTGGGTTCAACACTTTATTGTGTTATAAACTCCATAAGAGGTTAAAGAAAGGAGATACCAAGTGCTATGTTAGTTCAGAGGAAGGAAAAATCACATTCAGGTGAGGGAAGAAAGAAGTAAATATGGAAAGTGGGGTAAGTCATCTAAGCTACATATTAGCTAGTGGGTAGACACAAAGAAATAAGCATTTACTAATAGCCTACTATATGCCAAGAATTCACAAATATTATCTCATTTGATCTTTACAACAACCCTGAAAGGTGGGTGTTACTATTATCCCCATTTTATAGCTGAGGGAACTAGGCAATTAGAGGTTAAGGGACTTGTCCAACGAGACATAAATAGTATGTATCTGATGTGATATTTGAACTTAAACCTCCCTGACTCTAAGCCCAGGGTTCTATGCTACCTACATGAAGCTAAGCAGAAGGGACCTCTTAGCACCTACATAGTTCAGACTCTTGTCATTATCATTCATGTGACCAACTCTCATAACTTCCTATTTAATCCCCTTAACTCCACTGTCCCTCTTGACAATTTGCTTTCCACAGCTGTCACATCCCTTGCTAAAAAAACCTTTGATGGCTCCCCATTTCACTATGAGATAAAATATAAACTATTCAACCAGGCATTTCTGACCCTCCCCAATCTGGCCCCAGCTTTTCCAGATGTATGTACTATACTCCTCTTCGTATATTCAATATCCTAGCCAAACTGGCCTGTTGGCATTTCTCTGGATTCTATATTCCATCTCCAACTTCCTTATGTGCTCACAGGTTGTCCTTTCCTCCTGGGATGCCTTTGTTCTTCATTGCACTCTTAGGATCCTAATCTTGTTTCCAGTGGCTTAGCTCAGTTGTCATTTTTTCCCTAAGAAGACTTCCCTGATTTCCCTACTTGTTAAAACTTTCTCTCACTTCTCTTGTTTTTACTTATCCACATACTATTATATACTCTTCATTTTAATAGGATATTTATAATGCTCCCTGCACCCTCCCATAAAGGACTATCTCATTTGAGTCTTGAAATAGTTCCTAACAACATACCCAGTATATCACAGATGCTGAATATTTCTCCAATTGTATTGAACAGAGTCTCCGGAGAAGGAATGTATGGGGAGTAGAAATGCTGCCTGTCTTCATACCCGAACTAATGCTTCTTTGAGTGAATTTGCTTTGACTGGTGATCATAGTTAAATTCTAATAGGTGGTAAGTGTTGCTTCAAGTCACATCATCACCCTCCCCACTTCAAGTGGAAGCATTTGAAGCCAAAACAATACATTATGGCTTTTGAAGCATGAGTTCTTTCAATTTCCATTTATATGTGAGTTAAAAGACAGAAATAGGAGATCAGCTCCCAGAAAATCACCGGGGAAAGTGCCACAAATTGATGTCTTCTCTATTGGAAGGAGCCCCCAATCCAAAGCTGAGGTCAGATCAGGCCTTAGTGTGTGTGTGTGATGGTGGTCATGAATCTTTATGGTGTTGTTGCCATGTTTGGAATATTGGACTTGGAGTCAGGAAAATCTGAGTTCAACTCCAGACTTACACCCTACCTAGTTGTGTGATGCTGGGAAATCACAACCTCAGTTCTCCCATCTGCAAAATGGGGGTGAAAACAGTACTTACCTCCTAGGGTTGTTCTGAGGTTAAAATGAGTTATTTTGTATACATTTGTAAAGTACTTGGAAAATTCTAAAGGTTATGTGAATACTATTTTATTATTGTTATTGGCTATTATTGTCATTACAAGGTAGAGAAGGGAATTCATGGGATGTAGAACTTGTAGGTCACTTGGTACAACCACTTGATTTTATATTAATGAAGCAATCACAAGAAATCTCTGATTAAGTCTCTCCAGTATTCCTCAGCCCACTTGATTTAAGGGAGAGGTAGCCCTTATTTTATTGAATGGGAAGAGAACAGAGTTGATCCTTACAATATTTACTAGGAAAGTAAGAGAGACATAGAGTTATGTTTTGTCCCGTTCAGATACTGATTGTAATGCAAAATATGCAAGAGAGAGTTTTGCTCTTGCAGGGGGCCAACTGAAAAGTTCTGGCAGTTAGAAGCCTTAGAATTCTGAGAGAAAGTTCAGTTGGTCCCTGAGGCTTGAACAGAGCTGAAGGATCAACCAGAGCTCTATTTTGGCTTTCGGTTTTGCTTTGGCCTATGCTTTGTCTTTGGACAATTTGAACCTAGCTAATTTCTCTGGACCTCTCCCTGACCTTCTCCATATTATTTCCCTGTTTTCTCTGCCTGTTTTCGCGGGGCTCTGGGAGGCAGGGTGGCTTTTGAGTTGTTAGTGAAAAGACTTTGTGGGTTTAGTTTTCCCCACTAGGCAAGTAGGACATTCTTGAATTCAAACTATCCCTTCAGTATACCCTCTACCTTAAAAATAGCCAAATCTTCCCTGGCTGAGAGAGCAGGCTCTCTCTCAGTCTGACCCATTCCTGAGTCCCTCCTCCATCTTGAGTTTCTCCCTAAAGGCTGTCAGAAACCCCAAACCCCTCTCTCCTTCCAGACCAACCTTGGAACATTAATAAAACCCTTTGTTACCTAGTCAAACCCTCTGGAGAATCTTTGTGTTGAAGAAATTAGGCAAGGGTGAAGGGGAAGGAATAATTCTCTTTTATTTTTCTTAGGGAAACTAGAGGCATCCACCTTGGGAGGAAGTAGTTACCAGGCACTTCCTCCTGAATCACTTCAGTTTCATTGACAGGGAGGAGCCTTCCGGTTCTTCCTTTGAGGACTTGAGAAACTGACAAGAAAGTCCTTAAGTCAGATTCAAACCACTTCTGACTGGCCCCATTCCTTGTGTCTGTAGAAGTATCTTTCCTGCCTGGAAGGGTTCAGCCTATTTCCCCCTGGTGTCCTCTGTCTCTGGCCTGAGTGTCTAGTCTGTGTTAGCTGCCTCTCCTGAATACCTCACCTGTACTCTTACCATCCTAATACTGCCTTGTCCATTCCTCCCTAGACTTAGCCTTCCCTTACATTCCTATCCTATTACCTCAATCACTTTTTTTTTTGTGAACAAATAGATCAGTCTTTATTGAATTAAAATTTCCCAAACATGTGGCATGGCTTAAAGCCTGGACACACCAAGAATTTCTTCATGCCATTATATAATGCTACCCCAACCATGGATATGGAATTCTTTAATCTGTTACCTTTGCTTTTACATGTGTATAAGGATTAGATCCTATTAATAGATGATGATAATCATTGCCTTTCTCCTCAATAATGTTGGTTAGTTTTAAGACATAGGAAAATTAGAATCTTGGTGAAAAAGCAATATGGTGGATTGGATGGGTGACTTGCTCTTCTTTAGCGGGGAAAAAGACAGAGTTGATATTTTGGAGGAAGAGAGACACCTCGAGTAGAAAGTGGCTTGATTACAATTTCCTTTGGATCAGTGATGCTCTTGATGGTAAAGTTCTGCAGAATGGTGACCAGGAATAAAAACAATTCCATCTTGGCCAGGCCCTCTCCTAAACAAGCCCGTTTTCCTATAGAAAAAGGCATAAAGTAGTCACTCTTCTTAAAACTTCCATCCTTATGCAGAAAGTGTCCTGGGTCAAACTGGTATGGGTTGGGGAATTCTGTCGGGTCAAATAAAACAGAGGAGAGAAAAGGGAACACCATTGTGCCCAAGAGCGAGATCAGGGTCTCAGGGTAGAGAGCGCTGCTTCCAGGGTGGAGAGCTGAAAGCAGAGTTCAGGGTTGAGAGAGCCTCAATCACTTTTTACCCCTCTGTCACTCAGCAAAGGAAGGAGATCAATCCTGAACTTTAGTGTACCTCCTTTTTATCCATAACAAGAGTGATTTGTAATGTGTAATTAGAAAATCTTGAACCCTTGGACTTCATTTCCCAGAATGCCTTTCCTTTTTATCCCCAAGTTGCACACTTACATTGTTTGTATATAGTTGTGTATGACCCTGCCCTAGCTCTCTCTTCTCCTGTGACTGCAGCTGGATTAGCACCCTTTTTACTCTAGCTTTTTATTTCAGTTGTGAATAATAAATCTTGTTAAATATAATGGTTTGAGTATTTGGATATTAATTTTTAATCTTACAGTACCATGTTAAAGGTATAAGTCCTACAGTGACTCCAATTCTTATTGGTCTATTCACAAATTATAAAGAAAAGAAAAAGTAAAAGGAGGGTTAAGGGAGAGAAGGGAATGGAACAGTCATATAAATACTCTCTACTTCATACCAGGATCTTTGCTAAGTGCTTTTACAAGTATTATCTCACTTGATCCACACAACAATCCTATAAGTTAAGTGCTATTTGCTCCATTTCACAATTGAGAAAACTGAGGCTGACAAAGGTTAAGTAATATGCCCAAGGTCACATAGGTTATATGTGACTGAGACAGGATTTGAACTCAGATCTTCCTGAGTTCAGGACTTGTAGCTAAAGAGTAATCTCTTGCAATTAGGGGAAGGGAGAGGTCAGTTATGGTAGAACTCATGAGAAGGAAATATTCTTTTCTAATTATGTTGGAACTTTTGAAGAGGGCAGCAAGGGAATGGGTGATTTCTCTCTATGCTGCCCTTTCCCCAAGCTGCGATGGTAGCCATTGAGAAAATTGTCAGTAGGAGATACCATGGCCCACAAAAAGAGCAGGTCAAAAGGATTTGGCTACCATCACGTTATGTCACTCAGTGTGGAGAAAGCTTGGGCAGTCCAGGATAGTGACCCACCTAGCAAGGATAATACCCATGATACTCCTGGAGGGAGAGCTTGAGGACACCTCAAGAAGAGAAAGTCATTAGGGCCCAATAGGACCAGAGGCCTGAGTTGCTTTGGCTATGTGTGTGTGTGTGTGTGTGTGTGTGTGTGTGTGTGTGTGTGTGTGTGTGTGTTCACTGAATATACCTACTCTTCTCATCAACAGTATATATTTTTGTAGAGTATGACTTAAGTTTATGAGAGAAGATGGTTTAATATTATGATACGTATTCTGATATTTAAATGAATTTCTAATTATATCCATGCATTGACTATTAAATGTGAATATACTGGGAGGCAGTGAGGTGGTTCAGTAGATTGAGAGCCAGGCCTAGAGAAGGGGGGATCTTGGGTTCAAATTTGACCTCAGACACTTCCTAGCTCTAACTGTGTGACCCCCCCCCCCCTTGCCTAGCCATTGCTGTTCTGCTTTGGAACAAATATTTAGTATTGATTCTAAGATGAAAGGTTAGGGTTTTAAAAAAAAAGATTTGAATTAAGAAGATTTAGGTGATTTACCCAGAGTTGCACAGATAAGAAGTGTCTTAGGTAGGATTTGAACATGATACCTCCTATCTCTTTGAACACAATACCTCTCTATCTCTAGGCCTGCTTCTCTATTCATTGACCCACCTCATTGATCTCTCTAACTTATTCATATTTATGATCTGGGACAAATAATTTCACCTTACTTAACTTACATACTTCATCTTTTTTTAAAAAAATCTTTATCTTTCATCTTATAATCAATATTATGTATTGGTTCCAAGGCAGAAGAGTAGTAAAGGTTAGGCAAGAGAGATTAAATGACTTTCCTAGGGGCACACAATTAGGAAATGCCTGAGGCCATATTTGAACTCAGGGCTTCCCATCTTGAGGCTTGGCTCCCAATCCACTGAGCCACCTAGTATCTTAAAATGAGAGAGTGAAACTAGACAACTTCTATGCTTGAATTCTCTGACCCTTCCTATCTTCTGTTTCTCTAAACTCCAGCTTATGCCATCCTGAAGGTCCAAACACAGTTGTGTGAGACTGGCCAAAAGCAATGGATATTAGCAGAATATTCAGCAACAAGGAAATAGCAGGAAGGTGGAAATGGAATCAGTATTTCAGTACAGAGGTAGCATCAGTGAAATGGGTGCCAGGACTGGTCAAAGGAAGGGTCTGTGCAATAGGAAAAACTTGTAGCAAATCATTATAATTGGAAGCAGAGTCTGAGTAGGCTTTGGAGTTTCAGAGTGTGAGACTAGTTCAGGATAGACAATGGACATAGGAGGTAAGTGTCTGAGGAATGGTGGAAGACTCCTGCCATGCGTCTTCACAATCCCCAGCCCACTGTTTAGCCACTGTGATTTTTCAGGTTTGGGAGAAACCCATAATTGGCCAGGTACATCTATTTGCTAAGGCTTCCAAATATACCTTTTCATGTATAAAATATGGCCAGTGCTCTTCAGTTAATGGGTGGAAGAGTTGACTTGCATTGTCTAATCCAGTAGCTTAGAGACGTCTGGCTTCTGAACTGCCCCAAATCTCTGGGGTGTGTGTTTCTTTTCAGGCTTCAGATGTACAGTGGTTAGTGCACAGCCTCTCTCGGGAGCCTCCTCTTTCTGTCCGTTGGCTCACGGTGTTTTGGGTCTCCTCCACATTAAGTCATACAGACATTGTCAGCTTGAGCCAAGTCCCTGTAATGGACGTGCTGGAAAGCACACCATCCTGCCGAGTCAAGAATGTGAATCTGAACTGTGCTGACAAGAAACAAACTGATCATTTTGGCCTTCATTCCCGAGTCTGCATGAGTTCCTCCTGGCTGGTGTGCAGGCGGGGACTTTCCTACATGAACTGGGAGCTTTCCTAAATGTTCTTCAGTCTAACAGAAATGACACTAGCAATTTGTTTTGCTGGGCAATCCTAAGATTCAGACGTAATAAAAAAGATAATAATAGCTAGCATTACATAACACTTAAAGATTCACAAAGGGTTTTACATACATTATCTCATTTGATTCTCCTATTAACCCTGTGAAATTGGTGCTATATGATGGCAGCCTTTACAGATGAAGGAGACTCAAAAGTCTTGCCCAGGGCTTTTAGCTAATAAATGTCTGAGACAGGATTTGAACTCAGGTCTTTCTTATTCCAGGTCCAGAATTCTAAATTCTGCACTATCAGATATTTATTTCATTTCTCATCCCACTCCCGGTAGTGTAATTAGTCTGACAAGTATATGATATAAGGTGAAATTATATTAAATGGCATATTAATTCCTTGGAGCAATGCTATAAGGAAATGATTGAATAAATGGTACTATGAAGAAGTTTTCTTAACTTCAGGTGGCATTTTGTCATTTTATATTAATGCTATTATTATGAATCATATTTGGCTGGGGTAACCTGACTTGGACAAGTTGCAAGGTATAGAGCATCTTGAATGGTGAAGGGATTTAAATTCATGTTTTTGGTCTTCAGTTTTCATCATCAGAGTTGACATGTATAATAATAGAATTTTAAGGTTTGCATAGGACTTTACAAACATGATTATAATTGAGCCTCCCAGACAAACAGTAAGTCACCATGTCTTCTTTAGATGCCTATTATATCCCAGAGCCTGGGCTCAACTTTACAAATATAAGCACAAAGAATTAAACAATTCCTGTTTGCAAAGAGTTTACATTTAAAAGTGGAGTTAACAAGTATACATATAAATGTATACTGAATAAATATAAAGTGCATAAATGCAAATACAGATACAAAGTAGTTGAATGTAAGGTAATTTGGAAAGAAAAGTAATTGAGGGATCAAAAAAGATTTGATGCAGAAGATGGCATCAGAGCTATGTCTTAAAGGAAGAGAAGGGCTCTGGGAGGTAAAGATAAGAAGAGAGCACATTTCAGATAGTTGGAATTGCCAATGCAAAGGCAAGGAAATGAGAGATGAAGTGGTTTATGTGTGGAACAGAGAAAAGGCCAGTGTGTGGAAGGAAGAATAATATCCAAGAGCAGCTGGGCAGCTCAGTGGATTGAGAACCAGGCTAGAGGCGGGAGATCCTAGTTTCAAATCTGGCCTCAGATACCTCCTAGCTGTGTGACCCTGGGCAAGTCACTTAACCCCCATTGCATAGTATTGATTCCAAGATAGAAGGTAAGGGTTTAAAAAAAAAGAAAAAAAAGAATAATATTCAATGATGATGGAAGGATAGATTGTGTGGGGGCAAAAGAGGGCAATAGGGGGCCTCTGGAATTTTTTGAGTAGGGGAGTAACATAGTCTGAATTTTAGTAAAAATTATTTTGGAAGCAATACAGAACAGAATGGAATAGTGAGACTGTAAAGAAGAGAAGCCAATTAGGATGTTGTTTATATATCATCTTTGCCCATGGGATTGTTAGTACCTTGAAGATAGTGATTGTCTTTTGCCTTTCTTGTATCCATACCCCTTAACATAGTGCCTAGCATGTAACAGATGATAAATAAATGTATATCAAATGACTTACTGACCTTTTAATGCTAGAGGGTTTAATTTATATAGAGGAGAGAATGGACTTAGGGGAGAACTTTGGGCAATTCTAGCCTCATGAGAGGGATGCTATTATTTTTTACTCCCATTCTAAAGATGAAAAAAAAACTGAGCCTCAGAGAAGTTAAATATATGCCTAGGGTCACATAACTAGTAGATAACCAGGTTTATCTGACTCCAAATTCAGTCTCCTACTATCAGGAGTTGCTAGATGTTATTTGAGGATTGGTTGAAGGAACCTGGATCAGAGGAGTTTATCCAGAAGAAAAGAAATTATTTTAAATGTGTGTAGAGGGAGCAGGGGGAAGGATAAATGCCTTCAAGTATTTGAAGGGTTGTCATCTTGTAGAGGATATAGAAGTTAGTCTGGCCCCAGTGGGCAGAAATGGGATCACTGGGTGAAGTTTCCAAAAGGCAAACTGGGGCTCAATATGAGGGAAACAGTACTTTATACAGGAGTGGAATGGGTTGCCTTAAGAGAAAGAAGAAATAGTAGGGTCCTCCTTGTTAGAATTTTTCATGGAAACATCCTTTACTCCTTGTGGGATAGCCTTATTCAGACATAGCTGGGATAAAATGGCCTCAGAGGTTGCTTGCAATGCTGAGCTTCTGTTTCTGTGAACCTTATGGAAGCTGTGTTTGTATATTGTAGTTCCCAAATTACCCTCAGTTCTGAATGATAAATGAGACCAATGCTGATAATTCTAGCAGACATCTATGTTACTGACATTTGTTATTCTAAATGGAAACAGCAATTCTAATTTTGATGAGCTTGGGCAAACAGGGGACACACTGACCTCTCAAGGCTGCTCAGACTAGCTAGCTGAAATCTGCTAAGATGGATAGTATAGACGCCGGTACTTAGGAAACTTAGCTTCTAGAGCAGCAGCCGAAAATGGAGTAGAAAATCAATTTCTGAAATCAAAATTAAGTACCGTGGCGAAGTCCATTTCCATCTCCCAAATAAAACAAATAAAAAGAAAAGAAATAGGATTGGCCAAGTTTCTTTAAGTTCCCTATTGATCTTTTTGTATTGCAGGCTAGACAGGACTATATTTCCCCAAATACATTGATAATCCTAGTTAGATGTTGAACTCTGCCAGGAAGCGACAGCAACTAAATTTCATTGGGGGAATTTCTGTAGGTAAGAGATAAGAGAGGAACAGAAGGAAGGAAGAGATAGCAAAATGAGTGGAAATGGAGGCATCAGTTTTGTTGTCTACTACCTTCTGCTGCTTTTCTACACCTTTTGATTTTTCCTTCAGTCCTTCATGTGGTTACCGCTTTAGTATTTTATCAATCTCTTTGTCAGGAAAACTGACTTGGAGCATTTTTCAGGTGAAGGTCTGTGTTGTTTCATCCAGGTATTTTTTTTTCTTCTATACTATTTCTTTCCCTAATTGGCCTATTTGAAGGTATATTTCTTTGTGAAGGCCAGCCATGGTATTGTTAATTCAGCACGGAGTAGGGACACAGCTTAATGAATGAAGGCAATTAATAGCAGGTTGAAAATCTTCTTTTCCAGCGATTATTCTGGGCATCCAATTAGGAAGAGGAAATATCAAAAGGAAATCTGGGATGTGAAGTCTAAAATAACTGATTTCAGTTATTTATTGAGCACACGTCCATTGAAACTTAGAGATAATGTAAGGCACATTCTGCCCTCCAGGATCTTTATGTAGTACTTTTAATGAGATGCTTGGTGTTGTAGATAGGATATTGTTATAAACATAATATAACTGAATTTTAGCAAGGCATTTTTAAACGTTTCTCATAGTATCTTTGGATGCAAGAAGGAGAAATATGGACTAGATGCTAGTACACTTAGAGGTAGATTTCAAATTGAGGTGATATTCACTTAACCTGAAGGAAGTTCTTTGGTAAGTATTCAAAAGACATGTCTTTGGCTGTATTGTATTGCAATATTTTTATTAGTAACTTAATTGAAAGAATAAGTGACGACTATCAAATTTTCAGAGAAGTCTGATGGGAAAACCTACAAGTTAGGGTGATGATAGATAGATGCATAGATACATAGACAGATGATGGATGGATATATGAATGGATAGATAGATAGATAGATAAAATACTTATTATGCACTTACTATATATGCTTAGATACTTTGCCAAGCTACAGAGATACAAATAAAAGCAAATAATTCTTACTATTACATTCTAATGGTGAAAGAATACACATAGAGGGTTTGGGGAAATGAGGGGATGATTAACGGTAAGGAAAAGGTAGAGAAATGACATAAAGGCTTGTGGCCCAATAAGATGAGGTCCAAGCTCATCTATGAGGATTGGAGACATCTCTGGATAGAGTCCAAAGTTTTAGTGGGAAAAATGAAAACAAGGGACATTTCTAGCCAAATTTATTAAGATTAAAGTGACTAAGGAGAAATTTGGCGTCCTATATAATGGATTTTAAAATGCCACATTTATAGGTAGAAGAGAGGCTAAAGAACAGATTGTGTGGGAAAAGCCCCAGAGTTTTTAGTGGACTGCAAGTCTAATGAGTGGACACTGACAGAGCAGTGCCAGATTCTGGATGAATAGAAGTGAGTGTATTGAAAGGAACTGAAAAGGGGGTGTGATGCTCCCACCCACCATAATCTAAGCACATCTGGAGTATTGTGTTCATTTCTGGGTACTAGATTTTAAGAAGATCATTGGAAAGCTGGAGCATTTCTGAAAGGCCGCGAGGGTGATGAAGGGACATAGACTATGCTATCAATGGATATTGAAAGAACTCTGGCTGTTGGTCTAGGAGAAAAGAAGACTTCAGAACAGAATTCAGAACAATGTGACTGGAAAACTTCAGAAGAATATATTAACACTCTTTAAGTATTTGAAACATTGTCAGGAAAAAAAGGGTTAGACATATACTTGGCCTCACCAGGCAGAACTAGATGATATAGGTAGACCTTGCAGATGGCAATTACATGTAATAAAAAAGAAAAGTGTTTAAAAACTAAACCCCCCAAATAGAATGGAGTTTCTTAAAAGGTCATCTTTCAGTCATTTCCAACACTATATGACCCTATCTGGGTTTTTCTTGGCAAAGATATGGAAGTGGTTTACTATTTCCTTCTCTAGCTCATTTTACAAATGAGGAAACTGAGGCAAATAGGTTATCTGCCCAGCATCACACAACTAGTGTCTGAGGCCAGATTTAAACTCATGAAGATGAGTCTTCGTGATTCCAGGTCCAGTTGCTTTCTCCACTGTGCCACCTAGCTGGTCTTTATTAGGAAGTAATGAGTTCCCAATAAGTGGAGGTATTTAAACATGGCTTGAGTGATCACTTCTTGGAAATACTGTATCAAGTATTCCTGCTTTGGATTAAGTTGGACCAGATGACCTTGTGCAACCTTAGAGATTGTTATTACATGAAATTCTGAACTAGTGTCCTTGTCTCATTTTCAGGATTACAGCTTGGGCAATTCCTCCACCTCTCTTCTTCTAGATCTGTGTCTAATTAGCTCTTCAGATTCAGGACAGTTAGATCCAGATTTTAACAGCATAATACTGTGCTAGAGGAGGAGAAGAGGGGAATAATCACTGTCTCGCAGAAGGGAAAATGTACTAGAGCTAAAAGTCTTGCTCAACAAGTCATTGAGTGATAGAACTGGCAGGGATTCTCAAGATAAAATGTTCTAGACTCACACCCAGTACTTTTCACAAGGAGAAATCTAAAAGTCTGAGAGCTTCAGTGGCCCATGGGTGGTTACAAAGTTATTAGCAGAAACTGAAAGAAACTTCCCAAGTAACCTGCTTCCCAGTCCAAAACTCTCCATTACATCATAATCCCTACCAAGTGGAAGGAACCCTAAGAGTCAGTGAAGTCTCTGACCTCAGTCCCATTATAATTTTCTGAATCACCTCAGGTCATTTAGTTATGTCCTTGGGTCTCTTTGCTCATTTATCAAATGCAAATATTATTTACCTTACCTGGAAGTGAATTGGATCTCTTAGGTCTAACTACTATGAGTCAACTGATTAATATCCAGGTAGTTTTATTTCTTTTTCCTTGGTTGGAGGGCATAGAGGGGGAAGAAAAAAGTATTCACTGCCTTCATCCTCATATTAATATACCACCATGTTGAATGATAGGCAAAATCACCTATAATATATAATAGTAACCCCCTGCTTAAGTTTTATACCACTATGTATGCTGCCTCAAGAATCTAGGTATGCTTCATTTACTGCTTCAAAGGAAAAAAAAGTGATGCATATTTTGTTCATATAATAATGAAAAATATAAATATAGTCTTTTAAGTTTTATGGAATTTTCACATTATCTAATTTGATCCTCTTCATAACGCTGAGGTACATGCTTATTACCTCTAATGAAAGAGAGAGAGACAGAGAGAGACAGAGAGAGAGAGGAGACAAAGAAAAACAGTTGCAAAAAAACCCTAAAAAGACATGTGAAATAATGTAGTGATAAGAACAAGAAGAATATTGTACACAGTAAGAGCAATAATGTACAATGATCAATTATAAATAATTATCAATTAATAACAATGCAAGGATCCAGGACAACTCCAAGGGATTCGTGTTGAAAAAGGTTTCCACTACCATAGAAGGAACTGACCAAATCTGAATATAGATTATAGCATACCATTCTTCACTTTATTTCCTCCATAAAAATTTTCTGCAGTGTAAGCAATGTGTTTTCTTTCACAACATGATGAATGTAGAAATATGTATTGTATGACAACACATTTACAACCTATATCATAATTTGGGGAGTGGGAGGAATGGGAGGGAGAGAATATGAATTGCAAAATGTCAGAAAAGGATTATAAAAAATTACATCAACTTTTAAAAATGAATTTTAGATTTCAGAGAGACAGAGTGACCACACACACACACACACACACACACACACACACACACACACACAGAGAGAGAAAGAGAGAGAGAGAGAGAGAGAGAGAGAGAGAGAGAGAGAGAGAATGTGCTGGGATGTAGTAGAGCTTAGGTCTTAAAATCAGAGAGACTTGGTATCAAAAACATTCTAGCTGTGATCATGGCCAAGTCATTGTAGAGCTCAGCATCTCCAGTTGACTAAGTGGTGAATAAGGGGTCCTGGGATCATAGTTTTAGAACTGTAAAGAACCTTAGTGTTGTCTAGCCTAATCCTCCTCATTTTACAGATGAAGGAACTAAGATAAAATGGCTTTCCCAAAGTTACTGATGTAGTGAGTGGCAGCACTGAGATTTGAATCAGATTCAGTGCATTTTTTTTTCCTGTTCATCAATGCCTCTCATTATCTAGAAGTTCTGATCTACATTGGGGAAGGGAATTTCTTCTCTGTAATAATCTTTGACAAATATATTCTTGTTAATTGGAAATCATCTCTAGTATAAGAAAATGAGATGCATATGCATGAGTGGATCCATCTATGTACACACATATATACATGCGCAGACACATACAGCTACCTGTTGTACTGACTGTATATAGGTTTCAAATGGGAAAAATAAGGGTATTCGGATTTTGACTTTTGCTCTCATTAGCAGAACCCACTGTGCCTCCCTTTACTTCTTCCTGGAAATGGTAGTGAGTATTTATTAACATATATTGTTCAAACGATTTTTTGAAAAGGCATTACCCAGAATTAGTAGGGAAGGATATAATGACTTTAAAGTAGGTATAAATTAAAAGAGTCTCATTGATCGCCCTTTGAATGAGAATGCCTCATGTACTCTGAATGTTCTTTTCACTGATTTTTTGCTTTATCTTGAATTTTCTTTAGATAGACATGTCATACTATATAATTCAGTAGGTATATATTAAATTCCTCTTATGTTCCGAGGTACTGACTTCTGAGAAAGATATAGAAATTGAATAAGACAGCGTCTCTCCAGTTTAAGAAGGCTGTGAGATAACACCAATTACTGAGATACACAGCACTGAATCATAAGTACATAAGAGAGGTAGACGCCAGGATATAAGAGGCAGTGGAAAGTTCTTTTCCCCCCGACCTGGGAAGACTTGGATTCAGATCCCACCTACCAGGCTCCCAGTGTCTTTCTTATTCCGGACCAACTACTGATGTCCTTCCTCTCAAGCATTTTGTTGTTCAGTTGTTTCAATCATGTCAGACTCTTGGGGTTTTCTTGACTAAGACACTGAAATGGTTTGCCATTTCCTTCTCCAGCTCTTATTACACAGGAAGAAACTGAGACAAACAGGGTTAAGTGACTTGCCCAGGGGTCACATAACTAGTAGGTGTCCCTATTTATATTTGAACTCAAGAAGAGTTCCTCTTAATTCCAAGACCAGTGCTTTATCCACTATATCACCTAACTCTCCTTTCTCCCCAGACAAACTTTTATTTATCAGTTTTGGAGATATTTATACAGATATCCCTTGTACATCCTGGGGATGGAGACTGGCAACCATGCAATCTGGAAAATCCAGGAAAAACTCAGGATACAAAGATCACTGCAATAT
The DNA here is from genome assembly GCF_016433145.1 of Gracilinanus agilis. Taxonomy (NCBI): domain Eukaryota; kingdom Metazoa; phylum Chordata; class Mammalia; order Didelphimorphia; family Didelphidae; genus Gracilinanus; species Gracilinanus agilis. The sequence goes on along the minus strand of NC_058132.1, from coordinate 109,433,161 downwards.
CACTGTGAGATGTCATGTGAGACATTGACTACAGCCACAAACCAATGCATAGAACTACAGTAATTTTACTAAAATTTTATTTTGAGCAAAAAAAATGCATAACTTCATTTCTTTTATAGCAAATTAGAGTAAAAATATATAATGTTAAGGTAAGGTTATACACCATAACACATACATTTTGTGAATTTTTAAGTTACTAATCTTTCATAAATATCTCTACATATCTAGCCCTTGTGGTTTTTTTTTCCTGCTGTCTTTCCAGTTATTTTTGCAAACTAACTTTTTACTTATTTTAACTTTTAAAAAATAAATGTTATATGTTTGTGATTCTAAATGATAAAATATGTTGATATTATTTGATACTAGACACATTTTATGCCTTTCTAGGTTTCTAAATTTGTCTGGGTTGTCTGATGGCTTTTGAAAAACTTCCCCAAAATTCACCTTTTAATTTCTTATGTTGACCTTTGATTTATGAAAACTGTGATGGGGAAAGTCAAGATGTGCAAAGGATACCTGTATTTATTCAAGTTCTGTGTGTGCTGTGTGTTTTATATAGGTATTTGATTCATGCATTAAATTGTAAGCTTTTTGACAGAAGGGTTTTCTCATTGTTTGTACTTGTACTCCCAAGTGCCTGGCACTTATGATGTATTTAGTAAAATTTGTTGATGGAATGTTGCAGAGAAGATGCTGATCAGAACTGATAGCTGAGACCTCTTTCTAGCACTGAGATTACAGGACCAGTCCCTATCTATAATCCTCTAGCCAAATTATGACCTACTGGCCAGATGCAGCCCCCTAAAATGTTCTATTGGGCCACAGGACATTATTCCTAATCTGACGAATACAATGAGTAGGATACAATACAATGTAATTTGGAAAGAGTTGCCTTAGAAACAGACAGACAGATGAGCATTTCCTTTACTTTGGCCCCCTCTTTAAAAAGTTTGCCCATCACTGCAATATAGTGTTATGTAATCCATAAAGTGGGGAAAGGCTTTACTAACAAAGAAGACTTCCTAGGAGAAAAATGTTAGATTTGGGACAGCCAGGTGGTGGAATGGATAGAGCACTGGGCTGGAGTCAGGAATATTCATCTCCCTGAGTTCAAATTTAGCCTCAGACACTTACTAACTGTATGACTCTGGGAAAGTCATTTAATCCTACTTGCCTCAGTTTTCTCATTTGTAAAATGATCTGTAGAAAAAAAAATGGCAAACTACTTCAGTATCTTTCTTTAAAATAACCCGAAATTTGGTCATGAAGAATAGTACACACCTGAAAAAAGTATGAACAACAATAATCAATTTTAAAAGACGAACAGAACATCACTATGAAAAGATGAGGTGAGAGATTATTTGGGGAGGAAGATTAATTCTTTTTTATTTTAATGACAAATTTCTGCATAAGTTTTCCAAAGTCATTTGATCTTATTGTTTCCTTCCCTTTTCCCCTCCCCTCACCTGGAGATGACAAACAATTCAATCTGGTTTATACATGTATCATCACACAAAATATATTTCCATATATTTCATTTTTGTAAGTGAATAATCTTCTAACTCAAAAATCCCAAAAACATTTACTAAAATAAACAAGTGAGAAATCACATGTTTTCTTGGCATTTCTACTCCATCAATTCTTTCTCTGGAGGTGAATAGCATTCAGGAAGATTACTTCTAAACTCCTGGCCTTTTCCTAGTCCTCATCCACATAGACTTCAATGCAACATTGCTCCTGTTGACTATCTTATCCTCCTGAATGTATCTTTTCTCTGGGGTTTTGTGACCCTAACATCATGCTCTCTACAGGGGGTCCTTCTTTCTAACTGCTCCTTTTCTATCTCCTTTGCTGGATCTTCATCCAAATAACATTCAATCACTGTGGATATACCCAGAAGTTTTGTCAGGATTCCTCTTCTCAATCTAGATTAGGAATTCTTAACTTTTTTCTGTTATTTGTCCTCTTTGGCATTCTGGTAAAACCTACGGAGTTGTTCTTAGGTTTAAATAAGTGGAACGCCTAAAATGAAATATGTAGACTTACAGGAGAAACCAAATATATTGACAGAAAGATTTATTTTTCCCATCCTAGTTAATTCATGGAAATATATCTATGAACCCAGGCTAAGAACTCCTTCTCTCTACTATCTCACTTGGCAATCTCATCAGCTCCCATAGTTTCAGTCATTGTCCTTAAACAGATGATTCTCACAGCTAATGTATCCAAAATGTACACCCTCTTCTGACCATCTAATCTCACATCACCAACTGCTTTTTGGACCTTTCAAACTGGATGTTCGATGAGCATCTCAATTTAATATGCCCAAAACATAACTTATTGTCTTTAACCCCAAATCCTTCCCCCTTCCAAACTTTCCTCTGAGTCTCAAAGACAACACCATTCTCCTAGTCACGCAGACCCACAACTTTGATGCCATTCCTGGCTCCTCTGTATTACTCATCCCACATATCTGATCAGTTGCCAAAATTTGGCATTTCTACCTACACATCATTGCTCAAATACTTTTCCTTCTCTCTATTTACACAGCCAACATCACCCTTGTTCAGTTCTACATGACTTGTTTCCTGGACTATTGCAATGCCCTTTTAGTTCTCTACTCAGCTTCCAGGATGATTTTTCTAAAATATAGGTCTATCCAGGTCACACTTCTCCCTCCCTGAATGAGCTCCAGTGGCTCTCAGCTACCTCGAGGATCACATATAAATCCCCCTATTTGGCATTAAAAATTAATCATAACCTAGTCCTGTCCTAACTTTCAACTCTTCCTTGACCTTACTTCCCTCCATGTACTACTCAATGATCCAGGTACACAGACCTCCTTTCAGTTTCATCCCCCATCTCTATTTCTTTGTAGTGCATGCCCCCTTTCCTTCACAACTCAAATGTTCTCCTTCCTCAACCCTTCCCTTTGGTTTCCTTGGCTTTTTTTTTTTGTCTCAGTTCAATTCCTGCCTTCTGCTGAACTCCTCACTCAATTCCTCCAAGCTATCCCAATGAGTAGCTTACCTCTGAGATTACTCTTCCATCTAATTTATCTTGTCCTATCTTTTATGTTCCAAGTTATTTACATATTATTACAATGTGAGCTCCTTGGGGACAGAGACTATGTTTTTGCCTTTCTTGAGGTCCTCATCGTTTATCATCATGCCTAGTGCTCTAAGTGTTTAATAAATGTTTAGGTTCTGACTGAAGTAGAGAGGTAATTGAATTTAGAGCAAGAAGGGTCTTTAAAAGTCATAGAGGTCAGCCCCCTCATTTTATAGATACATAAACTGAGCCTTAGAAGGGTAAGTTATTTGTCCTTGTCTCTAGATTTAAATTGAATGTTATCTGTTTGTCCAGATCAACAGGGTATACATGAAGACTTTTGGCTCCCAGCTTTGACACTGTCCAGTGGAAAAGAGGACTGCTGGGACTATTTTAAATCTTGGTTAACATGCACAACTGAGTGGAACAGAATAATTGCATTTTGATTAAGAAAAAGATAAATTCAATCACAATTCTCGGTATTAGAGGAATTCTTAGCTCAGGAATGAACATATCAAACTATCAAAAATAATTCTTATCTAAGGGAAATAGGGTCTTTAGCAATGACGCTAACCATATAAGGTGTATGGTATCTATAAATTCCTACTAATAGAATTGCATTAGTTGTTTTTCTTTTCTTTTAGACTCAAACATTCCTTGTCATGAAACTACACAGATTTCCTAAAGTAGAGTGGTAATTGCCATCCTTTTTTGACCGAAGAGGGACATGAGACTAAAAGAAGTCATATGATTTGCCTGGGGTCACACAGTTATTTCATGGCTGAGGTAGAATTTGAACTCATTTTCTTAACTCAAGTCCATTTTTCTATCCATTGTACTACCTACCTGCCTTAGTGAAGTAACTAGTCCAAGTTCATTGAAGGAAGTAGAAGGGACAAAATTTAGACCCAGAATCTTTTTTCATCCACTATACCACCCTGAGCAGAATGCTCAAAGATAAACACTCCTGGATGAGTGAATAGCCTTAACCAATGCAGCCTGGTACCTGCTTTATTTCTTGCAATCTTAATGAGTTACCTGGAACATTGGTTTTAAATGAATTGACCAAAAGTCAAATAACCAATGCATCAAAGTTGGGTTCTCTAACTTAGGTTTAAGAAAGAACATTTTATTTTAATTTCTCATGTTGAAGAGAAAGAAAAAAATCAGAATTTCGACTCTTTGCCATTACTTCACTTACTTGAAAAAAAAGAGAAAAATAATGGTTGGAAACCAATACACTTGGAACCAGTTCTCCACATGAATCTATTTATAAAATATGTTTAATATTTTAAAAATATTTTCTAGTGGAAGAAAAACAAAGTCAGAACTATCACTATGTTTTTATCTGCATATATGGATATGTACAACTCCGATGGCAGTCCATTGCATTTTTTTGTCACCTTTTTTAAACCCTTAACTTCTGTGTATTGGCTCATAGATGGAAAAGTGGTAAGGGTGGGCAATGGGGGTCAAGTGACTTGCCCAGGGTCACACATCTGGGAACTGTCTGAGGTCAGCTTTGAACTTAGGACCTCCCATCTCTAGGCCTGACGCTCAATCCACTGAGCTACCCAGCTGACCCCATTGCATTTTTTTGTAGTCCTAATTCTTTGGAAATTACTCCTGATGTTAAGCCTAAATATGCCTCTTTACAACTTCCACTTACTCTGGTTCTATCATTTGAGGCAGAACCAATTCCATAAAGTGCCATCTATCTAGGCACTTATGTCCTATTTCTATCTCTTCCTCCTTGAGATTTCTCATCTCCAGGTTAAACAAGCAATACTCAAGATATTCCATCAATCCATGTCTATCATGGATTGGATGGAATCTGAGAATAATCATCAAACTGGTGATCTTCCTCTAGATACCCTCCAGCTTACCAATGCCCTTCAAATTAAAAGGCATATATTTCTAAACACCGTACTCTAAATGAGCCTTTTAGCCATGTTGACGTCAAAAGGAGGAAATGACAAGACTTAGGGAAATTCTAAGATAATAATGAATGCTAGCAGTGTTTGCTTGTTTTCTCCATCAAGGGTACTGATCTGATTATGAAGAATAAAATTTAAGGGGAAAAATGTTTAGCAGCAAATTGAAATCTTTAAAAGTGAGGAGGTAGGAAGAGACTGCCTAGCTGTTCTCACTTGAATCTCAATAAACAAATATTTATTAACCATCTATTGTGTGCAAGGTACTGTGTTATGAACTCAAGTAACTGACTCAGAGGAACTATGTCCTAAGACACTGAAAATTTGTTTGTTAAACAGCCCCTTGAGGACATTTAAGGTATTATGCAAAAGGGAAGAGCTGCTCTGGGATTAGAGATGAAAGGTATTATTCCAATTTATAAAAAAGAGAAAAAGGTTTGGACTTATCAAATTGCAAGTCAAAGACATTGATAGAAGTTCCTGTCTATATTCTAGAAAGGATGCTTTATAAATACTTAGAAATGAGTGTGGAAGACACTATTAACAAGAATGAGTTCATAAATAATAATCGTCAAACCCTGTTTTAAAAATATATTTTCTAGATTGGGGACATTATAGACTTAGCATATCTTCTATTTGGCAAGGTATTTGCCAATTTTTCTCATGCCCTTTTTGTATTTGTTGTGCTTGAGCTTAACCCTTTCAAGGCTGGGCACACTAGATCTTTCCTACAGAGTTCTCCCTGATTACTTCTTTCCTCACTCTCATTTTAGGAGGTCCATAATTAACACTTCAATTCCACTTAACCACTTAATGTTGGGTAACTTTGACAAAGGAATGTTCACTTCAGTAATATAGCAAGAACTAACATAGTCACATTTCCCCAATATCCAAAGAATATAACACCTCTGTTAAAGTTACACCCACGGGGGCACCTGGGTGGCTCAGTGGATTGAGAGCCAGGAAGCCCTAGGTTCAAATTTGGCCTCCGACACTTCCTAGCTATGTGACCCTGGGCAAGTCATTTAACCCCCATTTCCTAGTCCTTACCACTTTTCTGCCTTGGAGCCAATACACAATATTGACTCCAAAATGGAAGGTAAGGGTTTTAAAAAAAAAGTTATGATTATAATTTAGTTTTCTTCCTACATAGCATTGTCTCTACCTAATTCAAGTCTAAATGTGTCATCATGGCCATTTGGACATTTTAGGTTAGGCCATAGTCCCAAAGGTCAGTCCAGATGGTCACTCCATGACTGGCTCCCACACCTGGCCTTTAAAATTCTCTAAGTTGATCCCAGTTGATCCACTCTGATCCCAGAAGATAAAATAAAAATGAGAAAGCCAAATACCCAAGTCTGTTACTAGAGGAGCATATGACATCAGGGAGGGATGAAAGAGGACCTGAAGCCATTCCTCTTTGCTTCATGTTCTCACCAGCCATAAGTATAGGAGACATCTTGCTCCTCAAGATGCTAACATAGTAAAAAGATCTGGCCAGAGTCCATGGGGTTCCTTTGGAAAATTCAGACAATTCTGATTATCCAGCCAATTGAAAAGCATTGCTCCCAACCACACGGTAGCCAAACAAGAAAACTAGTTATAGAATGCCTATATAGGTATATATACTTTTCACATATCATGATGATTCTCCTGAAAGTAGGTTTATAGCCTTTCCCTGTGGTAGAACCATTATCTCATATGGTTTGAGCATGCATGAAAGAGCTAGTGCACCAAGATGGAGACATATGGGCTATACAGTAGTACAAGTAGATTTGAAACAGGTCAAATAATTTCAATATCAAGAAATATATCTGAAATATATATATATATATATATATATATATATATATATATATATATATACTTTAGCCTGGGTGAAAGGCTAAAAAAATTCATTTTATCTAGGAAACTGAGGCTAAAATGTTGATTAAAAAATTAAAAAATCAAGATCCTATAAATTTCAGCAAATGGAAATGATGCAGCTGGACTCCAAAGATAACAGTTTTAATATGGCATTTATCTTGAAAATTGAAAATTCAATACCCAATATTTTGAGACCTGAACCCTTAAAGAGTTTTAATATAAGTATTAGAGTATAGAGCCAGAAAAACATAGAATTTAGAGACAGAATGACCTTTAGAAAATATCTTTTCTAACTGCATCATAAATATCCATGATTACATTAATATTAAATAGTGGTATTGAAATTTGAACCCGTATCCTTAAATTTCACACCCTGTGATCTCTCCACCATACTTGATTCTTTATATAAAAACAGACAGAATTATATTACATAAAATACATGATTAGTGATAAGATAAAAGGGGTTGAAGAGGAGAGAAGAATTGCCTGCCTAATTGCTGATGATACAGAGATGGAAAAAGTTTGAAACATGTTTTTAAAAAAATGTTCTATCCTTCAGAGGAGTGAGTTATTTGTCTCAATACAAGAGAGCAATGGTTAGAAGAATATGAGGATTTATCGAAGGCAGCTGTCACCATTCTTTTAGTGTGTACCTCTGGCCATAGAAAACTAAGCTGAAATAGTTTGTAGAAACATGACAATTAACTTGTTCCATGGAGGTGACTTAGAGCCTTTTAAGTACCTTGTAAAGTTAAATTTTAATCAATAAACCCTTGCTTTCTTTTCTAACCTTTCCTAGTTCTTGGTTGTATGTCCTAGGCATCAACCCATCCAGAGTGCTTGTTAGTCTCTAAGGCTGAGCCTCAGCTGGAAAGCCTAATTTATCTGTTGAAGAAATATAGCCTGTAAAATTTCTATAAAACCATAAGGGGGGGGGGGAAACATTCTTGTAACAGGAATGTTTTAAAAAAGGAAAAAATGCCAAGTACATAGATTCCTCCAAGTCCCAATTTCAATGACTTATGAAATCTTAACTTCCAAGTGAACTCTAAGGAAAATCTTTTTTTTTTTTATTTTTAGAATTCCTTCAATGTAAATTAAGATTTTTATATCTCTATATGAAATATGTTTTAAAAGATTTTTACACATTGTTACCTCCTCATTTTCTTGTGCATCTCAGAGCCTTACAAGCTGCTTTTCTTTGCTTATTCATTGAGATTGTGTCTACTGAAGGACAGTTGCTTGGCCCTCGTTTATTTTGTTCTTCCTGGTGGAACTAGATTCTTTAACTAAATACTAAAGTCTAAAACTGTGTACAAGAATAATGAATGCATTTTAGTAGTCTTGCAGTAGTAGGATAAACTGTAGGCCTCCCAAGAGACCCCTTGACAGTCAAGCAGGGGTCATCATTTATTTATTTGTCAGATTTAGATGCTACTTTTTTCTCCAAAGAGCTCAGGGTGTTGTACAGAGATCTTTATACATGGGCTGCCTAACATGATCAAATTGAAAGCCTGAGAAATAGAAGTGAGCAGACGGCAGGGGGGAATGGTAGAGAGGAAGAGGTGGTATACACAACAGACACATTGATAACTGAGCATGCACAGGAAATTGGAAAAGTAGGTAAAAATAAAAACAGCTCTCTAGCATCAGTTCTTCTGGTTCAGTTGTTTTTCAGTCATGGCCAACTCTTTGTGACCCCATTTGGGGTTTTCTTAGCAGAAATAACATAGTGGTTTGCCATTTCCTTCTCTAGCTCATTTTATAGATGAAACTGAGACAAATTACTATTATCTTTTTTTGATCCTCAAAACTCCGAGAAGTAGGTGGTATTATGGTTCCCATTTTGCAGATGAAGAAACTGAGGTAGACAAAGGTTAAATAGCACCTCGCATAGTATCTGCCTCACAACATTTTGTTGTAGTTATTCAAATCTTTCCCACATGTCTAGGTCTTTGTGAACTGATTTGGGGATTTTCCTGGCAAAGAAATATTTCCATTCTCCAACTTGTTTCACAGATGAGGAAAATGAGACAAATAGAATTATATGATAAATTTGACCACAAGAAGAAGAGTCTTCCTGACTCCAGGCCATGTACTTTATCCACTACAACACTTAGCTGCCCCTAGCAGCAGCAAATTCTGTCCAAAAATGGAGAAATAGTGTGTTAAATACATTTAGCATCAACCAATAACTAGGTTCAGATTATGCCTATTGCAGTTATTAGTTGTGTGACCCTAGGGCAGAATGCTTAATTTTCTAAGGTTCAAATTGCTCATATTTAAAATGGGAATAAAATAACTTGGAGAAGCTAACTCATTAGGTTGTGAGCAATTCATTCAATAAGCATTTTTGATTTTTGCAAAATGTTAGCAGGTCTCTAGGTAGTGGAGTAGATATAGTTCTTGGCCTGGAGTCAGGAAGACTCATTTTCAGGAGTTCCAATCTGACCTCAGACACCAGAGGGCCCCCGATCAAGTCAGTTTTCACATCAGTAAAATGACCTGGTCAAAAGAAATTTTTCTTTGCCAAGAAAACTCCAAAACAGGGTCCTGAAAAGTTTGACATGACTGAAAGACCTGACTGAAGTATAGCAGATACAGTTTGAAGGTCTTATTTATTCTCTATCTGCCTTAGTTTCCTCATCTTCAACAAGGAAATAATAATAGCACCCACCTCTCAGGGTTGTTGTGAGACCCAAATAAGAAAATAATTGTAAAGCGCTTAGCCCAGTGCGTGACATATAGTAAGCACTATAGAAATGTTATTTATTGTTACTAATACATATATATGTACGTGTGTGTGTGTGTGTGTGTGTGCAACCAGAATTTTTATTGGCAAAGATTGAGAGAGTTAGATAAATATATAGATGTATAGTGTGATTTCTGGTGTCATAATAGAACATAGTACCAGTTACTTGGGAATAAGCACATGTTTCCTTTAGAAGGCGATGCCTGAACTGAGCTTTCTTGGAGTATCTCTGGCACATGAGGCAACCTTTGTATTGACAGAGTGGTGGGAAATGCGTTTTCATGAATGAAGAACAAGTAGGCCAGTCTCTCAGGAATATGGAACATGTAAGGAGAGTAAGTCCACTAAGCATGGAAATGTAGTTTAGATCCTGGAGATTCTATCTTTTTTCTTTTTCTTTTTCTTTTTTTTTAAGACCAGAGGGGTTTTGGTTTTTGTTTTATCCTAAAGGGAATAAAGAAACACTGATGCTCTTTGAATGGAGGAGCAGCCTACTCATTAGGAATATCAATTAAATAGCTCTGTTTAGGGTAGATTTAAAAAAGAGGGAAATTGGGAGCAAGGGGACCAATTAAGAGGATACTGCAACAGTTCAAGGGACAATTGATAAGGGACTGAATTAGGATGGTGGCCATTAGTGGAGAGAAAGGAGCAAATATGGGAGATATCATCAGTTGGAACTCGTGAGACTCAGTGACTGATTGCATTTTTGTAAATGAAGGGAAGAGAAGAGTTGAGAATAGCTCAAATATTGCAGTTCTGGATGACTGGAAAGATAGTGGTACTCGATATGGAGAAGTTAGTAAGAGTAGAGGATTTGGGAAGAAAGATAATGAGTCCTGTTTAGGACACGATGAGTTAGAGGTTTGTGTGGAACATTCTCTTAGAGACATGTAGTAAGCGATTCTTGGTAATGTTGGACTGGGGATTAGAAGAGAGAGTGAAGCTGCCAAATGTCTATACATAGGAGTCATCCTTTAGTAATTCATTGGTGAACTTAGAAAGCTCAGGTTCAGTCCAGTAGTTGAGTAGTGGGGACAGAATCCAGAGTTGGAAAAGGCTAAGAAATTGGTTGGGGGTAAGACAGTAGAGGAAAGACTGAAGATAGATTTTTCTAGAGGTTTAGCTATAAGAAGACGTGATATAGGATCACATCTTTGAGGAGATAGTAAGAGAAAGAGAGAATTTATTTGAAAGCTAGGGTCAGGGGAGGGCATTCTTAGTATGTCTGTGAATAGGAAGGAATGAGGTGGTGAATAAAATGAGATAAAATAGGTAGAGAAGATATTAATCAAAAGATTAAGCTTTTGGAAGAGATGAGATCAGGGACACAAGTTGAGGCTTTGACATCATCCAAAAAATTAGCCAACTCTTCTGTTAGTAGCAAAGGAAGAGAGAGCAAGGAATGATGTTGAGGTCATTTGAAGTGTAGAGTTCTTCGAAAGAAAATGGAACCTTAGATGGGTGGCCTCGATTTTTTTCCTTTGGTGAAGTATTTGTTGAGATCTTCTTGTGGGAGACCCAGTAGAAAATTGGGTAAGTTGCTTGAGGTGAAAAGATTTAGAATAGGCTTTCTGGGGAATATGATTGGGGAAGAATTAAGAACTGCAAGCAAAATGAGGGCCCAGATGACATGACATACAACTGATTAAAGAAATATCCTTAAAGCATACATATTTCTAAGCATAGACCTCATCATGTCACTGCTCTGTTTACGAATCATCAGGAACTTCCTATTGCCTTGAGGATAATATACCAACTCCTTTACCTGGCATGTAAAGAACTTCACAATCTGGCTTCAGGCTGTCTTTTCAGAATGATTTTACATTACTCCATTCATTCACTCTGAATTTTAGCCAAATTAGCCTTCCCTGTTCATGACATTTAATTGCTCTGTATTTATACTTTTTCAGAGGCTATCTTCTATTCCTGGGATCCTTTGCCTATTCCCCTTTGTCTCTGAGAATTCTTAGTTCTATTCAGCATTCCTCTCTGGTGTCCTTTCTTAAGGATGCATGTCCTGAGTTGTCAAGTTGGTAGACCTTCTCCACTTACCTAATATAATCACGTGTTTTATATTAAGTGTGTATACATTTCTGTCTCATGTATTTACTTATCTGGGTACATCACATATCCCAAACCATCCCTAAAGGATCATAAGCTAATGGAGAGCAGGGGCTTCTTCTCACTTTTGTCTTTTGATCTCCATAGCCTACTATGATGCCTGGCAGGTGCTGAGTAAATTCCTGTTGATTTATTAATAGTCATAAATTTTTAGTGAATGTGGTTGGCATGGTTATGTGACTTCCTCCATCAGCGTCATTCAGCAACACTTAAGCAGAAATGGAGAAGGCAGATTGTGAAAGTTATCTAGATTCAGAACTCAGAAAAGGATGAGTGATGATAAGTCAAGGGGGCAAGAGACTCAAAGGTAGAGGGCAGTGTAAAACAGAAGTGGATAATCAGTCAAGATTTTGAATGAAATAACATTTTCTAGGATAAGAACAATGGTCTACAAATGCAGGGAGGAGTGTAATTACTAGTAGTTATGAGAAGAATGAAGAATTGATGTTGGCGCAATGTAGTGCAAGGAGATGTAGAAGGCTTAGAGATTATGGTTAGTTGCCAAAAATTTATTAAGCACCTACTGTGTCCCAGTCACTGTGCAAACTGTCAGAAATTTAAAAAAAAGATAATGATGAAAGAGTCCATGTACTCAAGGAGTTAAATTCCATTAGGGAAGCAATATGTACACATATAATTGATATAATTTACATATTTAGAAGGTAGAAATCTTGTGCATGGGGAAGAAATTTAAAAATGGATAACTTGTGATTGAGGAGACACTAACATCTTTTCTAGATGATCAGGAAAGGACCCTGGGAAGAATATCAGAGTTATGCACTTAGAAATTAGAATTCTGTGGATGAGATCATCACTGACAGGGGGGTGGTCATGTTCATCATGGAAACTGGAGAACTGATGGACAACCTTGGAAGCAAGATTATGTAAAGAGGGCATTAACATGGCAACTTAAGTACCCAAGTACAAGTTTAAAGGCTGGGGTGAAAAGGAATATTTTATGAACCAGGTATTAGATTCCTTCAGAAAGGAGAAAATGATTTAAGGGTTAGAAGGGAGGACCTTCCAGGATCATCAGAAGAGGAAGGGGATAGGGGCATTTATATAGTATCTACTATGTGGCAGGCACTGTGCTAAGTGCTTTATTTATACATACATATATATATATGTACTATGTATTCATATATGTATATATATATATATTTATATACATTTCATCCTGATAACAACTCTTCTTATTTGAGATGATATCTTGGAGAGGAGAGGAGAGGAGAGAAGAGGGGAGGGTATGGGAGAGGAGATTTTATTTGATTTGATCCTGATAACAACTCTTCAAGGCAGGTGCTATTTTTATCTCCCTTGCACAATTGCAAAAACTGAGGCAAACAAGTTAACATTCAGGGTCACACAATTAATAAGGTCTGATTTGACCTTATGTCTTCCTGACTTGAGGGGCAGCAGTGCTTTCTCCATTGAACTACCAACTGCTTCTGTAAGAAAAGACTGGCTGACCCATGATGGTAGGGGGAAAGTCTGGAAGGGTTAATGAGGAGCAGGAAGCAAGTCTGTTTGAGTTTGAGGCATAAGTAAAGGTAATTACATTACTGGATGGAATATTCTTAGGGGAGGTAGGTTTCCATGATCACAAGAAGATGAAGACAAGAGGTCTAATATATAGGATGATTTATTTATAGGTTCCCCCCAACCCACAAGGCCTATTAAGAAGGGAAGAAAATGTGAGACAGGACTAATATATGAGAGTATGAGGAAGTAAGTGATGATAGCCAAAGATGGGACTATGTACTTCCCTAGAATTCCCACCAGTAATGAAGATCTTGTTTTCATTACCACTTCTTGGGCAAAAAGTAAAGATGTTTGGAAAGAAGGGAGTATACAGCAGTGCAGGTGACGAATCCCTATTCCTACTTGATGGTCAAAGATTCTGATGTGCCTGAGTTGAAGAACCTGGCTGCCTATAGAGAAATAAAGCATAGTTACTTACCCTCCAATAATCACAACAGCTCTGTCCCAAGGCTTGATGAAATATTAAAGACTGCACAGAATCTTTGGTCCCAGACCAAAGGACAGCATAGAGGGATCAGATGTGTCATGATATGATATATTTAGAGTGCTAATCATTTCCATATTTTGACTCTCAAACTTGACAAACTTTAGAGTGCTTTATAAATGGCAGTTATTATCTAAATGAACATGTGCACATGGAGGCTTCATGGGAACCTTAAAAGTGTTTCTAAAAAGGCTTTAAAAGCAGAGGACTGTAATCTATGCAAATCCTTTGTAATGTCAGAAACATTTATTGTTAAGATCAAAATGGAGTTAATTTGTTTTTATTTTGTGTAATGCATTAACTGCTTCTGACCACTAGGGTATCCTTAATAAAAATTTTTAAAAAATTTGATCAGAGTTCCTAAGAACCATTTGAGATGGGAAATGAGAAGTGGTAGCAGTAGCAGTAGCAGTCGCAGCATTAGTAGTAGCAGCAGCAAGTAATAATAAGAATTTTAATTCTCATTTTTTTAAATTAGAAAACTGAGTTACTATAAAGTATCTTGACCACAGTCATATATAGCTTGCTAGTAAGTCTCTGAGATGGGATTTGCCAAGGCTGGCAGTTATTCCACTAATAGGGAGAGTCATCGATTTGAATTTCAACAGCCTGGGTTTGAAACTTGCCTTTTCTACTTGCCACTTGTATGGTCTGTCTGCTTTGTCAAGTGAAGGGGTTAGACTAGGGGATGTTTAGTTTTAAGCTCTAAAACTAACTCCCCAGTTCATAGCACAGCATACAGCACAGATAAATCAGTGTCTCAGGTTAATGTCTATTGCATTGGATCCTTCAAGGTGACCATATCATTATTTTTTTTTACATGTGGATACACTTTTTTTAGTGATCTGACATTTTGTGATCCATTTTCTCTCCCTCCATCTCCCCCTTGTTCAAAAAGTCAGGCAATCTAAGTTGTATATGTGTTATCATACAATACATATTTCCACGTTCATCATGTTGTAAAAAGAGATACACATTGGTCACAGTAGAAAAAAATTCATGTGAAGAATGGCATGCTTCAGTCGGAATTCAGACTCTGTCAGTTCCTTCCACAGCAGTGGGCAGCATAAGCATATTATTTTCACCAATTAAAACAAGATAGTTTAGATTGTAGATATAGTATCATATCTGATAATTAGAGGAAACATTTACAGATTATTTTGAAAGTGGGTTTTATTTTACTAGAGCTTCTGGTAATTTGAATGTTTATAAAATAGTATGAAAGAGTAGGAGAGGTTGTATGTATAGAGATTAAGCCATAGGATTGGGAATCTAAGGGCCTGAGTTCTAGTCTTCTCTCTACTGTTAAGAAGCACTTTGACCTTGAACAAGTCTCCGAATCTCACTGTTTCTGCTTTCTCTTTTTTAAAATGAGAAAACTGCACTTGATAATCTCTGATTTCATGTAGCCTCTGAAATCTTATAGTTTTATGAGTCTCTGAATAGCTGGAAATATATTGTATCCACAAGATTTCAACCCATTTCGCAGGAGAATCCTTTAGGACATGCCATAAGTCTTGATTTTCAATGGAGACCATCCTAGCCCTCTCTATGACAGTGAACCTTAATGAGGAGATAACTGAAGGGTTAAAGTTAACTCGACCTGGCAAAACAGAAGGAGCAGATTGTTCTTTCATCACCATTTTTTAAAAAGCCAAAAAAGTGTGCCTGTAAGCACATTAGAACTGCTTTTTTTCACTAGGAAAAGCTGTTGGTGACAGGAATAAGGGGACAAGAGGAGCTTAGCTTCGCTGGCCTTGGCAAAGATAATTTGGGGCAGGCTGGTTCATTCCATTCACTTTCCATGCTTCAGTCCCAACAGAAATGAAATGTTTCATCTTGGAGTCTTTGCAGAAGGGCAGTAAGTGACCGGCTGCTTGGCTGTCATTTATACGCTGGAATTAATAAGAGGAGAGAACACACACACACACACACACACACACACACACACACACACACACACACACAGGCTCTCACACGTGCACAGAACATAGCACATGCTTCCAAGAGCTCCGATTCTCCCGGCCCCCTCAAATCTATATCTTGGCGATTGTCTGCTTGGAAGATTGCATTTGGGTCACTCAGACACCTGTTTGTACCCATCCTGGCTCCCTCCCTGCCTCCGGGGTGGCCAGTTTACCTGTGAGTCTGTGTTGTCTCCCAATCTGCTCTCATCAGTCACAGCTCCACCCCCTCCAACTCTCCCCCCACCCCCTTCCCCACTCCCTCCCAGGAACTGGCTGCCTGCAGAGGCAAAGAGAACCAAGGAGTTAAATAGCCGGAGCCCAGAAGCAGAAGGTGAGCTGTCTGCCGTCCGAGTTGACTGCGGCTTCTTTTCATGCTGACACGCATGTAGTTGGTGGTGACAGTGCTAAGGAACTGCAGACAGCCACTTAGCAGACTGGATGTGAGCTGGATGCAAAGCTAGCTCACCCCGGACCTCCTGCTGCTGGCAGTATGTAAATATACCTGCAGACCGGCCAGAAGACAGGCTCTGTGGGGTGGTGGGTTTAGGATTTCTCTCCTTCCCTTTTTTCCTTTAGCTTTAAGCAGCATGAGAGCAATTGAACAGGCAACAGCCTAGAAGTGAGATCTCCATCGCGGTGAGATTTGTATTGAAGCTGAGGGTGGGAGGGTTAAGTTCGTCTCGCAGCAGATTTCATCCGGAATTCCCTTCCATCAAGTACTATGTTCGCCTCTATCTGGTATGCCAAGAAGCTGGGTCGCAGGTTCGTGCATAATGCCCGGAAAGCGAAAATAGAGAAGGTATGGTATGAGTGGGAATGGGCTTTATCCCTCAGCCCCCAACTGCTTGCTGGTTTCCGAATGGAAGTCCAAATAATGTTCGCCCCTCTGCCCACAGCCTTGATTAGCCCCTGATTATAACCTCTTCTGGTTCTGGTCCCTGCCAGGACTGCTAACCTTCGGAGTGACGAATGGTGGTGGGGGGTTGCTCGTCATCCCTGTATTCCACCTTAGTTCCTGAAGCTGTCAGTTGACGGAGCATCTGTCCCAAAGTCTTTTTGGTCCCTAAATTACAGAAAATAAATAGCTGTCCAGCTTCTGTTTCTACTGGTCCTAAGGTCTGGAGCAAACTTGTTGCAATGCTGCATTATCTTTATTACTATGATGTTTAATCATGAAATGGCATTTTCGATATCTTGAGCTTTCCTCCTTTAAGTAGTCATGAAAATATTAGCTCAAGTTGAGTGACTGCTAGAATCTGCCATCAGTGACCTGTGCAAATCTTGTGGGCTGGGGGTAAGAGTAGGAGAGGTTTTCTTTTCTTTTTCTTTTTCATCTTTTCTGAATTCAGTGTATAAAATGGTCAACAATTATAATTGCCATTGGCAGACTCTCCATTTCTTTAGTGAGGGGGCATTTTATGATGGCTTCGTGATTTAATTTGACCAGTTGTTTACAGAGTCTTTGGCAGACACCTCCTCATTCGTCCTTTCTCTGTGAAATGGAAATTACTTCTAAGACCAAGGAAAGTGTACAAACTTGGGCAAGGACAAGTTGATTGTTTGACTTACTAGTTGAGTTTCCTGATGCTTTATTACCAAACAGATACAGGTTATGGACTCAGCTCCCAAATCAAAAAGCACCATTAAGGAAACTTTCAAAGATGATAGGAGGTTGGGAAATTAAGTTTATGGAATATCCACCTAGAAGTCCTTTCTGCCTCAGTGGAATTGCATGAAAATGGCTTTCAAGTCAGGATATAGTTTTCCTGTTGTGGACCATAGTTCTTATCACAAAGGTCAGTCTCCCTTCACATTTGCTTCATGGTGATTTAGTGTAAAGGCTATTGGCAGATGAAGTAAGAAAAAAAATGATAGACAAAAGTCAGATTGTAAAGGGTGATAAGGTGTAGACACTAGAAGAATTCTGTATTTGAGATTAGAGGTTTTAAAACTGCCCAGCTTTGAACATTCTCAAGTTTAGTTCAAGAGACAAATTCAAAAATGTAAGTTTTTTAATCACTTAGGGAAGTAGGGCTGTGTTCCTCTTGCTGTGTGCTTCCCTGATGGCATTAAAAATTTACATCAATTATAAACTAAGCCATAATAAACTAAAACTAGTCTCTTGTTTTTTTTTCTCCTCTATAGGGCGAAAATTATAAGAAATATTTTAGGGAAAGTGTCTTCTACCCTAGAAAATTATAGGTTGTATGAATAAGAGAACTGTCAGACTCCTCGAATGGCTGTTAAAACCGTGGTAAGAAAATGCCTAGTGCCAAATCAGTATGTGAAGAAAAGTTGAGCTGTCCAGTTCTGTTTAATTCAGGTTTAGGCTCAACTGTTAGGAAAAGTAGCCCTGTGGGATTCAGTGTATGCAGCCTAAGAGGCTGCTGGCCAATAAGGAGGGGGAGGTATTCTTGATTCATGAGCCAGTTAGGACTCTTAGTCATTTTCCTTCCATTCTCTTAGTGACCAGTGTATTAGACAGGAACAGAGAAAACAAGTTTTCTGCCATATCCTTTGAAAGGGACTTGAAGTCTTTATATCTCATAGACAATGATTAATTTTAAAAATCTATGGAGAGAAATCCTTCTGCCACTGGAGAACTAGCTTTACTTTCTCAGTGTCAGAAATGAAAGGGGATAATGTTGAATTCAATCACCTGAAAGGTAACAATTTTAAAAGTCAATTTGGAAATATCACTTGGCGACCTATATGAAAATAGCAGGGCTTCAGTGTTTGAACTGAATCTATTCTACACAGTGCATTGAATAAATTAGTTTATTTTCTTCTCTTTCTATAAACCAGTATGTGAGATATAAACAAGTGGCTGCTAATTAATATTTGAGATAATCTTCTACAAGTGATATATTTTAACCAAACAGTCAATCATAAGATCCTGTTGAAGTGAATTATTTGAAATATATTCAAAGTGTTTCTGTAGCCCCCAAATCCCATTAAACTGCAATCAAGGGGGAAAAAAGTGAAGAGCAACTGATGGTATGTAGTTATGCTTTAAAAAGCCAATGAAAATATTTTTCCATGATTGGAATGGATGCATAAAGGTAGCAATGATTAATCAATTTGATTTGAGAGAAAATGACCAATCAATGAGCTTGACTGTGGGAGAGCCTGAGATTCCCTCACATTATGTATATTGTTTCTCTTTTTTTCCCAACTTGAATGATGGTTGGTAATTGTGATTTTGTATTTCAGAGCCCTCTATAAATCTCTGCTTCTTGTTACAGTAAGCAAGCTAGTTTATTTCCTCCCGGTCTAATAAAATGAAATGGGATCTATCACAAGTCAGAAATCCTTTTTTTAGCACTCAGGTGTGCTTTGAGAAGTCTTTTCTTCAGGGCTTGGGTGACTTGAGAAGCTAATTAGGAGTGAATAAGCCTGAATAAAACCCCTAGACATTAAACAGTGCTTGGTTCATGGATGGTTGGCCTGGTACACCCCTACTCTCAGAACCAGTAGGAATTGACAGCCTCATGAGAGGTTGTCTCTAAGGCTCTTTTTCATGGGCTTGTCATTTCTCCTCCCACCTGCCACGTCTGATTAGGGCATGCCATTCATTCTTATTCTGACACCACCAAGGAACTTGAGTGGAAGACTGAGGCTGTTTCCCATACCACTGAAAAGAAGAGGGTACTAATAACACTTATGCTGCCCTGAAAGATGGAAATGACTGAGATTGGCAGTTAGTAAGGAGCAATACAATGTAAGAATAGTTAGATAAACCAAGAGTACACTCATTTTTCAACAGGAACCTGGTTGAAACTTAAGGTCCATATATATCTCTTGCTGCAGTGGTACCTGGGGATCACTTCTTCTCCAGTGTCTGAATTCTGAACCACCTACTCCAGGTCACCACAACTCTGTCCCAAATCATCCCTTCTCAACTGAATTTGACCTTAAAAGTTGATTTAAGGGAAATTTTCACATTGCTGAAACTGGGCATATTTTACAATGTTTGCCTCAGACAGCATAATTAATAGTTTTGGTTCTGCCAAGTCACTATTTGTCTTGATTTAGAATCTTCTCATTGTCCAAGCTAGTGATCATGTGATCTAACTCCCAACTTCTCTCAGGATTGCAACTGACTTCACTATGCATATTGTCTGTCCTGTCTAATTGTCAGAGACCAGATAATCTAAATTTTGAACAAAACAAAAGGGAAATAGACCATCTTCTTGGGAGCCTATTGAGAGTCAAAGAGTGAGAATCAGTTGAAGTAGCAAGAAAGATACAATGATATCACTCTAACCTGAAAGGTGACTTTGCTGCCAATAGCTTATTTCTATAGTAACAGACATGTCTCTCATCAAAGGGCATTTAACTGCTTTACAATTGTGCATACATTCCTTTTTTCCCTAGCATGAGTCAAGGATGTTAGATGATTCACAATTCTCTTTTTCTAAAAAGCGAAGCCCTCTATTATTTTGTCTTTTGAAGATTTATTTTATGCTCCTAAGTAAAGTGAGGGAAACAGTATAGGGTGTGAATTCAACATTCCTTAAAGCATTTTCTGAGAGCTCTGTCTCAATAGCTCTGATGGGGTGTGAGTCTTCCATTTACACATTGTTTTTAGTCTTGTGTCTGTTTGGAAAAGTCTGTCTTGATTTAGTGCTTATTTTCCAGACACCTATTTTAATAGCTCAATTTAGTCAATATGTAGGCTTATTAATAAAAAAAAAGGAAAGCTGGCTGAAAATGTGCTCAGATAAATTGGAAGTACATTTTCTGATGGAACAATAGAACACACCAGTGATGAGATCCTTGAAGACTGGTGCTCCTTCACTCCCCCTATCAGCTATCTGCTGCATTGTTTAGTTGTGTAGTTTGTAAACCTGCCTGCCTGTATAGTATATGAATATACACTGCTTCCCCAGCTAGAAGGGATCTCTCCCTTATTGGACTTTAAAGCATTCTGTATTCCTCTTAGGCATGTAGATCTAATTTGTATTCAAGCAGTCAATAAGCATTTATTAGAACTTACTATGCCAAGGAATGTACTAAACTCTAGAGTCACAAAGAGAGCCAAGAAACAAAACAAAACAAAAATAATAAACAAACATCCCCTTCCACCCTCCTCACCTCCCTACCCTTCATCCCCAACTCCTAGTTGTACTTGATCTCAGGAAGTTCCCATTGTAATGGGTGAGATGACATGACATTTAAATAGCTAGATACTAAAAGATATCAACAGTGGACATGGAAATGATTCTTATAAGGGAAGCACTAGGGGCAGAGATTGGAAGGATCGGTGGGAAAGGTCTCCTGAGGAAGGTAGAATTTCAGCTTGAGTTTTGAAGTGGATAGAGTAGTAGGCTTTGCCATGCTCTTTGTAGTGGCAAAAAAATAGAAAATTAGGGGGTGCCCAATGATTGGAGAATGACTGAACAAATTGTAGTATCTGACAGTTATGGAACACTATTGTGCTGAATGGAATGATGAACCCAGAGGAATTGTATGGGAACTGGAAAGACCTCCAGGAACTGATGCAGAGTGAAAGGAGGAGAACCAGGAGAACATTGTATAGAGACTGATACACTATGGTACAATGGAACATAATGGACTTCTCTACTAGCAGCAATGCAATGACCCAGGACAATTCTGAGGGACTTAGGAGAAAGAATGCTATTCACATCTAGAGGAAGAACTGTGGGAGCAGAAACACAGAAGAAAATCAACGGCTTGATCACATGGTTTGATGTAGATATGATTGGGGATGTAGACTCTAAATGATCCCTCTATTGCAAATATGAATAACATGGAAATAGGTTTTGAACAATGATACATATATAACCTAGTAGAATTACTTATCTGCTCAGGGAGGGGGGAAGGGAAGAAGGGGGAAAAGAACCTGGATCATGTAACCATATTACAAAAATAGTCTTAATCAATTTTTTTAAAAGAGTAGTAGGCTTGGAATCAGGAGACTCATCTTCATGCATTCAAATCTGGTTCTAGTCACTTAATAGCCGTGTGACTCTAGACAAGTCACTTTACCCTATTGACCTCAGTTTTTAATCTCTAAAAACTGGAAAAAATGGCAAATCATTCAAATATTTTTGCTAAGAAAGCCCAAAAGGGAGACAGGAAGAATTGGACACAACTGGAAAGGAAACACAAATGGAAACTAAAAAGCAGGGGGGGGGGAAGACAGGGAAACATTTCATGTCTTGCAGGAATAGTGAATGCAAAGGCATAGAGGTGGATATTGAAGTAGCAAGTGTTTCAGTGTAAATGGACTAAAGAGTGCATGGAAGGGAGGAAAGCATAATACGACTGAAAATGTAGGAAGGGGCCAGCTTATGAAAGGCTTTAAATTCCAAGCAGTGAATTTTACATTTGATCCTAGAAGCATCAGTTAGCCCCTGGGATTTATTGAGTTGGGGAGGGGTATGAAATGGTCAGATCTTCACTCTGGGCATATCAGATTGACAGTGGGGCATGGGTTGTAATGGGGAGAAATATGGTTAGCTGTCTGATTTTCCCCAAAATATCATATGCTTCCTTCAGATATAGAAACTGGCTTATGTATCTTTGTATTCTGAGTCCCTTTCTAAGTCCCTTGAATACAGTAGGTACAAAGTAAGTCTTTGGTGAATTGAATTTCCCCCAGTGATGTGCCTGGCTCCTAATAAGGACAGTAACTTGTGTTACTCTTTAAGATTTGGAAAGCACTTTTCTTGTAACAAAACTGGTAGCATAAACATGATAATTCCCATTTTACAGAAGAAGAAAATGAGGCTCTTAGGAGTTATGTGACTTGCTATCCATCATATACTTATGGAAAGTACTGTAAATGGGTTTCAAGTAGAGGTCTCCTGACTCCAAATCCAATAATCTTTCTACTAACCTACACTACATTAGACTGCCTCACCAGAGGCACTTAATGTTTGTGGAATGAATGAATTGAAAATAACATGCAGCAGCTCATAGACACAATAGTGTCTTAGGACAGATATGACCTACAACTAAGATCTAAACAGGTTTCTTATATACTTATTTGTAAGACCAATGCAATGTTGCTAAGGAGTACAGAGGTAGCCAGGTGTCCCAGTGCATAGGGTCATGGACCTGGGGTGTTCATGGACCAGTGTGATCATGGCAAAGTCACTTAACCTCACCTGCCTCAGTTTCCTTAACTGTAAAATGAGAATCAGAGGAGCACCTATTTGTAAATCACTATGCTGTGACCAGAACCTAGTAGGCAATTAAATATTCATTTGTTTGTTTTCTTTCATTGCTCTTTTGGAGATAGATCCTCAACCCCATTATGAAGAGAAAAACAATTTTTAAATAGTGTTTGAGCTAACAATGAAGGAGAAATTCATCATTAGTCCTGATCTCAGCAAACTTAGTTTTGGTTCCCAATCAACCATGAAAACTTTTGCATCTTACTTTATCTACCTTTTCGCTGTTTGGAATATCAAGTGAATATGTAAAGGCCTTAGGAAAACTAAAAATCATTATACAAATATAAACTTGCTCTCAAATTATTTTTATTATATTATAAATAAATATGGCACTGACCTTCATAATAAATAAAGGTAGTCTCTGTTATATTCAGGAAGGGAGCTTTCAACTTCATGAACCACTGATTTCTCTCAGCTGGATTCATGTGTCCTTTTGTGGATTTCACAAGGTAAGTGAATATAGATCAAGAGAAGTAGGTGTGAATGAGCAAAGGGGTTGACATGAACTTCATTTCTACAAGTTGTTTGGCTTAAGAGAAGACTGAGGAGGGGTCAGCTAGGTGACTCAGTGAGTAGAGAGCCAGGCCTAGAAACAGGAGGTCCTGAGTTCAAATCTGACCTCAGGCATTTCCTAGCTGGGTGACCTTGGGGAAGTCACAACCCCCACTGCCTAGCCCTTATACTTCTTCTGTCTTGGAACTGATACACAGTATTGATACTGAGATGGAAGGTAAGGGTTGAAATACACCGATAGAGAGAGACAGAATTAGTAAGAGACAGAGAGACAGAGACAGAGACAGAGAAAGACACAAACAGAGACAGAGAGACAGAGAGAGGTACGCAGGAGGTACCCGACACAGGGGCATCTTGTTCCATGTAGCTGAAACCAGTCAGAGCAACAGATGCAAAGTAGAATCAGCTGAGAGAGTCTAGGAAGGCTATATGAGCAGTTTGGTACCCCATTCTCCAGCCCTCCAATAAGAGAAGAAAGGAGGCTGAGGGAGGTAGTGTCAATAAAGGCATGAGTTAGCAACATGGTAGTGAGTTTAGAAGTGATGAGCTTATCCTGGGAGGGATCTCTCTTTCTATGGTATTGAAATTAGTCAGGGTAGCAGATGGGAAGTGAAGTGAATCCAAATTTATCTATATTTTTCTTTTATGCATATGCATAAGCTCTATACACATCTACATGCATATGTATATAAGCAGGGTGTCCCAGAAGTTTTAGTGCATTTTTAAACTACTGGAGCTTAAAATTGCACTTAAAACTGTAAATCTTGAACAAGTTCTTCCTATAAATATACGTCATAGATCTAGAGCTGGAAGAGACTGTAATTACCAGGCATTATTTTCAGATAAGGACACTGAAGTTCAGGGACCAGGCTTCCCTAAGATCACGTAGTCAGTAACCTCCACAAGTAAGATATGTACAGGTAGCTATATATACTTCAATGAGATAGTACTTAGTGAGTAAAGGACTTAACACTCTGATCTGTTTTATAATGATGATTATAATACAGTGCCTTTGAGAGCCCAGCATTATCATTTGACTTTCCTATATATTTCTGAAGGATGCTTGGATTTCCATCTGACCTGTTCCTGCACATTTAGGGTTTCTGGGCTATTCCATTTGTTCTGCACAAATCTTTCTGTTTATGTTATTTCCTTTGATTATATTGTGAGGTCTTTGGTTGTTTTGTTTTTTGTTTTTGTTTTCAGAACAAGGAGAGTCTCACTTATTTTTTTTCCTCTTTCTAGCACTTTGTACAATGCTTGACACATAATAAATGCTTCATTTTTTCCCTATTCATTCATTCATTTAATGGATTTGTGATTTTATTGATTTGGGGGCTTCCTTCAAGATGCTGATTTCAACCCTTGCATATCTTGTCCAAAGGCTTCTTCTGTTCTTCATTGTTTACTCCATTAATATACATGCAAACTTCTAGATCTCTTGAAATAGCATGGACATCACTGGGACAAATGGGTACCCTGTTTATTTATTTGTTTATTATTACTTGCTTTTTCTGTGTGACTGGCTGGCCTTCTTTTCTTGTAATATATCACTCTGATACAAGTTTTTGCCTTCTGTCTTATTCAATTCTTTTGGTAAGATCCTACAGCTTACTCTCAACCAACACTGGCCTCTCAGTTGCCTTTAGAGTCATCTTTAAATCTTGAAGGTCACCCAGACATTGGACATATGATATAAATATTTAGAGATTGCTCTTCCCTGAAGGCTTTTTCTGATATCTCATCATGGCTTGGGAATAACTTTGGGCACTCAAAGGGTATGTTTATGTACTCTAAGCTCTGAAAATTCTTACCAAGGTAGGAAGGCTTAGATATGGGCACAAGGCATAGACTGTCTTTTCCAAGGAAAACCTCTTATATAAAAATTCTTCAACAAAAAATGTATCCAAAAGATTATAGGCAGTTTATTAACTTGTTTATTTTCATGTTTATTCATTCATTCAATCACTTATTGCTACAGTAGTTAACAGAATCTATCTACTGGAAAGATTAGAAGGAAGTATTTCTTATTTCTCTCAGTGAAGACAAGGGATATCCTAAACATTCATAAGCCTTATGCATCACTTGTTCTATTCCCCTTCCCCATACACTCCCAGTTTAAATTGTTCCCTCCCATCTCTAATCTTACTACAGAATTTTGCTTAGATCTGATGTATGGTGCAGTAGAAAGAACACTGGTTTAGAGTCAGTGAATTTTGGTGCAAATGTCATCTCCCTCACTTAGTCCCCAGATGACCTGATGCAGGTTACTTTGGGATTCAGTTTTCTCATCTAAAAAATGATAAGCCCTGAGTTCTTTTCTGGCTCTAAATTTATGTTCCCATAATCTACTTTGTATTGTAATAATTATGTGCATCTTGTGCCATCTACTAACACTCCTTTTCTTCCTGAAGAAGGGAAACAGCTCAAGGACAGGAACTAGGGAATTTTTATCTTCGTATTATCAATATCTAGTACAGTGACATATATTGGAAGTACTTAATTAGTGTTTGTTAAGTTGAATTGAAGAATGGAGGCGGAGGAGTAGGGATGTGCACAAGAGTCTACATTAATAGATTCATAGTTACTCATCCGTGTTCTATATATGGTGGGTATTTCAGCCTCTTTCTGTGGTGTTTCAATAAAATTACAATTCCTTGAAATACTGAGTTATATGAAACCTGAATCCTACAAGAAGCCTTTCCTTATCCTTATAGTGTTCAATGTTCTTTCCTCCATTTTCCTTAAATTATCAGTATATCTTTATATATAATATATTTAATAATATATATGTTTAATATTTATTTTAGTAAATATTGTTTTCCCCCCTTCCTTGGTAAAATATAAGCTCCTGAGGTCCAGAACTGTTTTTTTGCTTATTCATTTCTTTATTTCTTTTTTTAACCCTTTTAGAATCTCATTACATAGCACAACTCATTGTATTGACAGGTGCTAAATAAATGTCTCTTTAAAATTTAAGGATGTATACATATTTATAGATCTATCAGTCTATATATGTGAACATAGGTGCATATATACATACACTTTATGTACATAAACATCTGTGTTCATGTATGCAAATATACATGTATACATATGCACAGGTACATGGATAGAGATAAAGTGATGGAAAGAAAGAAGAGAAGAGGATAAGACAGGACTGGAAAGGGGAGAGAGACTGATAGAAAGAAGAGACAGAGACAGAGAGAAAGCGAGAGAAAGTAAGAGTGACAGAGAGAGAAAGTAAGAAATCCAGGGTGTATGTCTACCTATTTATAGATTACACATATATATTGGATACATATATGTACATTATATGTATGTATACATTGTTATGTGTGATATATCAATATATATGTATGTATGTATGCATGTAACTATATCTAGATGGACACTGTGTTGTGCAGGGGTTGTAGTTATGGAACTGGTTATAAAACTGGAAAGCTTGTGCTCAATTTCCATCCCTAATACAAACTGGCTGTTCAATTCTGGGTAAGTCACTTAACTTCTCGGTATTCTAGGCAACTCTTGATGAGTTTAAGTTGTGGAGACTTTGCCAACCTACATTGGTAGAAGGAGTTTCCTCACGATGGTTCCCTGTACTGGTGAAATCCCAGGTCCTGTCCTTATGCCTGTTGATATCTATCTTTGCATCTTTATGTCTAGCTAGAAGAATATATGGTTATATTATCATTCAATTGCTTTTCAGTGTGACCCCAGTTGGAGTTTTCTTGGCAAAGGTACCAGAGCAGCTTGCCATTTCCTCGTCTAGCTCATTCTACAGATGAGGAAACTGAGGCAAATAGGATTAAGTGACTTGCCTAAAGTCATACAGTTAGTAAGTATCTGAGGTCAGATTTAAATTCAGGAAGATCAGTCTTCATGATTTAAGATCTGGGCACTCTCTCCATTGTGTCACTTGGCTGCTCTTTTATAGCTATAGCGAGGATGGTAATCTTTGTGTGTGTTTTTTTTTCAGTCCTCACTAAGAAGCAATTAGAGAATACACCTGTACTATGAAATCACACATAGCAATCTAGTATAAGGAAGAATTTCTTGATGGTGAGGTGTAATAGATCTAGAGCGAGGCAGGAGACTCCTTTTTTAAGGTCTTACAAAAATGGCAGTTTTTCATCTGTCCAAGATAGTTGAAGGACCGTTTTGACTATAGAAATATGCATGAGATGTTTCTTTGAAGCCTGTTCCTGCCAGCCTTCGATTCTGGGATCATTCCTCAGCTCTGGGCAGGCAGCATGAGTCAGCTGCAGTGTCTGCCTGACTGGAGTGAAAGAGAAGACAGGTGTTGACACAGCCAGAGGCCTGCCCAGGAGTTTTTCCCAAGTCACCTGGTAACTGCAGAGAGGGAAAGAAATGAACAGGGCACCTGTTCCCAGCTCCCATCAATGCTGTCTATTCTAACTTATCACAAGATACAACTGTTAGGGAAGTTGGATGGAGGATACTAGAGGAGAAATCACCAGGGTCTTAAAAGTCAGTAGAAGGGGCAATAAAGATGGCAGGCATGGCTGGCCAGAGAACCAGAGAGAATCACACTCATAGAATTTTATATCAATAAGAAAGGACTTTTGTCCTCTTTCTTTTAGTTTTTCAAGGTAACTATATCCATGTGATGAAAAAAAGGAACAGGGACTCTCTCCTTGGTTTCATGGGGCCATTTAGTGACTTGAAGAAGTAACTAAATGTCATAATTTTTTACTATGGTGGCTTTTGGGTTGGCATCATTACTAGAATAGAACAACGGGGTTTTATCCTAAGATATCAATATTTAGAAGGTGCTAAGAGCACTATTCTCACTTGATAGAAGCAACTGAAATTAACACCTACTTTCTGAGAAAAAAAATTGAAATAGGAAGCTATCAGAGGCACATTCCTTTTGAATGCGTTCTAGCGGCCATTCCCCTAGAATGCCATCTCACCAAAGCTGTTCTATTTTAGTATCCTTAATATGACCCACAACCTTTCCCCACTGCATCCAGAGCCCAAAGTTCCCATTTAACTTAAGTTGTCTTCATTGAGTAAATTTTAGGGCATGTTTTAAAACTGCTGATCCTGACACATTTTATGGTATTGGCCCCAGGCTCTAGAATTGCTAATTATAGCTGTATGTTTCAGTAACCAGATTTTAAAATTCTAGTCCAGTTTGCACAACTTGAATTATAAATGTTTTATTTGTGTCAGAATGAGATCAATATAGAGATACTTCCTGTCTGTATCACATACTTTGTAGTATTACATTTTAAATTATCTTGGGGCATTTTCTCACCATTTCATAAGTGTTGTCCTTACATTTCCCACTAGACTGTAGGTTTTTTGAAGTTAAGGGACTATAAGCAATGATGGTGAACCTTTTAAAGATCCAATGCCCATACTGCAACCTCTATGCCCATGTGAGCTCCCTGCCTTAGCCCCAAGAGGGGAGAGAGGAAGCACTCCCATTGGGCTGCTGGGCAGAGGGATGGATCATGTGAGAAATGTCCTCAGGTGCTGTGAAGAGGGGGAACAGAGCAGCCCTGTCCAGCACACACCTACACGTGTGCCATAGGTTCACCAACACGGGACTATAGCTTCTATTATTGTATTCTCCAGAATAGAAAGGATCTATTAGGCATTTAATATACATTTTTTCTCTTGAAGATGATTCATTGATTGACTTTGAGACTTCTAAAGATGGAGGAGAGGGTGAAAGTCTTTCTTTGCCATTGTCTTCACCCAGACTAGTAGAGAGATATCTTCAGGAATTCCACATTCCTTTCTTCTTTTTTTCCTCTAGAGCAGGAGTCAGGCAACCTTTTTGGCAGTGAGAGCCATAAATGCCACATTTTTTAAAATATAATTTCGTGAGAGCCGTATAGTGCTCACAGTGTGTGCTCCTGTAACAGCGCCTGAAAAAAAAAATTGACTTTATGGCTCCTGCAGAAAGAGCCATATCTGGCCCTCAAAAGAGCCAGATATGGCTCGAGAGCCATACATTGCGGACCCCTGCTCTAGAGTCTAGACCTTGAGGAAGCTAAGATATTTTGTCTTGACAGGTATTTAAACTGCCTTCCTGTCTTTCCTTCTCTATTCAAATTTCCTCTCTCTCTTTTCCAATGCAAAGATAGAATAAAGCTGTCACTAGAAGACCCTGGGAGTCAGGGGAGTATGATTGAAACACCCTTACCACTGACAAACCTCTGCCTCTTTTCTTGCCCCCATGCAGTCAGATTAAAGGCTTGGATATGAGCTTTAGTTTCTGAAAAACCCATTGCTTGAGATCACTCCTCTTACCAGTATATGTTCAAGGGAGAACTTTGACTCTCCATTTTAACAATTCTTCAAAGATACTAGGTGATCATGAATGAACAGACACTTTCTAGACCCTGGGGTGAAAGAGAAAATATATCTGGGCCTGAATCCTTTTAAATTCAAGCTATTTAATACATTGTAATAAACTAAGAAGTGTAAACACTTCTTGGTCCTTTGAAGAGGGAGTGGGTAGCTATTTAGTTTCCAGTGTTTCTCATAGACCACGAGGGGGAGGGTTGCTATTGTCTTCTGTGCCAAGTTTCATATTCTATGTGCCATGGATTTTAGGGTGTGGGCATAGTAAATATCAAATGGCAATACCATGTTAATCAATATGTGGCGTGGGAAAGGGGAGTGAGGGTGAGGACACCTTGTTGAGTTCTTATCTACATTAAGCATCAAGAAAAGCCTTTCCTAGTTCCCCTTAATTGTTGTGCCTTTCCTCCTTTGATTAACTCCAAATGATCTTGTATACAACTTTTTGTACCTCATTTATTTTTCACATGTTGTCTCTTTCATTATGGTTTGAGCTCCTTGGAAGCTCGTTTTGTCTTTTGCCTTTCTTTGTATTTTTAGCACTTAGCACAGTGCTTGGCCCATAGTTTAGGTGATGCATGGATAGAGCATTTGGCCTGGAGTCAGGAAGACCTGAATTCAAATATGATCTGCCTTATTGCAGGTCCCTTCACCCTATGTGCCTCACCTTCTTCATCTGTAAAATGAGCTGAAGAAGGAAATGGCAAACTACTCCAGTCAACAAAACTCCAAATAGGATCACAAAGAATTGGAAGTCACTGAACAATATGCATTAGAAATGTTTATTGCCAGAACCATCCTTCAGGC
Organism: Gracilinanus agilis; assembly: GCF_016433145.1. Taxonomy (NCBI): domain Eukaryota; kingdom Metazoa; phylum Chordata; class Mammalia; order Didelphimorphia; family Didelphidae; genus Gracilinanus; species Gracilinanus agilis. The sequence continues at coordinate 109,402,574 of NC_058132.1, read as the reverse complement.
TGTTTCCTGTGCTCAGAATGACTTCCCAAGCCCTCAACCCTTAGTCTTTATTAAATATTTACCTTTCCTTCAAAACTTGACTCCTTCCTGCCTCTTTTATGATACCTTCCCTCATCCCCTGGGCTGGTAATGACCTTCCTCCATCATATAACATCCTGTGTGTCTGCTTTGTAAAATCCAATGACTCTCCCTTATCATTATTATTATCAAATATGGACTCCTCTGTTAAAGCACTTCAAACCCTGACTGTTCCTTGCCTTCCCAATCTTCTTATACTTCATTCTGTCTACACTGTTTACTTACAGGTTCCCTCCCCCACTTGCTTTTCCTTGTGGACAATGCTCCATCTCCCATCCCTGTGCCATGGCTTCCCCCCTCACTCAGGCCAGGAAAACTCTTTCCCCTTATCCCTACCTTTACTTTTTCTGCCTTCCTTCCACGTGCAGCTGAAATCCCACCTCATGGAATAGCCCTTTCCCATCACTCCTAATGGCTGGGTGTCTATGCCATCTGCGATTAACTTCCATTTACTCTATATATCTTGGACGTATCTAGTTTTAATATGTTGCCTCCCCCATTAGAACCTGAGGTCCCTAAGAACAGGAACATTTTCCCCTTTCTCTTTGTTTCTCCTACTGTGCTTAGTACTGTGCCTGGAACATAGTGAACAGTTAGTAAGTGCTTATTTTCTGAAATGATTGATGAATTTCTAAGGCTCTTATTATTCAATCCCCTTCAATCCCTTCTGGACTACAAGATCCAAAATAGTGGTTACTGGTATGAGAGCTAAATTTTATATCTTTCAAGAGCTCTTCTGGAGTGTTCTTTTCACACAAGGTTTTCAATATTTATTTGATTCATGAAGGAAGGGAAGGGGGAAAGAAAAGAGAGGAGAATGAAAGGAGGTAGTAGGGATGTAGGAATAAGGGAATAGGTGAAAGGAGGAATGCAGGAACAGAGGGAGGGAAGCTGAGAATGGTTTTCCAAAAGCAACTATTAGATAACAATTTTTCAAACTAAAAGCATTGTTCATTATTTAAAGAGAGCTGCAGCATAATATAGGGGAAAGGACACAGTGCTATAAGAGAACAAGTTCTAGAATGATCAACTTTTTTTGTGCCTGATTTAAGGAATCAAAGTTCCTACCATTCATAACTGTTCCTATTTGCCTTATACACCTTTGGTCAATTTGGTCTGAATTTCAGCGACATATGACTGGCTTTGAGGAAGCTACAATATCTGACTGTCTGAAGGACTGACTGTTCAAGAGCTTTTATAGATAATTTATAGACAGGAGTTTTATAGACAATCATCAGAGAAATATATAAGAAAAAAGAAGCAGGTAAACCAGTCCTGTGATGAGAGGAAGAGAAAACCAATATGTGATCAAGTTGAATGACTGATATTCAGGCAAAATCAAAGATCCTAAGGGACAATTTCCCCACCACTTTTAGTTGACTTTCTATGGCTGGGACTAAGGACAAAAGTCACCAAGGTTAAGCAAGCATGGATGGATTTTGGTCTGCCTCACTGAAGAGAATATCTGCATTTTTTTAATCTTTAAATTATCAAAGTATTTGAATATAATCCTAGGGTTAGGGGGACTGTCAGCTTTAATGGAAGTCTGGTTGGAGAAGGTAAAATATGAGTATTTTCCTTCTCTTTTTTCTTTTCCTTTTGAGTAACTCAGTTGCCCATTATGGTGTTTGATTTATTGGAGTTATGACCTTACAGAGAACCTCAGAGAGTATGAACCCTCTTTCCTTGTCAGTATATTTTCCTTGCTAATTTCACCTTCATATCAACACTTTCCTTGTGAATATTTCATTTTTTTTCCTATTCTTTCATTTGGGAGTATATTTAGAGTAACTTGTCCTTCCCACTGTGATGCTTCATCCTTCCAGAAAGAAGGTGATGATCCCTCTATTCTCTGTTCTGATTAGATACTGTCTAAAATGTAGAACAATTCTGGCACTTCATTTAAGGAGTATCTATGGAGAAGATAGGCAACTAGGTGACACAGTGGATAGAGCTCCAGGGAAGGAGTCAGGAAGACCTGAGTTCAAATGTGATCACCTACATTTACTATTTGTGTGACCCTGGGCCTGAGCGAGTACTTAACCCAACTTGCCTCAGTTTCCTCATTTGTAATATGATCTGGGGAAGTAAATAGGAAACTGCTCCAATATCTTTGCTAATAAAACCCCAAATGGAACCATGAAGAGTCAAACATAACTGAAACTACTAAACAACAATAATAATATGAGGAGAAAGCCAGAAGTGATGAGAAGACTGGAGATGGTGATATTTTTTCTGTATAAGTCAAGATTTAGAGATGAAATAGCTTTTTTTGCAAGGATTCAAAGGATTCTGAAAATGAAGGTATAACCTTGTTTTGCTTGGCTCCATTAGATAGAGTTTGACACAATCTATGAAAGTTGAAGAGAAATTTCAGTTTGATTTAAGAGAATACATGCCTCAGCATTCAGAATTGTTCAAATGTGTAATAGTCCGCCTTAACAGGGGAGTGGTTCTCACTCATATAAGTATTTAAAGAGCCTGGAGGATCACTTGAGGAAATCCTTATTCAGATAAAATTTGGACTATAAGGCTAATGAGATCCCTTCCAACTTTGAGATTATGTGATTGAGTGACACTTTTGATATCAGCAAAAATAAAAGGAAATCTTCCTCAAGCTAATCTGGGAGGTAAGTGAGAGGAACACAAACACACACAAACTTACATACATGTATATATACAAATATTAATATATACATACATATTTTTTCAGATAGGCTCAAGACTTGAATAAAATTGTACATTATCACATATCTAGTTAGAGTCAATCTTGTGATCTCTAGTAAACATTTACTCTGTATGCTTCATGCCCCCCATTATTCTTAGCTTGTGTATATGTTATTTTTGCATTCTTATCAATCTCTAACAACTGATTAGCTACATGTAGTTCCCCATTAGCTCAAAAACTCTGGTAAAGGCATGGAAAATGTTCAGCCCAAACTTATCAGCCATCTTGTTTAGGAGCAGGAAGCATGAGTAATATGTCCATGAAACTCTAGGGAATAAGATGTTGATGGTTCAATGGATAGACTATTGGATCTGGAGTGGAAAAAAATTGGAATCCAAATCCTATCTCAGACTTGCTGTGTGATCCTGGGCAAGTTACTTAGCCTCCCTCATCCTTGGCTTCCTCATCTATAATATGGGAATAATATCAGTACCTCCTTGACCTATATGAACTGACTCAAAGTGAAATGAGAACCATAAAAACATTGTACAGTCATATTAGTACTATATGATGATCAATTTGTGAATAACTTAGCTCTTCTCAGCAATAATGAAAAAAAACAATTCTGAAGCAGTTATGATGGAATAAAACAATCTACCTCCAGGGAAAGAACTGATAGAGGCCAAATGCAGATTGAAGTATATATATATATTTTAATTTCCTTTATTAATTTTATTTTTATCCATTTTTATTTGCAATGTGGCTGATAAAGAGCTGTTTTGCCTCACTGAACAGGTATTATCTATATGAAATTATTTGCTTTCTCAAGGAAGAGGGAGATGATGTAAGGAGAGAAAGAATTTGGAGTTTAATATTTTTAATGAATATTAAAGATTTTTCTTTGCATATAATTGAGAAAAATAAATTAACAATTTTAATAGTACATTCTTCACAGGCTTGTTCTAAGGGCCACAGAAGAAAATGAATGGAAAGTACTTTGCAAATCTTAAAGCACTATATAGCTGTTATTTTTTTTATTTTGGAAAATATTTGATCTGAAGTATATTAGAACCTTCCTTACTCTAAATACATCTTCATGAAGAATGATGGACTTTTTCAGTCGTTCATGACCTCATTGTTCATAAGTCCTCCCTACTATATCCTCCTTACTATATATCTGGTCCTCCTTACTATATATATCTACAGTGTAGGACTAAGTACCTGATTGTGAGCTCTTTTTCATATTTGACTTGTGAAATTTCCTTCAATGAGTTTTTACAAGGACCTGGCTTGTATGGAATTCTTATGACATTTAATGGTTTTCAAATACTGTCCCCTGAACAGTTCTGTGTTAAAAGGAGTACAAATGTTATTATCACCATTTTACGAATGAGGGAAATAAAGTTTTGTGAAGTTAAATGAGTTTCTTTGATCTTGCAAGTGGCAGAACAGGATTGCCAGCCCAACTCACTTTCTATCAAACCACGCTATAGAGGGATAGTGAAATTCTGACATACTTATTTCACTGGCTATGATCTACTTTATAAAGAAAGGGGATTGTAGACTACTTTTTAAAGATTCAAGTTAAAAATCATTTTAATGAGTTCAAGGGAGTTCTACTTCTTAATTCCCTTTTTAAATGTTCCTTTTAAAAACATCTTCAGTATTGCAATGTTTTGTTTTGTTTTTCCAATCAGAGATGGTCATGTGGTCTTAGGAGACAGGTACTCCTTGTGGGAGCCATTCCATTTCTTAGCTTAATTTATAGCTGGAATGCTTCATCTTTTCATCGTTAGCACTTAGGACTCTTCATTTATGTCAAGATAGCACAGGTGCCACCTTCTATATCAGACCTTTTGGATTCTCCCAGTTATTGATACTTTCTCCCTTTTGAAATGACTATGTGTCTTTTTGCATGTATTTTACATTTCTTTGTTGTGATTTCCTGTATTATGTAAGCTCCATGAGGGCACGGAGTATTTTCATTTGTGTCTCTGTTTCTCCAGTGCCTAACAGGGTGCCCGCTGCATAGTATTCACTTAAAATGCTGTTTGTATTAAAGATTTAACTGAGACGGGTCTATAACCAAGTTTATTTCCCTGGATCTCATTTTATGGAGCAATCATCAGCACTACCTTTTTAGGGTCTTTCATAGGACACATGAGAATACTTTCAGGAAATAATTGATAAAATTCTACAACCCTCAGCTTTTATCCTGCTCATATTACATCGTCCAAATGCATGCACACACACATACACACACACAAACACACACAAACTGTACTAAAAAATATACCCAGGATAGCATTTGGAAACCATCTTACACACCAGTGCTTACATTAATTGCTACTCCGAATGCTCCTGCTGTGATTTCAATGAAGCTAGTTTGGGTCTATTTCTTAGAAATAACTATCTTTATTACCTCTTCTCTAGGATTCATGGTTTACAGAAAGCAAACATCTTCACTAATCTCCAATCGCATTTCCTGTCTTTATTCTATAAATAATCCTTTTTATTGTTATCACCTTTTTAATGCTGGCATATTTCATTTATTTCAGGTTTCTAGGGTAAGAGGACATTTTCCCTTCTGCTCTATAAGCTCATCTCTCGCAACCTTGTTTCCCCCATGGAACTTTGTGAATATCATGTTTAATTCAAATGTGATCCATTATTTTGTTGAAGTTGTTTTTTTTCCTGAATATTTCTGCAATTTGCAAGGGCATTATGAAAATAGCTTGCGTGATACACAAGTAGGGATTTGCTTTAGTATCAGTCATTTCTCTCATGCTTTGCAAATGCAGCTCAAAATGTGCCATAATGAAATAATGCTGGTTGGGGGTGAGGAACCACCATGTGTCTTTTGGAAAACAAATTCAAATGAGTTTTAAGTTAACAGGTCAACAGAGAAGAAATATCCTTATCATATCTGGTTAGTTTTATGGGGATGATTCAATATTTCTATATCCATTCCATGACCACATCTCTCTCTCTCTCTTGAAAATGACTATTTATTAATAATGAAATGAAAAGAAAAGAAAAAAAGGAAAAGGAAAGGAAAGGAAAGGAAACAAAAGGAAAGGAAAGAAAAGAAAAGAAAAGAAAAGAAAAGAAAAGAAAAGAAAAGAAAAGAAAAGAAAAGAAAAGAAAAGAAAAGAAAAGAAAAGAAAATGACTGGGAAGGAGAAGTGTTTATTAGGTTCTCACCTGTTTCCACTTTGGCAATTTAGCACCAGCTAGGTGAAGTAGGACCAAGCCTGGAGTCTGGAAGACATGAGTTCAAATTAGCCTCAGACACTCCCTATCTGACTCTGGGCAAGTCACTTAACCCTGCTTACCTCAGTTTCATCTATAAAAATGAGCCAGAGATGGAAATGGCAAGCAAACTCCAGTATCTTTGCCAAGAAAACCCCAAATGGGAGCAGGAAGAGTCAGACATAGCTGAACAACAACAAATTAGAATCATGTTATTAAAGCTGGAAGAGACTTTAGAGGTTAATCTTATCAATCTGTTCAGGTTTTATTTATGAGAACACTGATTCCCAGAGTTCTTCATACCAATAAAATTCACATCCCCTTTCAAAATATTACTATCACTACCATAAAACTGCTTAATCGTGTACTCACTCTATACATATACATGTACATAAAATTATACATACACACACATGAATATATTAAAGAACTTTCCCACAATACCTCATTATCCAACATTGACTGTGCTAAATTTCCTCAACTTCCCTATGGGAAAAAAATTGGGAAGTGACTCTGCCACAGTGATTAAACGGAGTTGGCTTTGCCAGGGGTACCAGGATCTTAGCCATTTGGATGTCTAGTCATTATCTTGAAACACTTTTGCCTTGACATCCAACCAAGAGTACATCCTCTTAGGAGATAGGGCAAGTGCCTTTAATTAGGTTAATAAACTTCTGTTCCTCTAAAGAGCAGAAATTGTTTGGAAAGGAACCAGCATCACTATCCCTTGCTCCATGGCGAACAGTATCTTTGAACAGCCTGATCCGATGAATGGCTTTATAAGGAATAGGAAAACAAATTAAGTAGAAAAATGTAGCTTATTCTTATGTTAGCAGAATCATTCAGTCTTTGGAAAATTCCTAAGGCAGAATTATATAGATCTGTGTGCATTTATTATGTATATATACATATATGTAATATTTGTATATCTAATATATACCATATATACACATTTGTAATGCATACACATAAATATGTGGCATGTGTAAGCATATACATACAACTACATAAATTTATGTGTATAATATACTACAAATAATTCTAATAGTTAACAATTTATATAATGCTTACTATGTGCTAAGTGCTTTAAAATTATTCTCATTGAGTAGATGATTTATTGTTACTATTTTACAGTTGAGGAAACTGAGGCAGAGATCATGTGACTAGTCAAGGATTACCCAAGTAGTGTCTGAGGCTGCATTTGAACTTTGCTCTTCCCCACTCCAGGTCCAGCATTCTAAATACCATTAAGTGATTACCTGGTATAAAACACTATGCCTGACAGTCAGGAAAGTAATTAAAATCAATTTGAACATACCCTCTGCCCTCGTGGAAATCATATTTGAACAGTTAGGAGACATCATATATACCATTAGAACACGTGAAAGATCTGTGATGGCAGTCTAAGGACCCCTCTGGGGCTCAGTAAATATATCCTGAGAAATTACCTCAGTCACAGAGAAGTTAAATAACTTGGCTTAGGTCATCTGGTTAGTTAGTATCAATGACTGAATTTGAGTCGTGGTCTTCCTGAATCTTAGTATGCTATCTGCTATGCTATAGAGTTCCTATATAACACACATGTAGAAAATTAATGCAAAATCTACATTGTAAAATAAAAATGGGATATAGTGGAAGAATGTTGGATTTACAATCAGATGACATGGGTTCAAATCCAAGCTTTGTCAGTTGCCACCTATGTGAGGTTGAAGAAGCCACTTTATGGTTTGGTGACTCAGTTTACTCATTTGTAAAACAAAGTGTTTAGAATTTGGCTTTTGAGGTCCCTTCCAGCATAATTCTATAATATGTAGAGGAAATAGCACATGGGAGAAGTAGTACAAAGAATTACAGGAAGTCCCAGAAAGGGGAGGGAATTTCAACTAGTATGACATAAAAAATGGCTTTATGAACAAAGTATCACTTGAGGTGACCTTATATAATTCATAGTTTGTCATCATGCAGTAATTAAGGTTGAAAAGCATCCAAAATATAGAAAATAACATGAGTGAAGGTGTGGAGCCAGTGCAACATAGGACATTTGGAGGAGGCGATTAATAGTTGTTTGGTTTTGATATAGAGGATGAAGAAATAAGTTGTGTGAAATAAACCTGGAAAGTGGGGGTAGGGTCGGATAAATTATTCTGGGAAAATATAATGATTTAACCATTCAAATTAATGTGTAACTTATTAAAATTTATTTTATAATTTTCTTTTTCTCATACTTGGAGCTCAAAATACAAGCACTGTTGAGGATAATCTGGCTCCTGAAATATTTATTTCTTTGGCAAATATAGGTAGGATCTGGAGGGGCAACTAGGTAGTACAGTAGTTAGAACACTGGCCTAGGAATCAGGAAAACTCATCTTCCTGGGTTCAAATGTTACTCAGTTACTTATTTAGCTGTGTGACCCTGGGCAAGTCATCTAACTCTCTTTGCCTTAGTTTCCTCATCTGTCAAATGAGCTGGCAAAGGAAATGGCAAACCACTCCAGTGTCTTTGTCAAGAAAGCCCCAAACATGGTCACAGTTGGTTGGATATGACTGAAATGTCAGAACAACAATATCTGGTAATTAGACGTTATGATGCAGTAAATAGAAATATAGATTTGGATCAAGAAAATATGAATTCATAAACAAAATTTACCCCTGATCAGCTGAAGAATTTTTAATTTAACCTTGATTAACTTGGAAAAGGAATCATATTTGGATTCCAAAAATCAGGATTTAAAGATTGGCTTTAAAAAGCTGCTTCCTGTGTGACCTTGGGCAAGTCAGTGAATTGCTCTTGCTTTAAGTTTCCTCATATGTAAAATTAAGGGATTGAATTTATAATTTTCTTTTAATTCCCTTTCCAGTTGAAGTTACTATCAGTCTAAAACTATCCTGAAGATCTTTCTGGAACACTTGCAAATACCCTTCAATGATCCCTTTTCAGAATCTTTTATGACATTCCAACCAGAGTCATTTCATCTTTTGCTATAAAGGAAATAGTTTTACCTTAGCAAAGCTTTGCTACAATTCATAATTAAATATTTAGGCGTGTAGTAAATTAAACTCTCCACGTGACCACTGGAAACTAGGTACTCCATTTACTGCAGCATAAATGTTTTACAAGCTATTGTAATGTAGCTAGTAAATTAATAATGACAATTTAGGTTTCAGCTAATTAAACTCTTTATTTACGTTTATTAATTTGGAGATCTGAAGTAAAACAACATTGACAGGGATAATAAGTATTGATCTAGCAATGCTGTAGCCACCAAAATTCAAAGGAAGCAGGGAAGAAGCCATGGACTATCATATCTTACTTTTGGAAGAGATAGTAAGATATGTACGGTTCAACTCCTTCATTCTATGAAGTAGAAAATGAACTTGATGAAGGTCACAAAAGTAGTAAGTGACAAGTAAAGGCTTCCTCCTAATGTCCCTTGGTTTTGATTCCAGTGATATTTCTGCTATACCATTTTACCTCTCAATATAAAATCTCATTAAAAAAACATTGCTCCATCCAACTGTCTCTATTATGAATTACTATTGGCCACCATGAGCCTAAGTCATAGGAGAGTGATATCTGAAATCAACTAAATCATAGACCCACTGATTAATCAACCAAAAAACACTTACTGAGCAGCTGCTGTACATCATTCATTAGGCAAAATGTTTTGCATAGTTTAGATGTTGATGTCCCCTTTCCTCAAGCAGTTTATACTCTCCATGTGGATGGTACACCAATAAAAGAGATAGACCATACCTATTTGCAATAGTTCAGAAAAAAGAGAATTGGGTGCTCTGGGGTCTTTAGTGGGAGCTAAATGGAATGAGAATTGGCAGAGGGAGGGGGAGAGTGAGAGAGAGAGAGAGAGAGAGAGAGAGAGAGAGAGAGAGAGAGAGAGAGAGAGAGAGAGAGAGAAGAGAAGAGGAGAGGAGAGGAGAGGAGAGGAGAGGAGAGGAGAGGAGAGGAGAGGAGAGGAGA
>NC_058132.1:109259397-109383494 GCF_016433145.1 Gracilinanus agilis | reverse complement strand
ATATTTTAATACAATTATGAATAATGATGTATGTAATTTATATTTGTTATGCATAATAAAATACATAATTAACATCACTTGGTAATGAATTAAGGCATGAAAACCTAGAGATGCCAAGGAGCATCTTTGAGGGAGAAGAGTCCCTTGCGGCCTCCTCTTGCTTGAGAAGATTATTTATGGTGAATGCCTTTCTTTTTAAAATGATTACCATTGCCTTTCCATTTTCTGAACATGCCCAGTGGATAGGCCAGTTTTGATTATATGCAACATTTGCATATTCACTTCTAGCAGAATGATCAAAGGACAGTAAGCATTTTCTCCCAGTAGGATACAATTAGAAGTCAACAGGAAAACACATGTTAAATAGAATTTATCAAATGTTAATATTCAATGAGTCAGCATGATATAGGGGGAAGAAGTACAGAGTATGTGCGATCAAAATGCGGACTCTGCTACGTGCTATCGGGGTGATTTTGGACGGGTCATTTACCTCTCTCGATCTCAGTTTCTTTATTTGCAAGATAGAAAAACAAATATGTACAAATAGAATTATGGTATGTAAGAATCAGAAGAGAATTTAGAACGAATGTAATCAATATATCCCCAAATTTCAGCATTCTTTGAATTCAGTGACCAAACAGTCACTGAGTTTTTTTCCTTAAAGTATATACTTTGGCATGAGGCTGACACTGAGGATAAAAAGAAAAGGGAAAAAAATAACATAGTCCTTGACCTAAACTATAGTAAGGAAATAACTTTATATATAAGATATAGATATAGATGTACATATATACAAGATATATATATATATATATATATATGCATACATATAAACATATACACCCACATATATTTAGTGAATGGAAAGTTATTTTAGAGGGAAAATCCTCACAGTACAGGTGACCATGAGACACCTTTTGTAGGAGGTGAACATTGAAGGAAGTCAGGGAAGACAAAAAGCTGCTATGAGGAAGGAGAGAATTCTAAGACATAGAGAATAGTCAGTAAAAGGAGAGATGGGAGAAGCATCGAGCATAATGAGAGAGGACATGGAAAGGAATAAATTTAAGAAGTTAGGGAAGGGACAGGATATGAATGGATTTGTAGCCAGATGGAACATGTTATATTTGATCGTCAATGTACTGAAGAACTATTGGAATTTATTAAATTTGGACAGTGTTAGAGGATAGTGATATGGACAAATGAGCATTTTAGGAAAATCATTTCTGTAACTTACCTGACTAGCAGTTATCCAACCTCTACCTTGGCAGCTCTATCAGTAAGCACCCACTATTGATAGTTCCAATTATCAATATGTTTCCCAGTTTTAAGACTACATTCACCTCTGCTGTTTTCTTTCTTTTTTTCTAGTTTTGCACAATGGAGTCAAATTCAATAATCCTGCCCCTTCTTCCATGTGGCTGCCTTTAAAATACTGAATTAGCCCTCATCTGTCTCATGAGTCATTTCTTTTCCAAACAGACTGTAACATATAAATGAGGAAGCAACGGTTCAGAGAAATATCTAAGATCACAGTTTGTAAGTGTCCTGGTTGTGATTAGAACATAGATCTTCTGGTGGCAAATTATATTGTGGTGCTATTCAGCTCTACTTGTTGGCATTTTATAATTATGAAGTGCTGCTTCAATGTGAACCATAGTTAAAATATTGTCTTGGTTGAAGGGATTAGCAGCCTATTCGCTCCCAACTTCCATCGTCATCATGTAGTTAATGAACAAACTTGACATTTTCTTAACATCTCTACAGCTCAGCTTTATTCCACTTTTTCTTTGTAAGGCTCACTTTGATCTCATGTGTTTGATTCCAATGAAGGGAGATTTGAATCAGGAAAAAAGGTGACCAGGACTATGAATTAGTTTTGGGGAAATGTATCAACCTCAGACCTTCTGCCTCCAACTCCCAGGATCTTAATATCATGTATGTTGCCTCCACCTGGATTGTGGATGAGGAACTAATCTCAATCTGGTTGGATGTAGAAGCTTAGTTTTGCATTAGATGCCCTCTTCCTCCCAATATGGATCTCTTTGAACAGAGGAAGCATATGGAATATGGTCATTAGTGGGTGTGCATTTTGTATTTTTCATCTAAGCATCTGGAAATAAATATGTCAGTTAAGCTGACAGGTTGGAACTTAGGAACCAGAATTTATTCTTTGTATTGAATAGTTTCTCTGTTATTTTGAAACATCACAAAATAGAGATAGAAGCTGGCTAATTCAAGATTAGCCAGCTACAATGGCACTCACCCAGGCATCCATAAGTTTTTTTAATAATCATTCAGTGCCTATTTATACATTAAAACAGTTTTATAAATAAGGAAAATATTATAATAAATTAGATATATTGTGAGGTAATGGAGAGGGTTGAAATGAAAGTCAAGAGCACGTAGGTTCAAATCCCATCTCTTATAAATACTGGCTTTGTGATACTAACCAGTTCATTTAGCATCCTCATTCTAGAGGAACCTCTAAGATTTTCAGTTTCAGGAAAGGTGCTGACCTGTATTTGTCAATGGATATTTCTATACTAGAGAAGTCATAGATCCATCCCTGTTCTAACAATCTATAATTTATTTATCTTCCAATCTAGTTCACTTAATCCTAAAAAGGTACAGTGGGAAAACAGTATACAGCAGTAGGAAGTAATTTGATCTTGGAAATGTAAGTCTTGAGTTTGAACTTTGGCTCAGGTAGTTATTATCTGTATGGCCCCTCATTTTTTGAATGTCAGTTTCTTCATCTGTAAAAAAGAGATAATAATACTTACATTCCTTCCCTCACAGTGTTGTTTTGTTCTATAGGTTATTTTTAATTGAGTCCTTGTCTTTCCAAGCTCATGAGCACTTTACAAACAATATAATAATATGAATGAAATTGAATCATTTTCCCCATTCACCCCATAGAACATGTTATATATATACTCAAGAAGTAGTAGGGAAAACAGTATAAAGTGTCAATTCTACCCTTTAGATATCCCTCTTATGATAACCTTCAGCCAATATACAGGTAGCCTGAATAGATAGCAATAGCCTGGTATAAAAGCTAGAGTCAACCCTAAAACCAAGATGCGAATTCAAGGCTTGCTTCTGATATGTGTTGTCTGTGAACAAGTCATTTAACCTCTAGAAGTTTCCTAAGATCATAAAATTGTTGAGAAGGAGCCTGCCTGCACTACTGGAAGATATTTTCTAACCCAGTATTATATTATTATTATTATTATTATTATTATTATTATTATTATATCATTACTAGTGATAATCTGTATCCAAACCCTGTCTCTAAAGACAAATAGTATTTCCTAAAGTACCCATGATTATATAGTATTTTAAACTTATAAAGTATTTGATGGACGTTATTTCACTTGATGAGTGTTAGGAATTGCAAAGATTGTTATTTCTCTTCCAGAAGAATAAACTAAATCTCAGAGAAGATAGACCAGATTACATTCTACTACAATATCACTTTGAGACTCATACTTTGCCATATTTCTCAGAGGAAAGAAGGGCAGGACATACCCCAAGTTACTGTTGTACCCTCCATCTCTCATCTAATTGGCTATCAATTTTTAAGTCATAAAGACTACAAGTAAAATAGAGGAAAATTAATTAATTATACAAGAAATTATTTACTAGCTCCATTAAACATATAACTGCGAACTTTCTGAGAAGTGATAAAAATGGAAAGAATGGAAAATATAAGGATTTAACTTCAGAAGTATTTACTGGATAGGCCAATATGTATTGTTTTCACTATTAATTTTGGTAATAATTTTATATGCCTTTTTATCTATATCACCTACCTGCTTACCTGCTTTACTCATCAACTATTCTCTTATAGAAGACACTCATACACTTATAATCAGTCCTATCTGTTGTCTTTACCTGTCCAGCTCATATAAAAGTTCTTCCTGAAAGAAGAGAGAAATAAGTCAATTTAAACAACACAAATGAGATGAAGTTAGGTAAATGAGTTCCCTCAGTCATCAAGCATTTTTGGAATGATTACTTTATGCCATACTGTATTAAGTGTTGGGGATATAATGAAAGGGAAAAAACACATAGTCCCTGCCCTCAATAGTTTTATATTCTAATTTATCTTAGTTGGAATGAGGAGGAGGAAATGGTATGGTTGCAGGAGACTAAATTAGATTAGATGTCTTTTAAGATCCTTTATGGCTCCATTGTTCCTTGGTTCCATGGGCAAAAAGATGGTTTGTCCTACTCTTCTTTTCCCTAAGGCTGGTGATAGAAAATACCCCGCAAATAAAGGTTGGTTTTTTCTCTTTCCTGCATCACAATTCCTGGCAGGAAGAAAAATGGCTAAGAAGTAAAAGAAAACAAATATTCTGCTATTGTAGTTTAGAGAATATGCCTTCCACTGATGCAGATAACATCCTCAGAAGCTACTGTGACTGGGGGGAAAATCATTGTTCTGTGCCCAAAACATTCACAAGACTCTTGGAACTTGGCCAGGTTTGTCCTCAGATGACAGATACATGCAGAATATTTCTGTGATTAAAACCTTTCCTCTTGGTAGAACTGCTGGAACTTATGAACTGATAGTGTAGACTTGGAAGACCCACAGTTACCATTATACCAACATGAGCCATCAAAGAAATATATCAGTAGGGACACTAATATGCCATTGGTGGAACCAAGAACTAATCCAACCATTTTGGATAACAATTTGGAATTATGTCCCCCAGACTATAAAACTGTATATTCTTTTATCCAGAAGTAGAACCATTAGGTCTGTTTCTCAAGGTGATCAGAGAAAAGAGGGGGGAAACCTACATGTTCTAAAATATTTATAGCAGCTTTCTTTGTGGTGTTAAAGAACTGGAAAATGACAGGATATAACTCAATTTAAGAATGGCTATATAAATTGTGGTATATAACTGTGATGGAATACTACTCTGCTGTAAGAAATAATGAAGCTGGATGGCTCAGTAGAGAGACCCAGGTCTGGGATGGAAGGGTTCAAATTTGAAATCAGACACTTTCTGGCTGTGCAACTGTGGGCAAGTCACTTAACCCCCGTTGCCTAAACCTTTTCTTCTTTTCTACCTTGGAACCAATTTTTGGCATTCTTGGACTGAGACAGAGGTAAAGGTTTGAAAAATAAATTGTGAACAAGTTGATTTTAGAAAGATGAAAAGACACATGAACAATGAAGAGTGAAATGAGCAGGACAAGGGAATGTTATATACAGCAAAAGCAATATTGTTTGAAGAAATACTGTGAATTTCCACCTCTAGAGAAAGAACTGATAAATAGTAACTAACTAAATAAAAATTAAATAAAAAGGAATATATCAGGAGAGCAATAGTAATACTAGGTGTGATTTTCATGCCAATCTTCTAGCTCAGAGAGGCTTAATTTTTTATTGTGCCACAGCACTACTTTGGCAATCTTGTTAAGTCCACAGAGACCTCAGAACAGTGTTTATAAATGCAGAAGATAAAATCTTTAAGATTTGAAAGGAAACCAATTATACTGAAATATAATTATCAAAATATTAAAAGAAAGTTAATGGAGTCCAGGTTAAGAACCCCGATCCTGACTGTTGTCACTTAGATGGCTCTTCATACATGTGACAAATGAGGTTTCTAAAAGACTTGTTGAGTCTAGGAAATCATACAAATATAGTCAGGTTGCATTAACAAGACACCTTTGTAAATTACTTCAAGGTTTATAAATTTTTTTCCTATAAAGAAATCTTTGATAGGTAAGTCAGATAATGACTATTACCATTTTCTCGATGAGACAACTAAGGCTTTAAGAACCAAAGGTTCGCCTCCAGCCAGCATCTTCCATCACATCCCTTCCAAATCCAGCACTGTTTTAATTTGACTGTGCTGCGCAGATAACAGAAGAGAAGTAAATTGAAATAGAGTTACCATGTATTTATATTAAATATATAGAAGAGGAAAGTACATTTGGAAGTGAGAGAATAATGTCAAACATGCATTATGGTTTCTGTATTCTTGTATACCTCTATTTGACAGTGCTTAAAAGAAGCCTTTCCATGGACCCATCAATCTTTAGAGAGGAAGAAAGTCACAGTCTGCAGATTACTTAATATATTTCCCTGACTTTCTAAACTTCGGGAAAAGAAAGCTTCAGCAGCTAATATGACAAAGTGGAAGCCTCAAAGGAGAGCCATAGATTTCCTTGTGCAAACTGACTCAGAGACCTAAGTTTATAACCAGTGGATATAATACCAATCTCTACCACCCCTTTTCCCTTTCTCTTATGGAGGAATTTTTTTTTTAAATTTTGTTTTTGTGAGATTATTTTTTTGCCTTTTTTCCCAACCCTCTTAAACAAATGACCAAACCCTTAGCTCTATCTACACTTTCTCCCCAACTTATCTCTGACATTCACATGAATCTGAAAGGGAATGAAGCAGAGGGCCCAGCACAGATTGTGTTTTGTGTTCCGAGCTGTCTGTAATAGAAATAGAATCATTGTCTGCTTTCTGGAAGTAATTAATTGGATTAGTGTGCAATGAAGATGTATAGGTTCTCCTGATTTCAATTTGATTTGTCATAAATGTGGCTGCCCATTACCATGTGGTTTTCTGTCTCCAGTCATCAGCAGTAAGGAGGCATCTGCCAACTTTATTATCTTTTCCCTCAAACCCATAATATATATTTACAGGGTCTGCAGATTTGTATTCATAAACATCAGCATATAAGAAACTGGTGTATCAGGAGCAACAAAATTGGGGTCAGTACTAATTCTCCTCCTGGTGTTTTGTCAAGCATTCTTGTGATTGGCATATGCACACTGGGTATATATACACACAGACATACATGCATGTGTTTGTACATACAAACACAGACATATGCATACACTGTAACTTACATATATGTGCATTGCACAGATATATAAATTTAAATATACACATGTGCATATATACATGTAATGCATATACTGTATTTTTATGTATTTGTATATGTACATCAACATGTATTCATGTATGCATATGTATATATCTATATAGAAAAAATATTTGCCCCTGAAGTCTTCTCAATAGTGAAAAGCAAATTCTCTGGTCTTAACAATTTTGTTCCCACATTCAAATTCTTCCATTTTCTTGTTCTAGAGGGTGAAACGTGACCCATTGGTAATAAAGGACTCTTTTCATCATAGAGGACCTCATTTGTCTTAGTGCAGCATAAGGGTAGATCACTACCATTCGATCATAATGAGGAAAACTAACCACTATTTATCTTTTATAGGAACTCGTAAGCAGGACGTGTTCTGAGATAGGATTGTCAATCCTTCAATATAAAAATATTAATATATTTTAGTGGATAATATCCAATATTTTGGTGGGAAAAGCTCTGATCTTAAAAAAGCCTACATCCTGATTATATTACTAAATCACAGGCTAATTCTTCCTGTTTCTTAAGGAGAGGACTCCTACCAGATTCGATTATGCTGACCAAGTAACCAGAAGTTCCAACATGGTCAAGCACAGGCCACAGTTTCTACCTTCATTTCCCCCTCTCAAGTTCCATGTAAAATGTCAGCTTGAAATTCAGTTCCTTTTCATTCATCAGGCATGTTATATATATATATATATGTATATATATATATACACACATTTATATGTATATATAATGTATATGTTGTGTAATATATATGTGAAGCACATGACTCAGAAGTCGGTCAGTTTAAAGTGTCATTAGCCAACCCCCAGTCTGACCCCTCCAACAAATTCCTCTAGTCGTTGACAGGATATGACAGTTGCTACCCTTGCCATTAATGAGGATGACAAAGTTTAGCTTCAGGTTAAGAAAAAAAGGAATATCTTTTATTGTACACATTTACACATTTATGCATACACACAAACTTATATGCGGAACCCAGGACTTAAAAGTCAGCACCACAAAGCTAAAATAATTTTCTACCATGTATAATGATGTAGAATGTAATTAGATTATAGCTATGAGCTTCCTAAATTCCATATGTGTTTGTTAAAGATACTCTTCTTCAAGGATACTCTCTTTTCCACTGCACATGGCAGAATCTCTTTGACTTTCACAGTCAGGGTGCTCATTCTCATGGCTAACTTCAAATGTACCTGCTTCATTTTTAAACCTATTTTCTCTCTTCAGTGGAGGATGAGAACAAATAGCTTGGTACGACATCTGTTGAAGGATGTTATTAAAATGTCTCATAGTCTTAATCATAAAATTAGAATATATCATCTAGTTCAACTGCCTTATTTTGTAGATGAGGTAACAGAATGCTTTGAATTCTTCCCAAGTCAGACCTCAGCCAGGCTGCCATGCTCAGATCTGGTAAGGAAGGAATTGGACAAATGAGTTTATAGTCAGATGAAAGTTCTGCTTGATATACATAATTGGAAATGGTGCTTCAATGAAGGTACTACAGGTATTTCATTATCATTTTACTGATGAAGAAACTAAAGTTAAGACAAGTTAAAGGACTAGCTTAGAGTCACAAGTTAAGTGGGCATATTAAAGGGAAGATTTAAACCTGAATCTCTTGATTCTACGTTTATTTTTATCTTTTCCTCCTCATTAAAATGATATAGCCTCTTGAGTGATGGTTAAATGCTTCTAGGCACAAACATTATATTTCCGAAAAGAAAATACTTAAGGGGATACAATAGTTTTATTTAAAAGTCCATCAAGTAGGAAAGTTGTTAGATGCTTGTTTTCTGTTTATTGGTTTTTTTTTTTTTTTTTTTTTTTTTAATCTTGGCTACAAAAGCCAGAACTAGGTACAATGAGAGAAAGATTTCAGCACCATGTATGGTAAAAAGATTTTCTAACTCCAAAAGAAGAGTTTGCTATCAGAATGCAGTGAGCTTTCTATAATTAGAGATCTTCTAGAATGAATGTTTAGAAGATTCTAGTTCATGTAGGGTTTGGACTGTTGTTCATATTGTGGTAACAATATTTCAATAAAATTTATTTCCTTTCTCCATTCCTTCCTTCCTTTCTTCCCTCTTTCCTTTCACTTCCTCCTTTTCCCCTCCCATTCTCCTTCAATGATTACTATCACCACTCATTCCTTCCTTCCTTCCTTCCTTCTATCTTTTTCTCCTTTTCTTCCTTCCTAAACTGTCACCTTATCTTCTCCAGGCTGAAATTACAATAGATGTTTAAACTACTTTCCTCACTACTGTTCAACTCTGAAACTGTGATCTGCCCTAGTTTGGACCTGGTCCGGTTTACTCCTTCCAAAACTTCCTTATGACTTCAAGAAGCTCATCATCTTTATGCTTAGCTTATTGTGGGCACCTGATTGGGTTAACCTAGTGTAGTTTAGGAATCTCAAACTCAAATAACCCACCACTCTCATCTTCCCAAGTATCAGGGATTACAGGTTATAAACTATTGCACTTGGCTAGTTGATTTCCTTTGAATTTCTATGTATTTTATCTTATTCATTTAAAAATATTATTCTGAGAAGAGACCCAAAGGTTTCACAAGAAAAACCTAGTATACAAAAAAGGGAAGAAAAGAAAAAATTAAGAACTACTGGTTTAGATTATGAGGTTCCTTCCAGCTCTGTGAAACTGATTTGTGAAAGCTAGCTAGTAGAGGAGATGAAATTAGAAGCCAAGCCTTTGATAAAAATTTTTATAGGATTATAATTTTACAGTTGGAATGGATATCAGAGATGATTTAATAGTTCAACCCCATTTTGCAGATAAGGAAACTAAGGCATAGAGAGTTTAAGTGACTCATGCAAGGTTATATAGGCAGAAAGTGACAGAGACAGGATTGAGTTTAGTTATTTTAGTTTCAACCCTTTTATTCTTTCCACAAACCAAGTTGGGTCTCTGATATGTTGAAGAGATTTAGATTATATAGTTAGATTTTTTTCTCTTTTAGAAGAATGGGGAAATGTATTGGATCTGTGATTTCCTCTTGAATTCCTGAAGGGTTGTGCCATTGGAACAAAAATTCCACTGGTTAGGACCAAATTGCAAAGACTTGGTTTTGGAAACAATATGATCCTGGCAACAGACTGTATCTGCTACCTAAGGACCTATATAGCTAAACATGGTCATGGTAATATATGTTAACTGAGAACAAGACTGGTTATGTTGATCAAATTAAAAGCTGATGAGAACATAGAGAAATAAGATTACATTGCTAGAGCAGCCATGAATTTCGTTTTTTGTTATCAGAGAACAAGATGGAAATATACATTAAGAGCTGCAAAGCTGTTCATGCTTACTAACCTAGTGATCCCGTCATTAAGTTTAGACCCTAAGGACATTATTGGGAAGGTAAAAAGCTTTGTATATATGAAAATATTCAAGGAATTTTTGTAATGACAAAACAATTGGCAATAACACAAATATAATATTTGAGAGAAGTGCCTGAATAGATTGTGATATTGAAATTTAGTGTAATATATTATATTCTTAGAAATAACAAGTATTGGAAATGTAAAGGAAATAAGGGAAATATATAAGATATGAAAAGAGAATAAGAATAATTCATACTATAATTCAATTAAAAATAGTAGCCAAAAAATTAAGAGAAAAAATATCAAAGTAAAACAAATCCAAAAGGAACTCAAAAGCAGGGGATGGTTATATTAGCACACATATATGTAAGTAACATAAATTTAAATTAATTATAAACAATGTGAAGTTTGTGGTTTGCACATATTTTTGCATTTATTTAAATATTTTGGTGGTAGTGGTTAAGCATATAATTTTAAAAATTGGAAAAATATAAATTTTGGCCATACCTTTTTATAAAAGAGGAAACTTGGGTCTAGTGAGCTGAAGGAATGACTTTGTAGGATTGAACTTAACTGTTATGGGCAAAGCCAGGTTTAGATTTGTGCCCTCCTCTCTTACTACTTAATATTCTCTAAGTCTCTTTTCTTGTTTCCATAAGTGTATCTAAACATTTTCTTCAAAAATTAATTTCATAATGTTTAAATCATCATTAGCTCTCTTCTTAACCTCTTCCAAATTCTCAATATCCTTTTCTGAATGAGAACCAGAAACTAGCTATGACTTTGTAAGAGCTGGAGACATTAGCACAATGGGTGTCACTGACTAGTGCTAAACACCTCACGAATTCACATGCTCTATTCCTATTTTTATATTCAGATACTGTTCTTCATTTTTTTTTACTCATTTCTCCATTATGGACCCATGGGCAGCTTTTTATTCTTTCTGATTCCTAGAGTTTTCTCTGCCAGCCTTGCATTTTTTAGTCATTCCTCATTTTACTTGTGTGGTTAGATTTCTTCTTCAAGTATATTCCTCAGCATCTATGTTATTCACCTTAATTCTCCTTCTTTGTTTGACCACTTTACTCATTTGAGGAAGATTGTGGGAACATTGGTTTTGGGATCGAGAATGACCCTTAGATTCAGAATGTTATAGTTAGAAGGAATTTCATTCTCCAGTGGAGAAAAAATAATGGGATTGGATTCAGAGGACTTGTGTGTTCAAAATCTGCCTTTGATGCTCTCGATCTGTTTGACCTTGAGCAACCTTAACCTTCCTGGGCTAATATCTTCACTTCTTTAAATTAAGTAGATCCCTTATAGTTCTAGATTTAACTGTTAACATATTTTGTTCAATATCTAGAGGAGACTTAGGAAGAGATGAAATCTAGAACCTTAGATTAGAGGGACCCTTAGAAATCAACTTGTTCATTTTCTTCATTTCATTAATAAAGAAACTAATATCAAGAAAGGAGAAATGACTTGTCTAAGATAAAACCATTTATTTTCAGTGAGAGAGCCTTGATGTTTTTACCCAGTTGCTATTGTGTAGTCAGTGTCCTTCTTCTCTACCATGTAGTCCTTGATTGCTAATGCTCCTCTCTAAAAAATATTCTTATTATCATACCTAATAGGAAAATGTCTTAGTTTATCATCCAATACATGAATGTGAAAGGAAGGGCATAAGAGGAACTGTGCAGAGCACTTAGAAAAAAACAAACAAAATCTTTTTTGATCCTCATAACATCCTTCTAAGGTAGCTGCTGTTATTCCCACTTTGCAGTTGAGGAAACTGAAGAAAACAAAGGTTATATATCTTGCCCAGGTTCGTACAACCAGTTCATATCTGAAGCCAGATCTTAACATGTTTTCCTAGACCCAATGTTTCAAAACCACCAGCTTCCTCAACAAGAGTTAAAATCTAAGTAATAAGGACTCAAGAATGACCCTCATGGAATAAGTGAGTTCGACAAACTTTTATTGATTATTGTATATTAAAAGTCCTATGCAGACAAAGATTAAAAGTAGTTCCAGAGCTGCAATCAAGGATTTTGCTTTCTCATTGGAGAGCTAGAATAGAGACTCAAATGACTCTCACATCAGGATATAGAAGGTGATCAGGGTAAAGGAGACATTTGGATAAAGTGCTATGAATATGAGGAATCACTTTTAGTTGGGGAAGGTTTCATGGTAATGGTGGAACCTCCATTGGATTCAAAAGAACTACTGATTTTCAGATGAAGATTATGTAAGGATACTGAGGAGGCAGAATATATTCCAGACTTGGGAGATTGTGAAAGCAAAGTTTGCTCAGAGATGGGAAAGGGCAAGATAAGCAGAGGACTAATAAATGTCTGTGCCTTCATATTTAATGTACATGATAAGTAGGGCAGTAGATAGAGTTGGAGTGTTAGATCTAGAGTCAGGAAAACCTCAGTTCAAATTCAGGTGCATTTACACATATAAGATATATAATCTCAGAGAAGTCACTAAACATGTTTGGCTCAATTTACTAAAATGTAAAATAGTAATACTAATAGAAACTGCCTTCTAAGGTTGTTTCAAGGATCAAGTGAGATGATATTTTTAACTGTTTAATCTGGTACCTGCCATGTAGTCTATATGAAATAAATGCTTATCTGTTTTACCTTCCTTCCTAAGGACTAAAACTCATGCTCCAAATCTCCTAAGAGTTGAAGGGTCTGAATCATCTTTTCCCAGCTTATTTTTGCCATGCCTGACCAAATAAAAAGATTTGCTAAATTCTGAAAAATTGTGGCAATTACTTCTCTTCAATCTAGTGGGACTTCCACTGTAGATGGTGGGGCTTAGGTTAATCTAAGCGGATCTTTTAGTTTCAAAATCATGCTAGATGGAGGCAGACATCCTAATCTCTTCAAATCATCTTCAAATGGATTTTATTGTCCTTTCTTTTCACTGCTTCTCCCTTTATAAAAGTGTTTGAAGAGAAAGAAGTTTTGAGTAGTAAAAAGCTTGCTAGATTTGGGGTCAGAATTCTCGGGTTTGAATCCTGTGTCAGCTACTTACTGACCTTAGGAAAAGACACCCTCTCTAAACCTCAGTTACCTAATCTACAAAATAACATGATTGGAATAGATGATCATTAATGTCCCTTCTAGCTCTCACATTTATAGGCTATGAGCTCCCACTCACTAATTAGTAAGTGCCAATTTAGTTTTCTTAGCCACTAATTAGTTCTGTGCATAAGGCAAGGTTCTTAGTCTCACTGATTTCCAGTTTCTTAAATCTATGAAATTTTCCAATTAGGCTAGATTCATTCAACTTTTTTTATAAGAGATCTGAATGCATACTCTGACCTGGCCAGTATCTATGATTATGAAAATATAATTTAAACTACAGTAGTTACAGTGATCAATTGGAAATAACTTAACTATCATCATCAATTCAAGAACCAAAGCAACTCCACGAGTCTCATGAAGAAAAAAGTGTCTATCACCATAGATGGAACTGATGGAGTCTGAACATAGATTAAAACATAACTTTCTTCACGTTATCTCCTTTATGAGATTTTTTCTTATGTAAACTATAGTAGTCTTCTTTCACAATATTACAAATATGGAAATTTGTATTGCATTATAGCATACATATAACCTGTGTCATATTACCTACAGTCTTGGGGAGGGGAAGGCAAAGAAGGGAGGGAGAGAACATGGACTCCAAAATGTCAAAAATGATTATTAAAGATTGTACTGATATGTGAAAAATTAATTTAATAATGAACAACACTATTAGCTACAATTCCTTCATCTTTAAGATGGAGGAGGGCGTAGGTATTGAGCTAAATTATCTCTAAAGTCCTTTCTAGCTTGAAACTATCATCCTTTTATTTTTAATTATATATTCTTAAACTAATTGGTGATTTTAGACAGGCTGTGCCCATAAAATATGAGGCATACTATGAAGGTATAGCAAATGCATCAAAAAGGTATAAAATAGGGGCAGCTAGGTAGCTTAGTGGAGTGAGAGTCAGGCCTAGAGACAGGAGGTCCTAGGTTCAAACCCGGCCTCAGCCACTTCCCAGCTGTGTGACCCTGGGCAAGTCACTTGACCCCGATTGCCCACCCTTACCACTCTTCCACCTATGAGACAATACACCGAAGTACAAGGGTTTTAAAAAAAAAAGGTATAAAATAATATATAAGCTCCCAGAAGGGAAAATGCACTTCCTGTTAGAAAAACCAAGAAGACTTCATGGAAGAGATGACAATTTAAAGGATTTCAGAATGGGAAGGGATTTCTAATGTCATGTAGTACAATAAATATAACCCTCAATAGTCATCTCTCTCCAACATCTCCAACAAATATAAAACCGGAAAGAAAAATAACACTGACTATTTCTTCTCCAAGTGAAAGATGGGGAAAGCCTGGGTTTGAGTCTGGATGCCTCTTATCTTCTAAGTGAAAACTGCCAAGAACTATAATACTCTAAGTTTCAGTTTCCTCATTTGTAAACTATGGACATTTATCAAGATGATTTCCATGTTCCTTTCTAGCCTTAAATCCGTGATGCTCTGATCTCATTTGATTTCTTTCTCTAAAGCACTGACATCTACCCATTTGACTACTGCTTGTCACTAATCTTAAATTCTTGTTATTATTTTTAATGAGTAAAAACACCAACTGAGAAATCATTGCATTCCTCTGAATTTTGCTGCCATCTGTCAATACCTTTCCATCTCCATATAACTTTGCTTCTTAGTACTTAGCAACAGGAAGTATTGAGCATTTGGTCTAGAAAATGTGGGAGGCAATATTGGGTCATTTTTTTAATATTTGGAAGATATAAAGGACTCCACAAGGTCATGAAACATTAGAAATTTCTCATCATGCTCACACTGCAAACTTTATATTCATATCAATATATTTTTAAAATTAAATTAGTTTTTTAATTTTATTTTTATTAACATGCAAAATAATGCCATATTGGTCACTGTTGTAAGAGCACATTCTTACAAAACAAAAACTCCAAAATAAAATCATAAATATACTGATTAGCAACAGATTTTTTTTAAAAAAGATTCAAGGTTTTTAGTGGACTACAAGAATACTATGAGTCGGTTCCATGATATGATATCCAAGACAGTATGAAAGCAATATCAGGTTGCATTGAAAGGTGTCACTTCAATGAATTAGGAGATATTGATCCCACTGTATTCTGCTTAGGTAGGATCTCCCTTATTTCTAGTAATGTGTTAAGTTCTAGTTGCCATACTTTAAGAAGGACATAGTTAAATTGGAAATAAGGCATCCAGAATGATGAGATATTTAGAGATATTACAAAGAATCTATTGAAGCAATTAGAGAAGTTTTGTCTGGAAGAAAGAAAGAAACCTCAGAAAAGAAATGATTGCTGGCTTCAAGTGTTTGGAGACCTAAAGCAGAGAAGAGAGACTGGGTTTGTCTTCTTTGACTTCTGAGGGAAAAGCCAAGAGCAATGGGTAGATATTACAAAAAGGTGATGTAATACTTTCAAAAATTACTGGTATCCATAAGTGGAATGGGCTACCTCAGAGAGGTTCCCTTCTTAGGAAGTCAAGGAGGGGCCAAATGGCCACTTGTCAAGCAATAGGGATTGATTTTTAGATTTGAACTGGACAATTGAAATTGACTGCTGGGGTCCCTAAAATAAAGAAAACTTTGTTTTATTTTGGTTAGAATTCTTGGTTTTGAATTTCCTTTTTTCCCTCTCCCATGACAAAATTTTAATAAAGACTTTTCAAACTCTAGTATCTAGGGATATGAATCTGGTTCTTTTTAAATTTTTATTTCAATAACAAATTTCCACATAAGTTCTCTAAAGATATATGATCCAAATTGTCCCCCTTCCTTTTCCCTTCCCCTCTCCCAGAGCTGAAAAGCAATTCAGTCTGAATTATACATGTATTATCATATAAACATATTTCCATATTATTCATTTTGTAAGTGAATAACCTTATAAAACTAAAACCCCCAAACATATAACCAAATAAACAAGTAATATATCATATGCTTTCATCCTTATTCATACTCCAGCAGTTCTTTTTTCTGGAGATGAATTGCATTCTTCTACATAAATCCTTTAGAGTTACTTTGGATCATTGTATTGCTGTTAGTAGCAAAGTCTACCACGTTTGGTCATTCCATAATATTGTTCTTATTGTATATGCTATTTTTTTGGTTCTGTTCATTTCATTCTGCATCAGTTCATGTAGTTCTTTCCAGCTCATTCTGAAATCATCCTGTTCATCATTCCTTATGACCCAATAGTATTCTATTACCATCATATACCACAATTTTTTCAGCGATTCACCAATTGAGGGACATCCCTTTAGTTTCAAATTCTTTGCCACCACAAAAAGAGCCACTATAAATATTTTTGTTCAAAGAGATCCTTTCCCATTTTTCTTATCTCTTTGGGATACAGACTTAGTAGTAGTGGTATTACTGAATCAAATATGCATTCCTTTTTAGTCCTTTGAGCATAATTCCAAATTGCCTTCCAGAATGATTGGATCAGTTCACAACTCCACCAACAATGCATTAGTGTCCCAGTATTGCTACATTCCTTCCAACATATATCATTTTCCTTTACTGTCATAATGGTCAATCAGATAGGTGTGAAGGTGTACCTCAGAGTTGTTTTAATTTGCATTTCTCTAATCAAGAGTGATTTAGAATATTTTTCCATATAATTATTGATAGCTTTGATTTCTTGGTCTGAAAACTGCTTATTCATATCCTTTAACAATTTATCAAATGGGAAATGACTTGGATTCTTATACACTTCATTTAGTTCATTATATATTTGAGAAACATAACTTTTATCAGAGAAATTTGTTATGAAAATTTTCCCAGTTTGTTGTTTCCCTTTTAATCTTTGGCTGCATTAGTTTTGTTTATGCAAAACCTTTTTAATTTAATGTAATTAAAATTATTCATTTTACATCTTGTCAAGTTTTCTGTCTTTTTGTTGGTCACAAATTCTTTCCTTCTCCATAGATATGACAGGTAAACTATTCTATGTTTACCTAATTTACTTATTATATCATTATTTTAGTCTGATATCAATTTTGACCTTATCTTTATATAGGGTATGAGATACTGATCTAAACCTAGTTTTTGTTATATTATTTTTCATTTCCTCCCCCCCCCCCAGTTTTTTTTTAACAGTGAGTACTAATCCATGAATCTGGGGTACTTGAGGATTGTGAATTTCTTTACCATTGTTCTGACTTTTGGCATGTTCCTTAGTTTTTTCAGGTCTTCATTTCCTTGTCTATAAAATTAGATGCTTCGACCAGATACTTCCTAAGTACCCATCCAGGTCTATATTCTCTGATGTTCTGATCTACTTTCTGGCTTCTAAAACATTGCCACATAGCTTATCTCATTTGAATTTAGTAGAAACGTTCCACAGAAGTAGGCTGTAACATTTGTGCTAAAAAATGTGTACCGGTGGTCTGTGTATTAATGACCAAATGCCTGCCTGATTACTGAAGCGATTTTTGGGTGGCACCCAAGCTGGACAGAGCTTCAAGTGCTAACCTACTGACAAATAGCTCTATGTCCTATTAGCAATCAGCTGAGCCATCTGTTCCTACTGATACAGGATGTCTTTTGGAAAATGGATTCGAGAATGGTGAGATAATAGATGGATGTGAGAAGACATTCATGTTGTGTTGCATAATTGACACCCAAAAATGACAGGATATTTTTTCCTGCCTCCTTCATTTGACATAATGTAATGAATTCTGCATTGTAATTCTGCAATGAAAAATTAGGCTTCTGAATGCTTTTTATGAGGTAGCACAATGGATAGAGCACTGGGCCTGGTGTCAGGAAGACCCGAGTTCAAATAGCACATCAGATATTTATTAGCTGTGTGCCTTTGGGTAAGTCTCTTAATCTTTATCTGCCTTAGTTTTCTCAACTGTAAAATGGGAATAATAATAATACGTACTTCACAGGGTTATTGTGGGGTTCAAATGAGATATTTTCAATGCACAGTCCCTGGCAAATAGAAGATATCTTATAAATACTTAATCTCCTCCTTTACACCTTTCACCCAGATTTATTCAGAAGAGAGAATATAATCATTAGGATTAATTGAAGATGAGGTATCTAGGTGGTTCAGTGGATAGAAAGCCAAGGCTAGAGATGGAAGTCCCTGGGTTCAAATCTACCTTCATTCACTTCCTAGTAGTATGACCCTGGCCAAACATTTAATCTCAGTTGCCTAGTCCTCATCACTCTTCTTTCTTGGAACCAATATTTAGTATTCATTCTAAGACAGAATTTAAGGGTTTAAGAAAAGATTAGTTGAAGACTATGATGTTCATTAGCAATTTGTTTTAACACATATGCATTTATAAAGTCCTTAATACATATAACAGTAAGGTACTCAACTTGAGACTTAGAATACAGAAAGAAAAATAAAACTGCCTACCTTCAGGGAATCTTGCTTCTACTAATAAAATAATAGTTTGAAGGGAAGAGGAAGGAAAAAATTCACTGAATTTGGATTTGTTAAACATTAGACTAGGAAAACAGTAGATGCACAGTCTTACTGAATGAATATATGGATAATTTTACATCTAGAGATCTAGCTTCTTCCTCTATAAAATGCAGATAACACTTGTTCTAATTATGTCATAAATTGGTATGAGAATCAAATGAGTAATTGCTGCTGATAATAATAATAATGATGGTGAGTATGGCTATTCAAATTTGTATAGAGCCTTAAAACAGAGTATTTTATAACTATAGGAAAATGTAAAATTAAATCTGACAATTCAGCAAACATTTATTAAGAGTTTATGATGGGACCTAAAAATAAACAGATGAAAAATGTGATTGTGATGGTTTGCTGCATGGAGTAGGTCTGGTACCATAGAAAGAATACTATGTTTGGCTTTAGAAGATATGGTGACCTCTAATGCTGACACTAATTATAAAAATATGATCTTTGGTAAGAACATAACCTTCCTGGATCTCAGTTTTCTTTTCTGCACAAAATGAAGTGGTTGCATTATATGATTTTTTTGAGGTTCTTTTCTCCTTTAAATCTATGATCTTGTGGTCTAATTAATATGCAAAAATAATTTATAATATAATGGTTGAATAGCTAAAAAGTTTAAGTTATGAACATAAGGTTACTACAGGATGAAAGGTAATAAGGGAAAAGCTCTCTTCAACTGGGGAGAGCCAGATTAAATGGTGTAAGAAAAATTGAGGAGTGAGAAATTACCTTTGATTATGCTATAACTTATTTTAAGGCTAGGCCTCTAAACTTTAATTCTCTACATTAATGTGATACAGCATGTTTTAATGAATTTTATTAATTCAATTCATTAAAAAATAAAAACAAGTTTCTGATCATATTATTGTAAGAAGTCCTAAGTTCAGATCATGGTCCTAGTATTTACTATCCATATGACTTTCAACAAGAATTTCCTCTTTCCCAGTCTTGGCTTCATTCTTGTTTTTTTATTTGTAAAATGGGTGAAAGTTTGCACTACCTCCCTCAGAAAGCCACAGTGAAGATCAGATGAGATAATATTTCTAAAGTGTTCTGTTAATGTAAAGTGTTATTACAACCTCTACTCTAGAGTAGATAGCAGGTGATTAGAATCTAAGGGAGAGAAATGAAGGAGATGGTGACTAATTTTATTCTTCAAGTTTTATGAAGATTTCAATACAATATTATTAATTGTTTAGGTATATCAGTTCATTATTTATCTTTTAGCTATATGTCAAGTATTTCATCTCTTAATAATTATAGTATCTTCATAGTTTACCTACTTATGGACTGTATTTTTAGCTGAATTTCTTTCATCTGAAGATCTTCAGGAGATTAAGGCTTGTTTCTCCTTTCTATTCCTCTGTTGCTCCCTTTCTGACTCTTCCCCCTTTGATGTTGGGCCTAACCCACACTGTCCCACATAGACATCAAAGCTATTAGAACCACCTCCCAGTTTGGGAAAATTTTCACCTAAGTCAGACCTTGTCCCTCACTAACAATGGGCTTGGGAGAAGGAGAATTGAACCCACCTATATTCACTCTCCTTGCTCTAAAACCCTGCTAAGATCCTACTCATTTATGATTCTCTGTTTTTAGTTCATTGTCTGGACCTGACTCATGGTCTAATGCTTTTGACAGACTTTGAAGAGATCAGTCAGTATTTTAGCTTGGGTTTCTGCTTTTGATTGTGGATCCCCTACACTAGGGCTCACCTCAGGGAAGCAGAATGGAAAGTGTGGTCTTCCTCTCCTGTATCTACCCTTCTTCAGGATGTGGCTTAACATAGCTGAGATTTTCCCTTTTTTGGACAAGGGAAATGTCTAACAGCAGAGATTAGAGAAAAGCAATTCCCAGAGAAGCTCTGAAAGCAGGACCTAATGAGGAGAATCGTGTGCCCTTCTGGAGTTTGGATGCTGCTGGTGGAGGATTGATTTAAGAATGTTTTAGGGATTAGCACTCTCTCCTGTTAATCAATCGGACTATTTGTTACTTGTTGGTCTTATTATTTCCTTATCCTGTGGAAATATTTGCAATTGCTCTAATTCTGATTCATAATTCTTTTATGTGACTGGAGAAAAGTCCAATGGGACTGCAGAAAAGTCTAAATCCTCCATGTTTGTTGGTCAAATGAGGTGGAAAACTTACAATATATTATATTCTTTGTCAAATAGTTTCTATGTCATAGCCACAACATTTTGAATCCTATTTATCTTTTGCAATGCATTTTATAACACTTTTTATATGTGGGTTGTATGCTAAATTCTTTGTATACCCACCATTTATCTTTTCATTATGCTTAGCAATATTTATAATTTTAATTCCTTGAAGATTATGGTCTCCTATGATTCATAGCCATATAGCATCATGAAAGGCATGTTGGAGTAATAGATGAGCCATTGCAATGAGCAGCTTAAAGTGATTTGGAAAATTCTTAACAAATACAATTCAGATTTTACAAAAAGCAATCTCACTAGGTGGCTTCCTCTTAATTTTAGCCCCAGATCATTATCTATTCCTAAGACCCGAGAGAGATATAACTCCCTTCCTCAAAGAATGAATGGAAACAGTTAAAAATAAAATAAACATAAACTACTAAACTACAAAAAAGGATAAAAATGTTCTCCTTTAACATTCTATGGGTTTTATGTAATTTTAAGCAAAGGAAATTACAGAATTGTGTGTAAAAGTCCATGCCAGAGGGGTGTGTTTTATAAGTTAACTCTCCTGAGCTTATGAGGGATGGCATTAATATAATGTTGTTTCTTAACTGTGTAATATCTTTATCTTTTAGCTTCAGAAATGGTCTACTGGGACTTCTCAGTAGACAGCATGTAAATTTTGTAACAGGAAAAGATTTAAACACTAAAGAGAAGTCAACATTTTAGTGATGTTCATTTGGGAGATGGTAAAACCCCAGGCTCTAATATTTTTATTACTCAGAAGAGTAAATACAAACATTGTAGGAAGCCATGAGAGAGTCATCTATTGGTCTACTGAAAACAATCATAGAAATCTTTTAGTTGGCACTTTCTAATAATACTTGACAGTAAGATTCAGTATAGTGTACTTCTACTGTCCTAGAACGCTGGTTAGAATTTATCCCCTCTTAGTAGCTGTTTGAATATGAATATATCCAAGACTCAATTTTCTCATCTGTTTCATAGTATCACCGAATTTGATATTTGTAAAGGACCTTGGTAGTCATTCAATCCAACCCACATACTAAAGAAATCCCCACTATGACATGTAAAATGGAAGTAATAATTTTTATTGTTAATTTGGGCTTAAGGATTGCATTGACAGAGGGAACTATTAAGTGGGGAAACTTGCTGTGGCTGTTCCTTCATTTTTCATTAATATTTGACTCTTTTTTACCTTATTTGGGGTTTTCTTGGCAAATATGCTGGAGTAATTTGCCATTTCTTTATCCATATAATTTTACAGATGGGGAAACAGATAAAAATAAGGCTAACAACTTGACGAGGGCCTCACAGCTAAGTGGCTGAGGCCAGATTTGAACTCAAGAAGTTGTCCTGACTTCAGATCCAGCATACTCTCTACTGTGCCACCTACCTGTCCCTGAAAACTTCTTTATCAATCTGCAATTCTTCAGATCTGAATATGTTTTGAAACATTAATGTTAATAATAGAAAGGTCCTTAAGTCACCAAAAGGTTTGGCAACTAGCCTCAGATCACCTAGCCAGTATGCCTCAAAATTAGAACTTTTAAAACAGATCTACCCAACTCAAAGCTCAGATCTATTTTCAGTATAGATAGTAAATAATTTATTATCTATCTCATAGAGTTATTGTATAGATAAAATTTGAAAATACACATAATACATTTTATAAACGTAAAGGCACCAAGTTAGTATAAATTATTTCTTGCAAAATCATAGAATCTTAGAACAGGGAACTCTCATCATTAGAGGGGCATGGTGCATAAAGCTCTTGACTTGAAGTCAGAAAGATATGGGTTCAAATCCTACCTATGATATTTACTAGCTATGTGACCGTATCCAATTCACATAACTTCTCTGGGCAATAGTTTAGTTGTCTCTAAAAGAGAAGGGTTATATTAAATATTGTCAAAGATTCCTTCCAGCTCTAAATCTGTTGTCTTTTGTTCCTAAAACATTAGATAACAAGTAGGCCAATGACCTTAACTTAGAAATGAGGAAATTAGGATCCAAAGGGTTAAAGCTATTTTCTTATCCATTATACTAAGCTTGTACTCTCCAACTCTGAGAATTTAAAAAGCCCATCTTACATGCCCCAAATATGTTTTCCCCTCATTTATGCCTGTTGAAATGTGTCTTATCCCTCAGTTGTAAATAATTTTCATTCCCCCAACTCATGAAAATTGTCTTAGTGTAATTTTTCTGAAACTCAGTTTTATCCCTATTCATATTCTACCCTGTACATAGCATATATGGTTAGATCCCTTTACCTCCAAGCTATTAGAATGGAAGCTCTCCCAAGAAAAGTCTTTGTCCTTAATCATTTTTATCCTCCTAAAACTTACATGATTGTATTCTTTGACTAATATTCATTTTATAAGTGGCAAAATGAATTGAACTTAATTGCCAAAGGTCACACAGCCAGATGATGACAGAGCTGGGATTAGAACCCAAATGTCCTACCTCCTATCCTAGTACCCATGTGAGGGACCTTTGAATGCATTTCCCTTGTGAGACTGATAGTATGGCAGTAACAGGGCAGCAAGCTCCAGACCACACTGAAGAACTATAATATAATGGCCATATTAAATCTTCTCTATGACCAAGAGCCCCAGACTGTCCACAGGCTCCCCATCTGGCTCCTCACTTATTTTCATTAGCGTCAGTTGTGAGTCCTACTAAAATGGCAAGATACGATCGCTGACCTTGAGGTCCTGGGAGGCAGCCAGGTTGCCAGCCTGAGAGCAATGCTCCTCACAACACAGTTCTCTTAGGCTGCACTGACTCTCATCAGCTCACTTTTAGAGACTACAGTGGTCTTCCAGATGCTTTCCTCATCCCTGATCTATAACCACCTGCCATTTATCCTGAATGCTGGTACCAGATACATTTTTCTAAAATACTGCTTTCAACATAGCTTTCCAAAATCTTCCCCTTTGATGGTTCCCCATCCCCTAGAGAATTAAGTCCAGATTCCCTAACTTTGTATTTAAGATCCTCACATTCTGACTCCCACCCGCCCTTCTAACCATATCTCTTGACACTCCTATTTCTTGGAATTGAAAGTGAAGACCAGAAGTTATCTTCTCCAACTACTATCCGAAAATAAGTCCCCATCTAATAAGCGGACAAAGTTAAGAAAAACTTACTTTGTAAGAATGAAGTGGATGGATGACATTTAAGCTCTGCATTCCAGTTAAACTTCATTTTGGACATTAATGACCAAATATGACTATGGAATAGTTATAGAGCTCAACAATAGTAATGTAACAAGGGTTACAAAAGGGTCAATTTTTAATCATCATTTCATTGAGAAAAGTTCACAGGGAGACCTTGTTAGAGCCTTTGATATTTTTCTACCACTGATGCCTAAAAAGGGAAAGTTTTCACTTCACATGATGGTCTTGGTGTAATATTTACTAGCAACACCTGGGATGGAATATCTTCATGCAATAGACAAATTCAGGATTTGAAATGAGTTCTTAACTTGCTCCTAAAACACCACGTAGACAAATTAAAGGTTTCACAAGAATCAGGATAAAATCTGAATACTAATGAGAAGACTGCATTGAACCTGCTATGGATATGTTGCAGTGATGCAAAAATTATTCTGGTGTGTCCAAAAATAATGAAGCTAGTTTGACAATCATTGGCAGAGGTGGGCTTCTCACAGAGATTTTATGACAAGCTGTAGTCTTCTCTGTCCTAAATCTTGCTAATAATGTTTCCCCACCAAAATCACCTTGCCAACATCACAGACAGCTTCTCTAGAGATGGAGAGTATGTATCCAATATCTGTATGTATTTTTGTCATTTATAATAGCGACTTAGAACAATCTATTTTTGTTTACTGACAGGTGAAATTTTTACTCTCCTCACTAAGAATCATGATTGGAGAAAAAAAAACAACTTTAGACATATATTCTCTCCAGTTCTTCATTCGCTATATTTTTCTTTGAGAAGTTAGGAGCCACTAAAGAATAATTTTAACCAGCATCACTTCCCCCCCCCACCATTACTCCTTCATAGTTGCATGTTTTTGTTTTTGATTTTACTGAAGAAGAAAATGTTGTGTGGATCTCAGAACACATACATATTAGTTCAATGGTAAACATTAGGCATAGTAGACATATCTCTAGACTTGGACAGCACTCTTGATGGATGGTGGCAAAGTAGAGCATAATAATTTTGAATTTAGGAAGACCTGAATTCAAATATGGCCTCAGGCATTTATCAGCTCTGTGACCCTGGTTGAGTTAATTAACCTCTGTTTACCTCAGTTTCATCAACTGTAAAATGAGCAAAATAAGAGCATCTACCTCACAGGATTGTTATGAGCATTAAATGAGGTAATATTTGTAAAAATCTTTTAGCATAGGTCTGACACATAATCTTGTAGCTGCCTAATGATCTTGTAGAATGGAGATAAGAATATAAATTGTTAGACCATTCTTTTTATTCACTTTCATTTTTCTGCATATTAAGATAAATATTTTAGTTCTCAATCCCCTTGCCTTTCTTCAATTGTTTCAGTCATATTGACCCCACTTTTCTGATAAAGAGCATGGTTATGTACACCCAAGATCACACTAGGAGCCTAATTTTATAGAAAAATTTGGATGGTATACTGGATATAAAGAAGTGATACCAGCATACTTTTTCTTGAGGATATATAATTAGAGAGCATTCCCAATCTCCTATCCCCACCAGAAGTACTGAATAAAGGATAAATGAGTAGAAAGATGTCACTGCAGTTTCTCATAAAGTGTTAAAATGAGAAATCCTCATTTGTTCTATATACATACTCCTTGAATGTTTTGTGGAGGGAGTCCAGAAGCCCTTCTGAATAAGACTGAGTGTCACAGAGTCATTAAGTTATGAAAATGCAATCATTATATGAAGTCTAAAAGACTGTAAATTAAATAATTTCACTGCTTCTTTGTACCAGTACCAATACATTTTGAGTTAAGCACTTAGCCCAGGCATTGCACTTTACAAATCCTAGATGACTCTAAATATTTCAGAATATGATAGCCAAGGATGGTGCATTGCTCATGTTGTCTATCATAGCACAAGAATTGCCTTTATTATTAACCTGTGGTAAAATCTGAACCTTGGGAACCAGTTTTGTTTTGTTTGGTTTGGTTTTTAAGGCAAACAAGGTTGTGACTTGAACAGGGGTGCATGGCTAGTAAATATCTGAGACTGGATTTGAACTCAGGAAGATGAATGTCTTCCTCACTTCAGGCTTTGCACTGTATGTAGTATACAACCTAATTGGTATAATGTTCTTTTTTTGAAAAAGCATTGTGAATAGCATAAAGCAAAGTACATGTATAATTGATTTAATAATCAAAGGAAATAACTTATTTCTGATTGATGAAAACAGTCATTGTTAGCTTCTATCAAGTTATGAAAGGATTTTTTAAAAAAGTAAATTAGCCATCCTTCTCTTGCTGTCTGAATGGGAATTTGACACCTCAGAAATCAAGCCATTAAATTATCAAATGTACTATTTCTTTTAGTTAGAGAATTGTTCTATTAAAACAAAAGGAAAATTATTTGATTGATAATCATCAAAGAGGCAATCATTTCAATTTTTTCTCCTTGTTTCATAAATAGAGCCATCCTTGAAATTTTAATAAAACTACACAACAGATTGGCCTATTGGTTCATGATTAATGTCTATGTAATCGAGTCTTCTTTAATTCTTAGAAATAATAACATTTTATGCAAGTAATTTCCAACTCATCACCAAAATGTTGAAAATATTTTGAAGTTTAAAGGCAGTGGACAGAGTGCCAGGTCTGAAGTCAGGAAATCACAACTCTTTGATTTGAAATCTGAGGTCAGATACATACTAGCTGTGTGAACTGGGATAAGTCACTTAATCTTGTTTGCCTCAGTTTCCTTAAGTATAAAATGAGCTGCAGAAAGAAATGGCAAATAATTTCAGTGTCTTTTCCAAGAAAACCTCCAAAGGAGTCACAAAGGTTAGGACACAACTGAAAATGACTGAACAACAAATCTTTTACTACCACCAATACCCAACACATATATACCACAATATACATAAACACATACACACACAAAGTATTCTAGGGATGCAAGAAAAAAAAAATATATATATATATACATTTTGCTTACTGTGGCTAAAGACTAGTTTCTTATTTTTTTTCTCACCTCTAACCTACCTCACAGTCCACTGGGATGCTATGCCTTCTCTTCCAATTGTATTAAAGATGGCATACTGAGAAGAAATGAAATTATTTTTGCTTACCCTCTAATCTGTACCCTAGATAAAGCCAAGTCCTGTCTCTCTGGAAAATGACTACACAGATCTACCTTGCATTTCTGAGAAGTGTGTCCTCTCCTTGATATATACACATAAACAAAAGCCATTTCCCAAACACGTAAAACATTGAGCCTTGGGCATAACTGAATTTATCACGATTAAGTAATCACAACTCTCAGTCAGCATCCACTCAGTGAAGAAATTGTCTTTTCTGGTACAGAATGTTTCCTTCCACATGGTAAAAGTGACCTGAGAACACTTTCATCATTTATTAATTTGCTCATGACAAAAATATCATTTCTGAAAAATTATTTTAAGGAGTTGTAAGAACTCCAAAGAATCCTAAGAGCATTCATGCTAAAAGAAACCTTAGAGAAAACAATAATGTTTTCTTTTTATAGAGAAACAGTCCCAGAGAGATGAAAACCTTATAGCATGGGTGATTTATCTAACCCTAGCCTAGCGTCCAGATCTCCTGTTTCCTAGTCCTTTCTGCAAATCCCTCTTCCTGGCAATATTCAGTATTTTGTGAAATTTCGCCCCTAGAGTTACTTGCTCTATAGATATGACCTCTTGAATTTTTATATCATCTTTCTAAAGAGATTGCCATGATATAAGGATAAGAGTAGGATTTGTAACCAGAATATTTGGATTCAGGTTCTGATGTGCCATTTATCCTCCCTGGGCCTCTGTTTACCCATCTGTAAAATGAAGGGTGGGTTCCAGTTTAATATCTCATAATCTAGGACTCTAATGTACTCTATATAACATTTGTCCTACCTCCGATGCTTGAATGCTCTTGGACAAATCACTTTTTTCTATGATCCTCAGTTTTATCTGAAAAATAAGAAGATTGAACTAGATGGTCTCTGAGTACCCTGCCAGCCCCACGTCTAAAATCATCTATGG
The DNA here is from genome assembly GCF_016433145.1 of Gracilinanus agilis. Classification (NCBI taxonomy): domain Eukaryota; kingdom Metazoa; phylum Chordata; class Mammalia; order Didelphimorphia; family Didelphidae; genus Gracilinanus; species Gracilinanus agilis. Next base: position 109,355,305 of record NC_058132.1, on the reverse strand, counting down.
TCCTAGGTTCATAGATTTTCATTTAGAACCAAAACCATATGTAACTGGACAAAACTTTAGATGGAATGCATTATCGTTCCAGGAATAGGTGGGGAAAATGGCGGACCTGAGAGGTTATATGAATCATTAGTGCTATTCAGCTGATCATTGACAAACGAGGATTCTAGGACTTGAGCTCTAGCAGTTTTACTCTCAGGTTAAATCACAGTGAAATATTTTCATTGTTTCTAACCTTCATATGCACAATTGCCTCCAAAAAGGCTAGAAGAAAACTGGTAGAACCCAAAAGATCACATGGAATATTCTATCACCTGCAATAGGATGAAACAGATATGTGTATTTGCTTATTTCCAGAAACAGAGAAATGTAATATAACCTCTGGGGAAGATTCAAAGGGGCAATGAAAAGAGTCTTGGCTCTAGAGTCAGAAAATGTTTCTGTCACTTCAGTCATGTCTGGCTCTTTGCGACTTCATTTTGGAGTTTTCTTAGAAAAAATCCTGCTGTGATTTTCCATTTCCTTCTCTTACAGATGAGAAAACTGAGGCAAACAGGGTTAAATGCCTTGCCTAGGGTCACATAAGTGTTTGAGGCCATATTTGAACTCAGAATAGGAGTCTTCTCCACTTCAGGCCTGTCCTTTTTTTCACCTAACCTCTTAGCTATCCAAGTAGAAAATTTGATATTTATAAAGTACTTTATAAACTTAAAGCATCATATAATGCTATTATTAGTATCAATAGTAATAATTGATTGTATTTTTGTTCATCATAATAGGAATAAATATTGTTTTTTGATTATCAAAACAAATATTGTTTTTATAATTATCAAAACAAATCATATTACTCCATCTGACTTTCTGCCAAGTTTTATTACTCCCTTTATTGACCTTAAGCTCCAACCAAATAGAATAATAGCTTTCCTCATATTTTCATAAGTAGTTCCCTCTGCCTGGAATATACTCTATCCACATATACATTGTTAACATCCTCTTTCTTTAACCACCAGCTCAGATGCCACCATCATTTGTGAAGTTTGCTTTAATATTCTGGGATAATAGATTTAGGGATGGAAACAACTATGCAAGCCATTTCTTCCAACCTCCTTCTTTTGCAGATCAGATTCTAAAGCGCAGACAGGTTTAGTGATTGCCCCCATTTGTAAACATGGAAAGCAATAGAGACAGGATTTGAAATCAGATCCTCTATCTTTAAATCCATTTTTTCCCACAGTACCAGGTCCTGATCCACACCTGTATCCCATGCTATAATGAATCTCCCCCTCCTCACACTTATTTTTTAAACTTATTAATTTATTGGTTTGTTTCTTACATTAAAATACCAGTTAATTCCCTCTCTTTCCCCTCACCCTATTAGAGAGGCATAATTTGGCAAAAAAGCTATATGTATATATAAAATTATGTCTTACATATTTCTCTTTATCAGTTCTTTCTCTGGAGGTGAACATACATAAATCATTCTTCAAATACTATTTCTATTGCCATAGGTACATTTTTCTCAAGCTCTTTGTTTTCCTTCTTCCATTGCCTTATATCATTCTACCTTTTTTCCTTTTTATCAGTGTCTGAGCCACCACTTCCCAACAATTGTGGGTGATGTTAAATTCCTCCAGGGATGGAATACATCATTCTTCATCTCTGTGACCATTGGGGTCAGTATTACTTTGGATTTAGAATGTTCTTAGTGAATCTATGCTGGATTGAAATGAATCAAAATAGAAGAAAGAGGACTGATGGGGATTGATTTTAACAAAGTCAGAATTGTAGAAAGGTGGTAGTAGTCCAAAGGGTGACAGAAGGAGTTATCTGTATATATACTTTTGTTCGTGCTGTTATTCAGTGGTTTCAGATGTGTCTGACTCATGACACCATTTGGAGATTTCTTGGCAAAGATACTGGAGTGGTTTGCTATTTCCTTCTCCAGCTCATATTAGAGGTGAGGAACTTGGGCAAGAAGGGATAAGTGACTTGTTTAGGGACACATAGCTAATAAATATCTGAAGCCAGATTTGAACCCAGGAAGAAGAATCTTTCTGATTCCATGGCCAGCACTCTATCCAGAGGCCTTAATATGTTTATAGTTTATATATGTATACATACATATATAGGAATGTTATGCATATGCACACATACATAATATATATGTATATATGCTTGTGTATGCACACACATATGCCCTTCTTAAATGGAAGTTTTAGGAAAAGCCATCCAATCTGAGGGAGAGACTGGGGAGGTGTAGAGTATTTACAGTGTGTGATTTTCAGGGCTGAAGTGAGGCTGAATGATGAAAGGTGAAGGGGTGGAGTATTTTAGAGCCTTCTGGAACAAAAGAATATAATCCAGGAAAACTTGTTTTTTATTGATTAGGACTGAAAAATTTACATACACACACGGATGTCTCTATCATTCTGTACTCACAAGTCCATGAATTCTGTACCAGGAAAGGGCTGTTACTAATTTGCTCAGTTAATTAGAACTCCTCCTAATTGAGAGGAAAGGTTCAAATCCAAATCTCTGCCCTTCCAAGTTAGTAAGTTTTAGAAAAACCAACTGAGAATTAAAATTGTTGGTGTCAAGGAATGGAAAGACCCAACACTAGACATGCAATTCAATTCCTTTCCTTGTCATTGTAACTTTTGTGATCTCAGAAAATGACTTAAATTGTTCGATACTGAGTTTTCTCATCCATAATCTGAGGTGGCTGGATGATGGAATCTCTGATGTCTACTGTGGCTCTGAATCCCAGGTTCTCTGATCCTAAAACCCGAGGAACTCTCCAGCCCCAACTTGATATATAGGGAGTGGTTGCTGAAGTTTACAAAGTGATATTCAGTTGTATTTTTTTTCTATTATCAATATTTTTTGCTGATGCTAGCTTCCTAAGGCACTGAAACACAAGGAAGACTCAGGAGGGGGATTCAGATAAAAGCTTATAAAACCTTTTCATCTTCCCATCCCACCCAGTCCCACTGTTTCATTCTCCTTTGGTCATTTCAGCCCTGGCTGTTTCTTGGTGACCCCATTTAAGGTTTCCTCACCAGAGATAACTTGAGTGTTTTGCCCTTTCCTTCTCCAGTTGATTTAATGGATGAGGAAACTGAGGCAAACAGTGTTAAGTGATTTGTCCAGGGTCACATAGCTAGTAAGTATATGAGGCCAGATTTCAACTCAGAGACATGAGTCTTCCTGGCACCATGTCTGGGACTCTATTGTGCTAACTAGCAAAAAAAAAAGTATTCTGTCTCTCTTCATTGCCAAATGGTTAATAAGCATTTTTGAGGCCTTTGTGCCACGTACTGTACTGAGTTCTGGGGATACAATAAAAGACAAAAGACAATCTCTGCCCTTGAGAGGCTCCCCAACCTTGTGGTATATCATCTGTGAAACAAGAAGCTTCCTTAGGGCAGAGATAATGCCATTCTTAAGTTTTTACACCTCTAAGTCCCAGCATAATTATTTTTTAACTCTTACTTTCCATCTTAGACTCAAAACTCTATAAAGGTTCCAAGGCAAAAGAGTCTTAAGTACTAGACAATGGGGGTTAAGTGACTTGCTTAGGGTCACACAGCTAGGAAGTGCCTCAGGCAAGACGTTATGGGAGTTTGGTTTTTTAATGTTTTTTAAATGTGTTTAAATTTTTTGTTTGTTTGTTTTATGTTTGAGTGTCCCAAAGGTCCTAGTGCTTTTTAAATCTTTAATAGGTTGACTAAAGTGGCACTAAGATATTTGGGACACTCTGCATTTCTTGACCTGGATTTCCCTGAATGTTTATCGAGCTTGAAGAAAAATCATCAGAGTATGGTACAGGAGAATCAATTGTGGTTAAATAGATCAGAAAACTGATTTTGCATGGTGGCTCAGACATATTTTCTGGGTAATACTGGTCATGTCACTTAAAGACTCTGTACCTCAGTTTCCTTATATGTGAAATGAGGATAATAATCCTAGCTTCCCCTATTTCACAGAGTTATTCATGTGAGCAAAATATTTGGTAAACCATACAATGCAGGAGAAATATGCACGATGATTATATCTACAGAAAATAAAGGAAGCTTGAAATATATTTGAACCTAGCCCTGCTTCTTCCCAACCCTTGCTAGGTACAATGATGAAGTGTCTATAAAACTGAGTCTTCGAAGGGCAGACCTCAAACAGCTGGGCTATGTTTTTAAAAAGCATAACAGGAAATCCCCAGGCCTAAATTTAAATGGAGCTTTTATGCATAGAAATATAAAGGAAAATAAGCAACATCTCCTTCTGTTTTTTCATCAATTAAGAAGAATCCTCAGAATACAAATCTGCTCTAATTTCCCTACTACACAGTTGGAAAGCATTTTCAGAAACTGAAATTCATATTGGTATTCCACAGGCAAGGAATTGAGTTGCGGGATCAAGGCTTTCCTGTATCCTTTTGCTACAGGTTTTGCATAGACTATATGTACAGATCTAGTATTAAAACTGTGATTTAAGGACTGGCATACTAGGATGTGAGCAGTACTAGAACAGGACTGGTTGAAGGGTCCAGGAGCAGGCATCCCGCTCCCTTGGCACAGTGCCTGACACATAGTAAGTGCTTAATAAATGTTGATCAATTGATGGAGAAACTGTGAGGGACCTGGCAAAAATGGAGGCCAGCTATGACAGTGAGTAGGAGCTTCATGCTAGGGACTGGCTCAGAGACTCAGTATGATGTCTAAAATTAGGAAAAGCAATTCTCAGAGAGTAGTGAGGAAGGAGATTCCTGGCAGAGGAACTTGGTAAAGTGGCGAGCCCCATGAATCTGAAGAGGCTTGCTTGGTCCATGATGACTTCCACAATTGCCATTGTCCTCTTCACCTAGGCAGGTACTGGCCATCTGTCTGTCCTGAGCTAGAGGTCCTCAGACTCAATATTCTTTTTTCTGAGGAGTCACAGAAAGAATTAAACAAGCAGCAGGAATTACCCTCCCACCAGACCCTCAGCCACCAAACCTAACCCTGTTTTACCAGCCTCAAGGACTGATGTGACACAAAGCATAAACAAGGCATTGGCAATACTTAAAACTAAAAAATCATAGAGAGAGCAGCTGGGTGCTATAGTGGATAGAGCACGAGGCTTGGAATCATTTCAAATCTGGTCTCAGACAATTACTTGCAGTGTGAACCTGGGCAAGTCACTTAACCCTGTTTGCCTCAGTTTCCTCATCTGTAAAATGAGCTGGAGAAAGAAATGGCAGACCACTCCAGTATTTTTGCTGGAGGACATGGCTGAAAAATGACTGAACAACAACAATCATAGAGTACTACTTAAAGTTTGAAAATCTCTTTGCATACATTGTTCCTTTTTTATCTTAACAACCATGTGAAATAGGTACTACTATCTTATCCATTTTACCAATGAGTAATCTGAGGCTTAGAGAAATTAAAGAACTTACTCAAAGTTACATATCTAGTAAACATATGAGGCAGGGTTTGAACCAAGGTCTTCCTGACTATAAGTCCAGAGCTCCATCTACTGTAATCAGTTTGTCAAGAAGTATTTATTAAGTAGTATGTTCCATACAGGATAACAAGTAGTAGAAATCAACTAAAAGCAAATTTTTGGAAGACAGGACATTGCCCTCAATAAGCTAATTTTCCAATAAGGAAATCAACATAAAAAGGGAGCCAAAAAGGTTCTAGTGAAAGGTTCCTGAGTAGAAGCGTGGCGATATAGTTTGGAGAATGAGGGATGATCTGGGAGACTTTTTTTTTTTTCCAAAATGGAGGTTCTGGGAAATATTTTACTATTAGGGGAAAGGACCTAAGAGTCTGGGTTAGGAGGCAGCTAGGACATGTAGTCTGGAGAATAAGGGATAACCAGTCTCTAAACCAACTAGATGACAGATGGCTTTGAAATTAATCTGAAGGAATACCTTAGGGAAGTGTTTAATGCCAATTTTAAATGCATATTGTACCTTCTGTCCCACACTCCCTCTTCCCTTGAAATTTCTGGGGGGAATATTTTCTTTATTTTAACCCTTTTGTATAAAGAAATATCTCATTCATGGACTTAAAAAACAAAAGGTCCAGAGACTGAAATGTCAGTGTCGGAAAAAAAAAAACATAGCATATGTTAGGAGTTAAGTGGTAGATTCAAATCCTGGGTCAGAGACATTTTCTCTCTGGCCTCTTTATCTAGCCTGCTCAGAATAGGCAGACAAGGACCCTCCAGCATTCCTCAGAGCCAGAAGGAGGTCAGATGCCTGCAGGTGAGTTCTGTACCTATTGGAGAAAGGAGTACATAGACTTGGACAGCCTGTTCTTCTCCATGGACTATTTCCTGCATATTATTCCTAAGGGAAGATGTCTGAAAAATCTCAAGAAGAATGGTGCTCACTGGACTGGTGAAAGATTTCCAAATGTGGATTTATAGGACGGAGCCACGTTCTTCTAATCACTGTGCTCCCCGACGAGCTGGGACTGAAACCGAATAGTATGAAGGTTGAAGAAAAGATCCCATAAGGGAAAGTGTATGAGACTTCTCACTTCTAATAATAACAGTAATAATAATAAAAATTATAACTAGCATTTATATAGCATTTTAGGTATATTGCATTATTTGATTTTCATAACTCTATGAGGTAGATGCTATTATTTTCCTACTTTTTTTAATGGGCAAACTGAGGCCCAGAGAAGTTAAGTAAATGGCTTACACAGGATTATATAGCTAGTAGCTGTTTGTGGCAGAATTTGATCTCAAGCAGGATTTGGAATTCAGTATTCCAGATTCCAAGAGCATTACTTTTTTCCTCTGAGATACCCGGTTTGCTTCAGTGAGCAGGTTATATTTTTAATTGAATATTCTTCTAGTTATGCTTTGGGACTGAATCACGAAACATCACAATCTCAGGAGAGACAGACTTGCCAGAAGCTCTCAAAACAAAGATGTGTGTCGTGTATGTTGAGGCTGCAGGATATTGCCAGTGATGACTTCTGAGCAGGAAATAACATAAAATATATCAGTAAGGATAGACATGACCACATAAAGATAGGCCTTATAGAAAGTGTAAGGGATATGAGATTTATAGCTTAAGGACTACACTGGATATAGCCATGAAATAATAAAAGAACCTGAGAAAGGTCTCTACCAGCATTTTGAATGCATGCTTTATAGAAGATTTATAGAAGAACTTTAGGGATAAAAGGAACCACAGAGGCGATTTAAATCAATGTAGACCTGGATAGGTATATCTTCTCCAACAAATCTGAGCAGTATGGATGGAAGATTAGACTTAGCAAATGGATTTATATAAAAATGGAAGGATGTCCCTTCTGGAACGAACCAGAGCTTGGTTGTTCCTTGATCGTATGACATATTCACCAGTAATTTGGATGAAGACATAGAAACTGTGGTTAACAAATTTGTAGAGATGTAATACTGGGAAGGTTATATGTGACACTAGATACAAGACTTGGCATCTAAGGATGTTGATGGGCAGGGATGGTAAGCTGGAGATAACAAGATGAAACTTCATGAGATTCTATCAGAAGTCCTGCTCTTGGGGACAGCTCGGTAGCACAGTGGATACAGCATCAGCCCCGGAGTCAGTCTCAAATCTGACCTCAGGCACTTCCTAGCTGTGTAACCCTGGATAAGTCACTTAACCCCTATTGCCTAGCCATTGCCCTTCGAGTTATTACTAAGACAGAAAGTTAAGAGTTACAAAAAATAAGAAATAAATTTTTATTGCTCTATGATATTTTCAGGGATGAAGATTTAAAGAATGGGAAGCTAGGAGGCTCAAAGGATAGATAGCCAGGCTTGAAATTGGGAGGAACTGGGTTCAAATATGGCCTTGGAAACTTCCTAGCTGTGTAACCCTGGGCAAGTCACTTGACTCCCATTGCCTAGTCATTGCCATGCTTCTGTCATAGAACTGATAATTGGACAGAAGGTAAAGATTTTAAAATAAAATAAATTCCTGTATTGGGATTCAAAATATTAAGTTTGCAAGTACAGAATTAGTTGGAATGGGAAGTTATGATTAGGACATGGCTAGAACATACTTTGTGGAAGAACTAGAAATTTTAGAGGTCTACAAACCCAGAGTTGATCACAACAACAGTGGGATGTAATGGTCAAATGAAAGAATGTGACTTGGCCACATCAATAGAAATATTGCATGGGATTTTGCTATTTTTTTTGGCAAACTAGTAAAGCCTATGGACTCCATCTCAGAATAAAATGTATAGGATTGTGGAAGAAATGCAAGGGGGCCCGATGATAGGACACTGGACCTCCAATCAGAATACCTGAATTCAAACACTTATTAGGTATGTGACCTCAGCAAGTAACTTAACTAATCTCTCTCTCTCTCTTTCTCTCTCTCTCTTTCTTTTTCTTTCTCTCTCTCTCTCTTTCTCTCTCTCTCTCTCTCTCTCTCTCTCTCTCTCTCTCTCTCTCTCTCTCTTTCTTTTGTAAAATGAAGATAATAGCATCTCCCTGGCAGGCTTGTTTTGAGGATCAAATAAGACAATATTTGTAAAATGCTTAGTATAGTGCTTGGCATGTAGAAGAAGCTTAATAAACACCCCATTTAAAGAGTTATCAACATGTAATGAGAAGGTAGGAAGCATTTATATAGTATTTGTTATTCCCCAGGCACTGTACCGATTTATATTATTTCATTTGCTCCTCACAATAAACCTCTGAGATGTTTTATTGTTTTTTTCCCTTTTACAGTTGAGAAACTGTGGCAAACATAGTTATTAAGTATTTGAGGCTGGATTTTAGTACAGATATTCCTGACTTAGAGTCTAGCAGTCTACCCATTGTACTTCAAGCTGCCTCTTATTTTTTTTAAGTTCACTGATCCTTGGTTAAGAATCTTTAAAGAGGGCATTTTAGTAGCAGAGTGGATAGAGAGCGAAGCCTGGATTCAGGATGTCCTGGGTTGAAATCTGGCTTCAGACAGTTTCTGGCTTTGTGATCCTGGATATGTCACTTAACCCCAATTGCCTAGCCTTTCCCTCTCTTCTATCTTGGAACCAATACACAATATTGATTCTAAGATGTAAGGGTTTAAAAAAACTCAAAGGCAAGAGAGATACTAATGTCAATACACTATGTCCTCCTAAGACCACACTTGTAATACAGTACAGGATATATATGTCCAGCATTGTACTTAATGCTGGCTGATACTTTTTTGAAAAGCAATTAACGTGAATGTCTATTGACTGATTGATAGTTTGGAGCCATGTCTAGAGGACAAATGGATGAAAAGACATTAAATAATGCCCTCCAGAAAAAAGAGATTGTTTGATGGAACCAGGATGATAGCTGTCTTCAAACATTCAGAGGGTTGTTATCTCATAGAGATTCATTCAATTCACTGTAGATCCAGCCAGTTGAATTGATAACAATGGTAGGAATTTATAGGAAGAGTATTTTGGCTCTACAGAAGGAAAATTTCTTAACAAATAGACCTATTCAGAAGTGCAATGGACTTCTTGTATGGTGGTGAGCTCCTCATCAAGATAGGTAATTAGGGAATGGCTAGGTGATCTCCTTGACAAGAACTCTATGGATTGGCCACTATTCCATGGCACTTGGACCACTGAACTCAAATCAAGTCAGTAAACATTTATTAAGTACAGATATTCTTTCCACATTGCATGAGTTAGGGGTTTGACGCCTCCTCCATCTTGAAAATCCACATGAATTCTTTTGGCTCTCCCTTCATACCAAAGGAAAAAGTCTGTTTTTTTTTCTTTTTATTTCATGGGTTATTTGAAATACTTTATTATAAATTTTGAGTTAGATATTTCATTGTAGGCTCTATAGTTTATCAACTTTTTCTGAGTCATCTGCTGGCCTTTGCATGTTATCTCTAGTTTCTACAAAACTCTACCAAAATTCCCATTTAATTTCTGATGCTGACCCACAGTATGCTGAATCCATGATGGGGAAAGTCATGATGTGGAAGGGACACCTGTGCAGACACTGTACTGCGTGATGAGAATATAGAGAAAAGCAAAATCACAGTCTGTAACTTCAAGGAGATCACAGTCTGATGGAGATCTCAAGGAAACAAATGGTGAGATAGAAGATGCAGAGAGAGGATGTAGAAGGCACTTGGAGAAGGTAGTAAAAGCCTCCTGCAGTGGTGAAGATTTGAGCTAAATCTTGAAATAAGAGAAGCTAAGAGGTTAAAAGAGGTGAAATCAAAGATAAGTGCATTCCAGACATGTGGGATAACTAGTGTGAAAATGTGGATAGAAGAGATCTAGAGCTGTGTTTGAAAAATTGCAGGTTGGCCAAAGTTACTATATTGTAGACTATATGAATGAGGTAAGTGGTGGGGCAGCTAAGTGACTCAGTGGATGGAGAGCCAGTCCTGGAGATGGGAGATCAAATCTGGCCTCAGATACTTCCTAGCTGGGCAAGTCACTTAACCCCCAATGTCTAGCCCTTACTGCTCTTCTCTCTTGGAACCAATACACAGTATTGAATCTAAGATGGAAGATAAGGGTTTAAAAAAAGAAAAAAAGAGGTGTAGGAAGACTAGAAGAATCCAGGGTATGAAGAGCTTTGGATAGCAAACGAAAAAGTTTATAATTAATTCTAGAGATAACAGGGAAATGCTGGGGCTGTGAGATAAGAGGAGAACCAAGAAACCAAAAGTGAGGAAAATTGCTTGTAAATAATCCACAGTATTAAATGCTACACAAAGGTCAAGAAGATTGAAGTTTGGAGAAAGGACATTGGATTGACTCAGTTTCCATTGTTCTAAACTGTGCAGTGTCATGTAAATATGAAATATAACAATTTAATTAATAAATATTAATTATTTTAATCATATATTATATAATTGTTATACTTGTTTATTAGTAATTATTAATATAAGCCAAGTGGTCTTAGATGCTAGAGATAAAAACACAAAAATAAATGTCTGCCCTCAAGAAACTAACATTTGTTACAGTGAAATTACATTTTACTATCAATGGAAGTGATTATGGTTGAAGAAGGAAAAAAAAATTGTTATGACTCTAAACTCTGCCATACTCTCCTGAAGTTAAATAAACTTTGAGATTCCCTACCTCTGTGCCTTTGGTCATGCTATTTATTTACCTTTCCTGTAAAAAAAAAGACTTCTTACTACCTTTTTAGAGCTAACTAATATTGAAATTTCCCTCTTCTTCTTTCTTTGACCAACACATCCCAAAATGCTTTCTCTGAACTCTTCTAACACTTTTTTCTCAGAGTAATCCATACATTTTATGCTCTTTGCCCAACACTCACAAAAAACACCTAGCACCATGTCTTATAATAGACATCAAATAAACATGTGTTACTCATTTCATTGAATCAGGACTGCATGACTATTCACCTTATGTAATCCTGAATTAATTGCTTACAATATGGTCCATATTAAGGCCTGATCTTATGAATCATAGAATTTCAGAGACCTGGGGAGCCTTGGGGACGAGGAAGCCACAAAGCAATAGAATGTTAGTGTTGGAGGAGACCTCAGAGGCCATCTAATCTATAGCCCCTCATTTTAGGGTTGAAGAAAATGAGGCCCCCAGAGATAAAGTGATTTTTCTCAAGATTGCACATATTTTAAAAAATGAAAGAACCAGGATTCCGATCCTGATTCAAGTGCTGTTCCTTTTCCTAGCCAGCTCATCGCCTCTTCTCCTAGCCGGTGGCTAGATTAGTGGATGAAATGGCATAGCTACAATAGTAGTTTATATAATTCTCAATTAAGCTCCCATGGAAAAGATTCTATTGTAACTAAGATGGATGCTGTAGCAATCTTTGTGGCAGACAAAGATGATTACACCACTTAAGGAGATATTAAAAACAATGCATCACATGGGATATTCACATCAACTTTTCCCACTACAATGGTGTTGTTAATTCTTAATCAAGCAGGGGGAAAAGTATTTCTGTATACTCCTGAGCCATAACATTCATGGAGATAATTTGTTTCCAATGTTAGTACTCCACAAATGTGAAATCTGTCTCTAAATAATCTCAAAATATACATATTTTTAAAGACTCTCTAAGGCTTTTTAAGGGATTTTTGGCACTTTTTCAAGTAGTTTATCATATCGATTTGAGATTTAGTTTTAAAAGATTACTCTCTTACAAAAATGAAATATATGGAAACAAGTTTTGAGTGATTATATATATATATATAACCCAGGGAATGGCTTGTCAACTATGGGAGGGAAAAGGGAAGCGAGACAACAAAAATCATGTAACGATGGAAAAAAAGAAAAAAGAAAACCAAGAAGTGAAAGCCTATTATATTATTAATAATTATAGATTACTCATGTAATTTTTTCACTTAGTGAGCCCTATAAGAAGGTTGTAGAAATGAGTATTATGCTCATTTTTTAGATGATGTAGCAGATTGAACAGTCAAAAATTGACTTGCTTATACTTAAACATTATATGAGTTGAGACTTGAACCTACAACTTGTGTCACTGAAACAATGCTATTTCCACTTAAAGTCTTATTATAGATCATTCTATCTTATTACTAAGAAACTGGAAAAAATCAAATGTAATCTGACTTTCACTGACAGATAAAAATACTATGGATGAGGGGGCAGCTGGGTAGCTCAGTGGATTGAGAGTCAGGCTTAGAGACGGGAGGTCCTAGGTTCAAATCCGGCCTCAGACACTTCCCAGCTGTGTGACCCTGGGCAAGTCACTTGACCCCCATTGCCCACCCTTACCACTCTTTCACCTAGGAGCCAATACACAGAAGTTAAGGGTTTAAAGAAAAAAATACCATGGATGAGATTTTTGCGATGACAAGAAATTCCAAAAGGTCATTTATAATTCTATTTCAGGGCTATGGAGCTGATTTTAATAGAAAGGGAAAAACACATTTTCCCCCAAATTCTACATCTAATCATTTGGCAAATTTAAATAGTATTGCATGGAAAATAAGGCATCTTCGTGAATTACACTGAATAACATGAATCAAATCTGAAATACTTTAAATGTTAGTCCAGCATACTTGAAACCTATAATTAAGGATATAAAAAAATACTAGCCCACATATATTTCATTTCACTTAAAGATTGAGCAAATAATGTACTCTGTATTGCTGATAGAAAAAAAAAACTGAATCCTCAATGAGATGACAGACAACAGAACCTAAAATACTGGCCCCTTTCTTTTTGAAGTTCAATTGGGGAAATTTGTTGCTTCACAAATTTTCCTCCTTTTTATAAGTCTTCTCTGTGGCTGAATAGAATCTGATAAATGCTATACAAATAAGTTGTATATATACCACAGAGCCGTTTGAATTACAGAAGCCTTAAATTTGCTTTTATGCCAAGCTAATAACTTTAAAAGGCAGGAAGAATGAATAAAGAGTCTGAATAATGCAATGGGAGATTTTCTTTGCACTTCTTTTTGCTCAGAAGCCATCAAAACTCTTAACACATCATTATCTAATTAATCCTCCCAACAGCCCAGTTGGGTATGAAGGTGGCCAGGCTGTTATCTTTTATTTTACTGATAATAAAACTGAAGCTGAAAGTTGATTCATGTTTGAGCTTAGCTTTGCAGAAGAACTAACAAAATGTAGATGAAAGCCTTTAAAATTAAACTATGCAGTCAGCAGATGATGCCAAAGGCAAAGACGACACTTTAGTAACACCAGTCTCCAAATATTATCACAGTAAGACACATGCCTGCCTAAGAAGAAAACCTCACTTGCATCCTGAAATCGCTTCCAGCAACTGTGAAACAAATATCTTCAATAAAGATAATCATCTAAGCTACTCGCCCTTACCCCAATCTCTGAGCCTTTTGGTAGAAGTTGCAAAGGGGCAAATTTATGGTCCATGTCATGGGGATTTGGAGGTGCTTTCTAAAGATTAAAGTTATCTTAAACTGAAAGGGACTGCTTTAGTAGTGGCTCTCCTTTCACTGGAGTTCATTTTGCAAAGGCTAGATGAACATTTGTTAGAGATCTGTGGAACTCTATTTCAGGTGTTGGCTAGGCTCAATGCCTACAGATGCCCATTCCAAAAACTCTAAGATTCTAGGATCCCTTTCTGTTTTTCTAATTCCAGCACAAATATTATCACTTCCTTGAAGCATTCAGTTTTATGGTGCATATCACTTCCCATTCTCCTTTCCAAACCTCTTAGCAATTTGTTTCTCCTATTCATTTCAACTTACACTAAATACTTTTTTGGCACAGGACAGTCTTCTAATCACATGAGAAAATATAAATTTCAAATTATACAAAGTCTTTATTTTCATAGAGAAAAATATTCATAAACACTATAGCTTATATATAATTATTTTATTCTAATGATTTTACTATTTTGTCAGAATTTTTTCATCTCACAGTGCATTCATCTAAACATTTCAGTGTTTTTTAATGTATTTTACTTATAAAAACTTCATTTTAAATTTCATAACAACCCCATAAGGCAGGTGATACAGTCATTATGATTGAATAAATAAGAAATAGAGAGATTAACTGATTCACACGGTGACATTTAGCTGTTAGAATCTGAAGTAGGGTTTGACTCTTTCTCCTGATTTCCAGTGCAAAACTCCTTCTATGACACAAAATCATATTTTAAAAAATAGTATAATTTTGATCATGGATAAAAAGTTCAACAAAGCTCTTTGTTTTAGAGATGAGGATAATGAGGCACAGAGGAAAATTGCTCTGCTCATTGGTATAGTTAGTTTATAGAAAATGGGGGACTAAATATCTTAAATCTCACTAGAGTCTCTTTCCAATCACTAGATCTTCTTTTTTCCTTTAATATATATATATATATATATATATATATATATTTATTGTCCTGCAAAACATACTTCCATATTGGCCACTGTAGTAAGACCACACTCATATATATCCAAAACCCCAGAATAAAACCATAGATACACTGATGTGAAGAATAACTCCAATAGCTCTTTCTCTGGAGGTGAAGAGCATTCCCCATTATAAGTCTTTCAGGATCTTCCCAGATCATTGCATTGCTGAGAGTAGCCAAGTTTTCACAGATAAGCATAATACAATATTGTTGTTATTGTGTATGTACAATGTTCTCCCAGTTCTGCTCATTCACTCTGCATCTGTTCCTGCAGCTTTTTCCAGCTTTTTCTTAAATCGACTTGCTTATCATTCCTCATAGCACAATAGTATTCCATCACATGTACCACAATTTGCTCAGTCATTTTTCTTTGAAGCTAAGCATTTGTTTACTTTGCTTTCACTGTCTCCTTCTGATTCTGTGCCTTGTTCTTTCTCTCCATAAAATTTTCTATGATTAAGTGGTTTTTTAAATTATGTTCGCTTATTTTCACAGCCTTTTTCTTGACCTTCACTTGCATTTTAAAGGCAGGCTCTTTTCTCAATGAGGATAGGGCATTCTCTTAAACTTTACTTCTTCCTTCATGCTACCCTTAGCCTTATTTCTGGATTTCTACAAGTTTCAGTTCTTCTAAGGTGGTATGATGGCCTATGGCCTGGGAGCTGACTCCCACTTAATTCAATCACCCCTTGAGACTGCTGATTTGAAGTCTAGATTCAGGCTTGGGCAGGGGTTTTTGGTCTCATTCTGGGCTTGATTAGATCACTTACACTGTGAATTGCCTTGCCCTGGGTTTCTACATTGAGCTTTGCTAAAGACTAGCTAGGTCTGGCCTCCCACAGATAAGCATCCTGGGGAAGGTATTCACTGTGGATGCTGGGGGTAGGGAGGAGTCTAGCTCTGGGTTTACATTGACCCAGAGTGCTGTACTGCCTCAAACTGGGATTAAGGTCCTCACTACAAGTTTAGGTTAGGGTTCTTGGTCTTGCTCTGGGCTTACATAGATTAGGTGTGCAGCACAGACTGCGTCAGGCTAGAATTCTGGACCTTATTGCAGGTTTGCTAGGCAGTTGATTACAGTGCTGTTGCCTTAGGCAGGGACTCAGGGTCCGGATATTGGCTTGGGCCCATGTTCAGTATCTGGAAGAGTAGCTATGAGGGTGGAAGGCCTTGCTGTTGTCTTGCTCCTTACTCCTTGTTGTAACCTCCTGCTAGCTGTGCTCCCCTCTCACTCCAGTGAACCAAATACTTTCTGCCTACCTTTCAAGTAATTCTCTGCATAAAAGTGGCTTCCTTCTATCTCTATCTCCTTATTGGTTCTTTCACTCCAGTATTCATTTTATGGCATTATTTTAAGATTAGTTAGAGTGGATCAGTGGTTTTTAGCTTCCCCTGCTTCTACTCTACCATCTTTGTTCCCACTAGATCTTATTTTGCCAGAGGAGTTATGTACAACTTTTCTCTCCTAATAGAATGTAAATTCCTTAAAGGCAAAGACTTTGTAACCTAATGAGCCTGACATATTGCCTTTAGCAGAAGGTGATCATTCTATGTTTGTTAAAGAGAATTGATGCAATATGTTACATAATCAATTATACATATATATGTATATAATATTAATGGTGGTATGATGATGATGATGGAAAAGAAAAGAGCATTGGTCTTGGTGACAAAATAAAAAGGTTCTGATCGTGCCATATCATACAATGGCCTTATTTTTGGAAGTTATTTGACTGACTTCTTGGATCCTTCATCCTCATCAATAATATAGAGAAAATAATCCCTCTTGTACAAAGCCTAAGAGTTGATAAGAAAAAACAAAACTATCACAAACACCTGAAGTTCTTTGTATATATTAGCAGGTAGAATCACTTATATCACAATCACTACTACTTGAGTCTATCATTGTGAAGAATGTAGAAATCCGGAGACCCAGGTTCTAATCTCCCCTTTCAAGCCAATTTGCTATATAAGCTTGAGCAAGTCACCTCCTCTCTGTGTGTTCAGTTTCCTCCTATGTGAATATGAAGAAGTTGGACCAGTTGGTCACCTTTATCTCTGGTCATTTTTCTAGCTATAAGGATAATTATGGCAATGGCAATTGGAAGTTTATTCAGTGCTTTAAAGTTTACAAAATAATTTATTCTCGTGTTCTTTTTAAGTCCCTAATATTTCTATTTAAGTCTCTTAAAATATTTTCATTTAAGTACCTTAACATTTATACTTAAGTTTCTTCAACATAGGAACTTCTGGTCATCTTATCATTATTTTACAAATGAGGAAATTGAGGCTCTTAGACATTCCATGAATAATCCATAATCTAATAAATAGTAGGTCTTAGGAGTGGGACCCTACGGTGTTCTGACTTCAAGTAGTATGATCTGTAGCAAGTATGAATTTAGCGCAGGTTATAATTTTGAACATTCACCATCAGCTGAAGTGCCAAAGCATTAAATTCAGCTTTTTTTGGCCTTCAATATTTTCTCTCCTTGTCATCCTTCCTCCATCAATTAATTATCAGTCAGCAAGTATTTATGAAGACTCCACTTTGTTCCAGGAATTGTGAATCTAAATACATATAAGCAATAAAATAGCTTTAACTTAAAAGGGCTTTATATTCTAATGAGAAAGACAGCAAATATAAAGCATTCATTCATTCATTCAATTAGCATTTGTAAAGCACCTACTAGTGGCAGATATTGTGCTAATCATGGGATTATAAAGAAAGGAATAACTCCTACTATGAGCAAAGAGCTGAGTCTGATGGGGGAAGCAACATGAAAACCATTATCCACAAACAAGATACATATTCATATATATGTGTGTGTATGTATCTATGTACATGTGTTATATATAGGTAAAATGGGAGATAATTAACGGAGAGAAGAATTTAAATTAAAGAGAATCAGGAAAGACTTTTCTAAGAAGTGTGATTTTATATGAGAATTGAAAGAGTTCAGGGAATCCAGGAAGCAGAGATAAGGAGGAAAAGAATTCTAGGCATGGAAGGAGCCAGGGCAAATGCCTTGAGGCAGAAGTCTGTGTGTTTTATACAAGTAATAGCAAAGTGTCCAGGATGTATGGAGGGAAAAGTGAGGAGGAAGTAAAGTATAAGAACATCAAAAAGGTGTAATGGAATATATGAACCAATATAAGTTTATATAGAAAAAAAGCATAAATACTAATAAACAAGGAGCAAGGAAATATAAGGCACTTTAGGAGAGGACAGCATTAGCAGTTAGGGGAAAATAGGAAAGGTTTCATGTAGAAGGTATTGCCTGAGCCACAAATGTTGTTCTATAAATTGGAAGTGAGAAAGGAATACATTCCAAGATGGTAGGATGGCCAGTGAAAAGGCATAAAGGAGATAGATTATCATGTGAGGCATAAAAAGGTCAGTATAGCTGATTACAGAATAAGGAAGAAGTATTATGTCCAATGAGATTGGAAAGATATATGGGGACCAGATTGCAAAGGTTTTGTGTTGTTGTTCTTGTTGAGCAGAGGATCTTTTAATGGACCCGAAGAGAAAATATAGATATTTCAAGAGGAAAATCACAAAGGAAGATCCAGACTTAAAATAAATCAATTTGGAAACAGTATGTAGAATGGAGTGGAGTGGTGAGAGATATAGGGAAGAATTGCCATTTAGGGGCTATTTCAATAGTCTAAGAGAGGCAATGAGGACCTAAATATAGGTGGATCTTGTGTGAGCAGAGAGAAGCCATCAAATATGAGAGATATTAAGAATGTACACCAACAAGATTTGATGACTGCCTTTACATATTGAATGAGGTAAAATGAGTTGTTCTGGACAATGCCAACATTATGAATCTGTGAGACTGAAAAAAATGATGGTACCTTTGATGGAAATAGGGAAGTTTGGAAGAGGGTAAATTTTGTAGGAAAGATGAGTTCAGCTTTTGATGTATCAATTTTGAGGTGTCTCAGTGACATCCTTTTCAAAATACATAGTAGGCAATGGATAATGCAAGATAGAAATTGAAGGGAAAGACTAGGGCTAGATGTATAAGAAGTCATCTGCAGAGAGATCATAATTAAACCTATGGGAGCTTATGATGTTAGCAAGAAAGTGTTTAGAGGAAGGAGAGAAGACCTAAGATAGATTTTTAGGAAACACTCACAGTTTGGGGACAGGATAGGGATAATTAGTGAGAAAGAAGAAGGAATGAGTGGTAAAGATCTTAGATCTAGGAGAGAATTGTGTCAAAAACCCAGAGAGGGAAGATTATCCAGCAGGCGACAGTAGTTAATAGTGATGAAAAAAAAACACAGCATATTGGTAAATAGTAATGAGGGCTGATGTAAATCCACCAGATTTCAGGAAATTAAGAGCCTCTTGGCAAATTTGGAGGAAGAAGTTTCAGTTGAGTAAATATCAGAGGCCAGATTGCAAAGAGCAAGGGAGAGTGTGAAAGGAAAAGTGGAAGATATGAATGCAAACAGTTTTTTTTTCAAGAAATGTGCTGCCCCATTTTCCTTGCTCCACTGCCTTCTATTCCAAGGCATTCCTTTCCCTCTGGTCCTTTAACCGTCCTAGATGCCAATATCCTGGCTGCTCTGCATCTCCAAACCTGTGGCAGAGTCGAGTCATTTGGAAATACAAACTAATAATCTTCAGAACATATTCCTGTTAGAAATTAAAGAAAAAAACAACAGACCCTTCCCCACCTCCCTACCACTTCCCCTCCCCTCTCCAATGTATCCCTTTATTGGATAACATTTTTTTCCCACAGGCAGCATTGAAAATTACTTGTGGGAGAAGAGGTATGTCCTTGCCTGGACTGGTGCTGTGTGATTGATCCTATTTTTTTTTAATCTGGTACAGCTGCCCCCAGGAGCATATGCAGCCCCTTAGTAATTAATTATTTGGCTATGCAAATTTTATTTGGGGCTCTTTTACTTTCATACTTCCTTCTCTGCCTTCCCCACCATTCTATAGAGATTCTGCATCACCATTGGATAAACTGAATCTGTGTCAGTCAACAAAACCTGTTTTTCATTATATGTTCATGCTGCATGATTGCACTTACGATACAGGCTGCTTTCGGCCAAAGCAAAATAGGCAAGCATAACACTTATGTTACGATAAGCCAAACAGAGAGTGTGAAAGTGGGATTTTTGCTGACCCACAGCTGTTTCTGGTTGAGCATTGTGAGTTATGGAGTATCAAGCTCTGAAACCCCAGGGCTGGATCAGATGACAGTAAGGACATATTTCAGGGTGATTGCTGAGTAAAATTCAACTGCGGTGGCTACCCCAGAACTTTGGTTTTTAGCCTTTCCTGGCCGAGACAGCCCAGCGGTAACTTTGGTGAAAGAATGTTCCACTAAAAACTGGAGACATTTTCAAGGAATTTGGACGGCCGGTTTGAGGAGAGAAAATAAATGTGTCTTCCTGTCAGAGTCACATGAGACGGGTGGAAGGGAAGGATCAGTGAACAAAGGAAACCATGAACTCCACAGAGGCAAATAACTTGTCCTTGCTACAAGAGAAAGGAAGAGAACCCAGTGTGGAAGCCCCTTCCCATGGAGATTTACACCAGAAAAGGTGTTCATTGGCCATGCAAAAGGGAAACCACCAAGATTTCAGCCAACCAAAGTGGCCAGCCCTTCTTACACTGTTCAGATGGCGCCAGACTCTGGAGGGGAGTGCTCGGAGGAAGCACAAGCGTAGCTTAAGTGGCTTTCAGGTAATGTGATCTTTGGTACTGTCAGTAAAATTAAGGCAAGATAAGACATCTTAAGTGCAGGGAATAGGAACGTAATGACTGCTTACCTTTCTATAGGGCTGTAACATTTACAAAATGTTTTGCTCACAACTTCCCTGAGAGCTAATGGGACTTTTATTATCCTCATTGTACAGCAGAGGAAACTGAGGCCAAGAGAGTTTAAGAAAATAATATGACAGCTTAAACACAGGTCTCTTGGGTCCTAGTACAACAGGCTCACTCCACTAGATCATGTTCCTAAAATCTCAGTTCTGACATAACTCGTAAAAAGTAGAAATAAAAAGAAAACGTTGGTGGCATCCATCAACAAAACAGAGCTTTTTTCTAAGTTGCATAATTTATTGACTAGGGTAGTTCTTTTTATTTTTTTTAGCACAGGAAGATTTCAGTCATGCCATCCTGCCATTTTCTGCACACTCAGTGATGTTATGATATGAAGGCTAGCTAAGGGGAGGATTGGTTATAGGCAACTTGAAATATATGGACAATTTGAAAATAAGGGAAATAGGATTATGTTACTTTTGACATTTCATACTCATTATAGATTCTAGTCTCTTCCCCACACCTCCTTTCTTTTTTCTTTTACATGTGTTATTTTTAATGAATGAGCACAATAATCCCAACCCAACTGCATTCATTATCACCCTTTTCCTCTGGAAATTATGCTGTTTGTATAAATATTTGTGTGGATATTGTATTTCCCTACTTCATCCTTTCCCCAGCCTGTAAGCTTTTAGAAGGCAGAGAATTATACTTTGCTCAGTATAGGCATTAAATAAAGGATTATTGAATTCACATAAATAGTTATCTTCTAAATACTTTAGTTTATATAGGTATAATATAATCTTCTCAGAGAAAATTCTCTTATTTCAGGAGAACTGAGTAAGAAAGTGTTTTAGAAGACCAAACTCCTTGCTATTTAATTCTACTTCTAGGATTTGTACTTTTTTTGAAACTTATACTGGGGATGGCTAATCATAGTGAAATGCTCTTCCTTTCTGCCTGGAAAATTTCCCATTTTATTCATATGGTGTTAAATGCTCTACTTGTTAATGAAAGTTTGCATGCAAGGATGCTCGATGTTTACCAATGCAAAATGACTCCACGTTAAAAAATCTCTAGCAACATGTCAGTGTTGCGGAAATGAGGCAGGGCATTCTCAGGACACAATCTGACTTACTAATTTTCCTTCCCTTATCCTCTCTGACACCCCCCTTCCACCAAATAAACTTTATTTTCTCCAATTCCAGTAGTGTTTGGGATGAAAGGCTGGATTAGACGGGAAGAAATGTGTTCTTTCAATTAAGGCAGATTTATTTCTACCCAAGTGCCATTTCTCTCTTGAGATCCCTAGTTATCTCTTTTATAATAAGGGGAAAATATTATTTTAAATTATGAAATAAATCCCAAAGGAATAATATTATCTGCCTTTAAGTGAATATAGAGAGAGGAAAAGGAAGAAAGAGGAGAAAAATATGCCTATTGAAGCAAATAAACTTTGAAGGAAAACACAGTAAGCAAGCATAAGAAGTTTAACCCCTAAGACAACCTAAATCTCAAGTTTCTGAAATAAAGTAGATAATGCAGTATATGTATACACACCCGTATATGTACATATATATGTATATTTAAATTAATGTCTGGGGTAACTCGATGGTGAGGTGTACTGATTGTGGAACTTGGACTTAAGATGGACCTGGGCTCAAACCTGGCTTCAGATATTAATTAGTCCTTTGCCTGTGGGCAAGGCACTTAACTGATGCCTTGCCTCAGTTTCTTCATCCAAAAATTGGGATAATAATAGCAAGACAATCTTACATCTGAAAATTGTTTCAAGGATCAAATGAGATAGTATAGTGACAAAATGACACAATAGTCCCTTTCTTTTTATCTTTTTCAATGCAGTTCAGCTTGAAGTAATCTTGAGACAATCAATTATCCTGCTAGGATTCTTTTATATTTAGTGTTCTGTAGACCACTGCATATGTGGATAAAAGAAATATGTTTTGCTATTTGATAAAATTATTGAATGTAAATATCTTCTAAGCTCACTGAAAGGTTCATCATGGCAATTTTTGTAGCAGACAGGCTAATGATGATAATTGTCTCATATCATTCCCATTTGTTTTTAATTTTTTTCTGAGGTACTTATTTTTAATATGAACTTGAGTAGCATAGTTTATGAGTATTTGGATTAGTTTATATGTATTTAAAACATTATTATTATTAATTTTAGTGCCTCAATGTTTTAGCTGCATGATTATGGGCCATGTTTTGTCTGTGGTAATATTCCAATTTCAAGAAGGCTTATTTATTAAAATCTCAATGATATTTGAAGTCTCTATTTGTAGAATGTGGACTTTTTTATCTAGTAAGTTTATGAAATACAAGAGGCTTTAGATATATAATTCTAACTACCAGATTGTCTTGCTAAGTGTTCATTGTTGCTAAATTTTTGCTATTTCTAGAGATGTGCTGTACTTTTTCTTTCTTTTTTTTTAGGAAGTTATTTGTTTGTTTTTTTAATATTTTATTTTTTTAGAAAAATTTTCCATGGTTACATGATTATTGTTTTTACTTTCCCCTTCACCCCACTTCACCCCACTCCATATCCAATGCGTATTTCCACTGGTTTTAACATGCGTGACCAATCAGGACTTATTTACATATTATTGATAGTTGCATTGGCCTGGTTAGTTAGTGTCTACATTTTTAATATCAGCTCCTTCAAGGTATCCATCCAATAATTTCTGCTGTTCTTGACTTCATCTTTAATTGCCATCATAAAGCCCTCCATTTCCATAAAAAAAGCTAACACAACTCCTCCATTGGACACTTTGTTAGTATAGACTTCGTAGAAAACATAATTGTCACCCATAGACTTTGTGTTTACCCCAGTTCCCTCATTTGTAAAATGACTATAAAAATAATAATAATAATAACTCCTCCCTCCCTCCATTCTTGTGAGAATTAAATGAGATAATGATTACAAAGCACTTACCCTGGTTTCTGACACAAAGCAGGTGCTATATAAATGTTAGCTATCATTATTATTAATGATAATATTAAAATGCAGCTATCAATTACACATAGTTGATATATATTTAATTTATATTTGCTGACATATGTGTAATTGATATATATTTTGTGTATATATACATATATATAGGAGTTCTCTAACTCTTGTTATACATTTTTTAAAATATTCTGATAATTATTCCAATGTAATTGATTTCCTTTGGTAATCTCATGTTTTATTTTATCCATTTTAAAATTTTTTCCAAAGAAGGGGGCCCCAGGTTCCCCTTGACTGATAGAGCAATCATTGACACATGCAAAATTGTGGGGCAAAGTATGAGAGTGTTGAATTTTAAATTGACTGTTTACAATTTGAGGCCTCTGTTCTATCCTAAGGAAAGAAGGGAAATGCCAAAGCCCTACCATTAGTATTGGATTTGCATGAATTCCACCCTTCTGTACTATATCTTCATTAGAATTGCATCATATCATCACAGTAAAGATGTCAAGTGGAGAAGAATTAGACTGATGGCATGGGCATCCTTTAAATATTCTACCTCCATTTCTGATTTCATTAGAATTTACCTTTTTTTTTTGTTTGACTAAGTCCTTGGAAGAGATACTTGGAAAGTAGAAAAAGACTGAAAAACTCTTTCCTTTCTGATATTTGCCTTCCTCCTACTGTATTGGATTCATTGTGCACTAAAGAAATTACAAGTTGTTCTCAGATATCATTAATTATTTACCACACTAAATAAAGGTGTGTATTGTCCACAGCTTTCTTCTTTCCAAAGATGAATACATCAGAAAAGATGTGTGTATGCTTTATATTTGTTTTATATGTTAATTAGTCTCATTGACTCTTTCATCAGGTAGTGTATAGATGGACTCAAAATTCAAATTATGGAGGTTGCCATAGTGGAGAAAATATTACTCATGAATGACCATGCCTTAGAATTAATATTAATATGTATGAAAAAATATCTAAATCAGTGATTCCCAAAGTGGGCGCTATCGCCCCCTGGTGGGTGCTGGAGCAATCCAGGGGGAGTGGTGATGGCCACAGGTGCATTTATCTTTCCTATTCATTGCTATTACAATTTTTTAAAAATTAATTTCCAGGGGACTAAGTAATATCTTTTCTGGAAAGGGGGCGGTAGGCCAAAAAAGTATGGGAACCACTGCTCTAAATCATTATTGATTAGAAGAATGCAAATCTAAATAACTCTAAGATATCATCTCACCCCTAAATGTCCCAAGTTATTTATAGAAGTACTCCTTGTTGTGGCAAAGAACTGGAAATTTAAGGAATATCCATCAATTAGGGAATAACTAAACAAATTGTGGCATATGATTGTCATGGAATATTACTGTGTCATAAGAAATGATGAGTCTATACTAACAGCAATGCAATGATCCAAGACATTTCTGAGGGACCTATGAGAAAGAACAGTACCTATATCCAGAGAAAGAACTGTGGGAACAGAAACACAGAAGAAAAACAGGTGCTTGATCCCATGGGTTGATGGGGATATGATTGAGGATATAGACTCTAAGTTATTACCCTAATGCAAATATTAATAATATGGAAATAGGTCTTGTTCAATGACACATGTAAAACCCAGTGGAATTGTACATTGGCTATGGGAGTGGACTGGGAGGATGGGAAGGAAAGAATATGAATCTTGTAACCATGGAAAAATTTTCTTAATTAATCAATAAAAAAATAGAAAAAGAAAAAGAAAAGTGAAGTGAGCCGAATATTCAAAGTAACAACAATACTGTGCAATGCTAAACTGTGAATGACTTAGCTATTCTCAGCAATACAATAACCCAAGACAATTTCAAATGACAAAAAATTCTATTCATCTCTAGAGAAATTACTGATGAGGTCTGAATTCAGACTGAATCATAATTTTTAGTT
The DNA here is from genome assembly GCF_016433145.1 of Gracilinanus agilis. Taxonomy (NCBI): domain Eukaryota; kingdom Metazoa; phylum Chordata; class Mammalia; order Didelphimorphia; family Didelphidae; genus Gracilinanus; species Gracilinanus agilis. The sequence goes on along the minus strand of NC_058132.1, from coordinate 109,329,768 downwards.
TATTTTCATTGGAGATTTTTTGGTCTTTGTTTTCTCTCACAACATGAACATGGAAATACATTTTGTATGACTGCAAATGTATAACATATCAAATCGCCTGACTTCTCAATGAAAGGAGAGGGGAAGAAGGGAGAGAACTTGGAATGAAAAACTTAAAAAACATGTTAAAATTGCTTTTAAATGTAATTTGGAAAAATTACATTTTTTAAAAATGCAACCAGAGATGGTATATATTTGCCAAACACAACCTTATCAAAGGTCTTAAAGTTGAGAAAACACTAAATTGACTAATTCTGATTTTTTTTAAAAATGAAGCTATCTATATTTTTAATGGATACAGTGCCAAAATTTGTTCAAGTGTTATTTTTAAATTTTTAATTTTTAAAATTTTTTAATTTTTAAATAAACAAAAATTGTCACAGCAAAGAAAAAGAAAGAAGGAATTAGGTTATTTTTTCTTTGTTTTTTTTTATTAAAAGTAAAAACAAAAACAGACTCCAACAATTTTTTTCTTTTTATGTGGAGAGCATTTTTCATCCTTAATCCTTTAAGGATATCTTGCAAATTTGCTTTGCAGATATAGTTTAGTCTTTCACAGTTGATCATCATACAATATTTCTGTTACTGTGTATGGTATTCTTCTGATTCTGCTCATTTCACTTTTCATCAGTTGGTATTAGACTCTGCAGATTTTTCTGAATTCTTCCTATTTGTCATTCTTTATGGCACGGTGGTATTCCATTACAACTATATACCACAACTTGTTCAACCATTCCTTGAGAATTTGTAATTCCTTGCCATTACAAAAATGTTGCTAAAATATTTTTGTAATAGTAGGTATTTTTCCTTTATTTCTGACCTCTTTGAAGTCAGATCCAGTAGTGGTATCGCAGGGTCAAAGGGTAACCATAGTTTTTTGGTCCTTTGAGTGTGGTTCCATGTTTGAGCTGTTTAATTAAAAAAAACATGGAAAGACCTACATGAAATTATGAAGATTGAAATGAGCAGAACCAAGTGAACATTATATACAGTAACAGAAATATTATTTGAAGAATGACTTATGGAAGTCCACCTCCACAGAAAGAACATATAAATGATAATAAGAAAGATATGATTTTATACATACATAATATATTTTTGTTAAATTATACCTTCTATACTGGCAGGAGGGGAGAAAAATACCCAAGCGTTTTAATGTGACAAACAAACAAATTTTAAATAATTTAAAATAAAAAAATTAATAGCTGAAGTTTCCAGTAGTGACTAGCCTTCTAACTTATTTAGTAATTTTCTTGGTTTTCCAGTCAACTTGTTTCCTATCTCTTCAATTCATTCTTTTCCTCTTTGTAAGATACTGCTTACTCATATTTTTCCATGGCTCCCTCATTGAGGTTCTATGTATTTGCTGGAAACCCTCCATTAGGATTATCCATATTTTGCGGAAATCATGGCAAAATATGAGCTATTAGTTCTTGTCTCCTGATTTTAATATATCAATATACTGTGTGTTTTTATATTCATATTTGCCCTTGTGTTCCTTTCAAATCATTACTTTTTCTTAAGTCTTTATTGGTGACATGCTGAAACCTATTTATTTCCCTCCATTTTTTTGATCAACTGAAATTCTGATTTTTTTAGACAGGATAGCTTTCCATCATTAAATATCATATTTCAAGAAAATACCTGTGCTAAAAAGATGTTTATTCGAGGCTTACTTTGGGATTGTAGAAATTGTACAACTTTCCAAATGTTCACATGTTCTCCTTCTACTGTCTCCTTGTCTCTCTCTTCTTCCTTTAGTTCTCCGATTCTGTCTCTCCTCCCTTTCTCACTCTGCCAGTCTGATAGTAAATATTTATGAAACACCTCTTGTATCATATGCTGTGCTATTCACTGAGGATATAACTATGGAAAATAAAAATGGTCCTTGCCCACATAGACCTTAGAATCTAATTGGTGGAGACAACAAGCAAAAGAAAACTGCAAAGTATGTTGGAAGTGGGTAGAGTCTAGGCATAGGGGCCTGATGGAATCCAATTTAAGAAGTATATATTGATAGGGAAAGAATGACTGGTTGGTAATGGAGCCCTCTTTAATTGGAAACTTTGGGAAGAGTTTTTTTGCTTCACTCTAGCTTTCCAACCAAAAGGATGGAAAAGATATTGATGATATATGAGTACCAAGGTTGATATACTCTCACAGGATGATGAGTTCTCTGATAATGAGATTTCCTGGTTCGTTGTTGTTGTCCAAGCTATTGGAAAATGGAAAGTATACATTTACAAATGTGTTTATAGGTATGCAAATAAACTTCTATACATGTGCAATCATATGTGTGTGCATATATTTATGTTAGGGATATATATCTATATCTATACCTATCTATCTATATCAATATCTACATCTATACAAAGAGAGAGACAGAGAGAGGAAGAGAGAGAGAAAAAAGATAAGAGAGAGAGAGAGAAGAGAGAGAGAGATAGCTTGACATAGTGTGTAGAAGGCCAACCTTGAAGCTGAGCTGACCTTGATCAGGTCCTGAGTTTGATGTACTGATTGTGAGAAACTTAGACAAGTCATTTAGGTACTTGGACTGATCTCTAAGTATAGAAATATAAAGGAAGTTGCTGATCTGTATTAATAGAGGAAATTTCCTCACCTGAAAGTCTCTGCTTAAACACTTCCAATGAATAGAAACTCACTATCTCATAAGGCAACTCTTTCAATAACTCATGCATGTATATGCACAGCAATTCATGTATAACTCTAGTTGTTATGAAGTTTTGCATTAATTTGAACTAAAATTTGCTTCATGTCATTCTTATGTCTGCTGTCTTGTATTATACAATACAAATCAGTTTCTTTTTCTGGCAGCTTTCAAAGTTTGATGCCTTCTAAATCTTCTCTGGGATGAACATTTGCAACTTCAATAATTTTTTTTATATTTCTTGTGAGAAAAGCCTCACCATCTTGGTTGAAATATTATAAATATAGCCCAGTTAATAAATGACCTTATTAAAGCATAGTGCTCAGTAAGGAACACAATGTTCTTGGTAGATACAGAATATAATCCATCCAGAATATAGCAGACTTGTCTCCTTTCTTATTCTGGAAAATATGCTTCCATGTATTAAATGTTTGCTGTAATTATGATATAGCATTGACTAATGAACATGAAGGATCTTAAAACCCTTAAAATTCTGTTTAATCAGACGTTTATTTATTTGTCCAATTGACTTTTTGAACTCAGGATGAAGATTTTACATTTTTCTACATTAAATATCATCTTATTAGATTTGGCCCACTGAGCCAATGAATCAGGATCATATTGAGTTTCTTTGAGGGCAGACACTATTTTATTTTCTTTGTATCTTTTGTATCTCTAGCACTTAGCACATTCCCTAGCATACTGTAAGAACTGAAGTAATGCTCATTGATTGACTGATTCCTGATTCTTATTCCAATGATTTATCTATCCCTCCTAATATTGTGTCACCTACAAAGAAGATAAGCAAGCCAAGTATGCTTTCATCCAAGTCATTGGTAAAAATGTTATCAAAAGCAATGACAAAGATTGGATACTGTGGTCTCTCTCCTGGATTTATATCCATCCATCAACCAATTCCCTTGGTATGGCTATTCAACTTGTTTTGGATTCACTTGTGTATATTTTCATCCAGTCTTTATTTATATATTTTAATAAGGATATCATGATGTACTCTATCAAGTGCTTCACCAACATCCAGATATACATTTTCCCTTATCCTCCATGCTATTTACTTAAAACAAAACAGAAAATATTGTTAGTTTGAACTAACCCTTTTTTTTAGCTTGAAAAGTTTGTTAGTTTGTAAAGAACTCTTCTCATTGAGCTTTTATTCATCTCTAAAATGAGGATATTAATACTTGCCCAGCTATGTAGTGTTGGGAGGAGTGAATGAGCATTGTAAATAATTGCATGTATGTGAATGTACTCGTGATGTGTTGTATGTACTTCCCATGAATGGGGGGGGTATTTGTACCTGAATAGGAAGATCTCATGACAGTTAGGAAACATAAAATCATTGAACTAGAACTAGAAAGGAACTTAGAATTAATTAGTTCCAATCCTCTCATTTAACAGTTGTATAAAAAGGACAGTCAGAGAGGACTGCATTAAGTTTTGTAGAGTCTCACATGTAATCAGTAGAAGAGGTGGATTATGAACCTGACTTTAGTTCCAACACTGGTTTTGTATCATTTGCAAATATGAATAGTTTCCACCAATATACTATTTGAGGATTTTTTTTAAAGTCAACTAATTTTATATATTTGTTTTATGTAATACATTGCCTTATCTGTAGCACAATATACAGAAAGAATACTGAATCTAAATTAAGAGGACCCAGGTTCAAATTGCTACTCTGCTACCCTGTAACTTCCAGCAAATCATTTAATCTCTTTGGGCTCAGTATCCTCATCAATAAAATTGTGGGGGTTGGTTTATATCACGTCAAAGGTCTCATCCAGCTCTAAATCTATGATTTTATGATCCATAATCTGCTTCTGATCTTCTCTTTTGCCCCCTAACCTTGCATTTCTCCATCCTATTGCCAACTAAAATGATGAGGAGACATATTTAGCATGTTGTCATCGATTGAGTTATTGATTAAGTTCATTTTAGGATTTGTCACAATTATGTAAGTGAAAAACACTGGACTCACCGTTTGTCACGTTGTAGTTCACAGAGTCATCACTAACCATAAAGCCCTACTGAAGAACTTTGGAACAGAGTTAATCCTTTTATCCTTTCCATTTCAAGTATAAGGTAAAGGGAGGGATTGAGTTAGGATATTTGTTTAAGAAGAATATTGCACAGTGGTGAGGTTCACTGGGAGGAAATGCAGGCCCTGGCATTTCAGTGACATTACTTTTTCTTGCCAAGATATCTTGGTTTTCAGACCATGAAATTATGATTCTCTAGCTAATTAAATTGGAGTATTTGCCAGATTGTGATACATTCAGTCTCCATATACACAGACTCATCGTCTTGGAACTGGAAGAAACCATAAAGACCAGACTTCTTTACCCAGGACCAGAGTCCCTTCCCCTAGTTTCTCTAAAAGGATGCCTGAATGGGATAAAACCAAGCCATGGATATTTATTCTAACTACTATTGCTTATAAGTGAGAAATTTGGTTGCTGATAGGGGCACATATTCATCTGCACCTTGAAGCACATACAAAAGAATGGTTTATTTTTCAAGACTGGTGATTTTGATAAAATTCAGACTGTACAACAAATTTTTCTTTTGTAGGCAGGATTCATATCATGAAATAGATAACCACTCTTTATCTTGATTGGGTAGAGGAAGACAATATGATACAAAACAGTTTAGCATTTTAGTGTCCTCTGTGAAAAATCATTCCCCTGATTACTCTCATTTTCTCCTCCATGGGAAAATGATGGAATAATCTAGGGTAATTTAATCATCAGAAATAAGTAAAGGTTACAGGGAATAATATGATCACAGAGGAGAGCTTTGATTGTTTCCATTTGAGTGGAGATCATGGAAGCTAGAGAAAAGAATTAAGAGCTGGACAAAACCAAATAGGTCATTTCATCCTGCCCCTACCTCTAAGAAATCCCATCCAAAAGATCCATAAATCCAAGAAATATCATTCAGCTTCCTTTGAATGCCTGTAGAGATAAGGAATCATCATAGGTGGAAGAGTGGTAAGAGTGGGCACTTATTTGGAAGTTTTTAAATATGTTTTATTGTTGTTCCTCTTTTAAAATCAATGTCACTTTCCACAATATACTAAACCTTCAATAGACTTTTGCCTTGTAAAAAATACAAACAAAACTAACTGATATATTGTCCATTTCTTATAATAGAAGTCTGATTCTTCACCCATCATTCACCATATTTCTGCAGAGAGTCAGGAGGCATGCTACACCATCAAAATCCTCTGAGGCTATAATTGGTTAGAGTTTGGGAAGTTTTCAATTTTTAGTGAGCCAAGTTCTGCTTTCCTATTACTTAGTTTGTAAAATTCATGGATGGGAAGAACCTTAGAGATCATCCATCCAAAACTTCTTTCTGTTGTAAAGAAAACTGGAAGCCCAGAGATATTAAGGGGATTTTTCATGGATCTACATGTAGTAATTTTCCAAATTGTGGTTTTAATCCAGATTATCTAAATGTATGTTCAATGCTCTTCCCCATCCCCATACATGCTGCTTTTCAAAAAATGTACATTTTTGTAATGTAAATTTGTAATGTACATTTCGAAAAATGTACATAGTGATGGTTGTAATTTAAATATAATCAATTCTAAAAGGCATTCGAATTCAGATGAAATGATGTCACCAATCTTGGTGGTACACTACAGATGAAAAAACATCCTTCCTTTTTTATTAGAACTGACATAGTGATAGTAGTATATTACATATGTTGTCAGATGTAATCACTTCCAGTTGGTTTTCCTCAATTCTTTTTCATCATTATAGGTGTGTGAGGACAAGAGGATGAGAGTATTTGATATATTTCCTGAGGACAAGGGTATTAAATTTACTTCCTTTTTACATGATAGCCCTTCCAATATTTGTAGAAAATGATGATGTCATCTCATTCCCTTATGTCCACAAGCCTTTTCTCATCAAGTCTAGACTTCTATATTTTCTTCTATGAATCAATGTATGGTGTGGTTGTATCCCCATTATGAACTCCTTCTGAGTAGGTATTTTTTTCAGTTTGAATTTGTATCAATATTCCCTAGGATCGGGGGCAGCTGGGTAGCTCAGTGGAGTGAGAGTCAGGCCTAGAGATAGGAGGTCCTAGGTTCAAACCCGCCTCAGCCACTTCCCAGCTGTGTGACCCTGGGCAAGTCACTTGACCCCCATTGCCCACCCTTACCACTCTTCCACCTATGAGACAATACACCGAAGTACAAGGGTTTAAAAACAAACAAAAAAATATTCCCTAGGATAATACTGTCATATAGTAAATGTTTAATAAATGTGTGTTTATTGGTCAATTAATGGTTGCCCATCTCTCTAGGGTGCTTTAAGGAAAGGAAGGAAATCATAAAGAGATATAGTTGGCTCCAATTACATAACAGGTCTCATTGATGAAACACACATAAAACTCTGAACATATAGGAACTTCAGCAAACCAAAAAAGTAGTTGGAATGGTCAGGAGAATGGAAATCCCTTCCAATGCATATCCATATCACCTTGAATTATGATATCCTAGAATAGTGATGGTGAACCTTTTAGAGATGAAGTGCCAGGCTCAACTCCCACCCCCCCAGACTGAGTGCTGTGCCCATTTCCCAGACACTAAGTGCCATGCCCCTCCCCACACCAAGTGCCGGTGTGCCCACCAACCCCTTACCCCACATAGGGAAAGGAAGAAGTGCTCTCATTGGGCTGCTGGGTGGAGGGGAAAGTGAAGTGAGGAATGTCCTTAGCAAGTAGAGAGAGAGGGAGGGGAGTGGCCTGAACACTCTGCTTCCCTCTATTTCTGCAGTCTGTGAGCCATCCTCTTTACCACCTGTGCACTCCCATTGGACTGCTGGGCAGAGGGGCAGGGGATGTGAAAAAATGTTGTCAGGCACAGTGAAGAGAAGGGGAACCATTCTGTCCAAGTGCCTCTGCCTTTCTAGTAGCAAACTATGGGGAGGGAGGGTAGCCAAGTACCCACAGAGAGTGCTCTACATGCCATCTTTGGCACCCATGCCATAGGTTTGCCATCACTGTCCTAGAACCTGACTGTGTAAGAGATTTGATCTGTTGCCTCAGAGTGAAGCCAAATGATAATGATTCATTGGTAATAATCATGAAATATGGGATTGAACTTGATTGAAGGGAAGAGACAATGACCAAAAACCAAAAAATTGTTAGTTGTCCTCCCTCCTGAAATGTGTATCTATAGGACTAAAGTTAAAGGTCTTTATAGGTAAAGAAAAAGAAGCAAACAAACAAACAAAAAATCCTACTTCTAAAGAGAATCTTAGATGTAGGACTAGAAAAAGAACTCAAATGTCACCTAATCCAATCTTCACTTATGTTCATGGTTCCTTCTCACAAAGGGGGCTCATTAGGCTAATCTTTCTTGATCCTCTAGGCCACTGTGATTATGTTTTCTATAATCATTGTTTCCCTTCATTTGTTTCCACCACCTTATTTGTTTTCTTTCTCCCATAATATTTGTATTATGATTAGTGACAAACCTCTTTTTAATCCCCTTTTATCCTGAAGGGGATAATCTGCATAATAAAGTGTTAGTCCAATAGTGACTTTATGGGAATCCAAAAGTAAAAAAGTAATAATGACAGCCTTATGGAGTTTCATTGCAGCAAATTTTAGGAATCTCCAAATGAGAAATTGTGGCCTCCTGGAAGACCCTATATGAATATCCTATGAGAATTAGACTCAATATGATGATTCCCATTCCTTATTTGCTATTTTAGCAATACAATATGAGGAAGATGAAATTGAGACATCAAACTAGTGTGCTTGGCAAATGTTATAAGCAAATGGGTCAAGCTGGTATGAAGCAGCAATTATGAGAATAATGGCATGCCAGCCATTGAACAAGATTTAATTAATTAGGTTGCACCCAAAGAAAGATTTTGTATTAATGTCATTAATCGCCAAGAAGGGCAAATTCCGGTCATAAAGCATGTAGGAGAAAATGTAATTAAATGGGCTGAACTCTGAACAGATAAATGCAATATGAAATAGCAGTGGGAAAATGGGAGTTAGTTGTGGTTCTTGGGGGTAAAAGCAATATGACTGTTTATTAACAGTTTTTAAAATATAGATTCATGAAAGAGTGAAAAAGTGTCATCTTACTTTACTTCACATTTTACTAGTAACCGTGGGGTAAAGTATAAGAAGAGAGAAGCTCAGGTCAGCTAGATAACACAGTGGCTACAGTGCTGGACTGAGAGTCAGGAAGGAGTACAAATTAACTCTGCAACTCTGAACAAGTCATCTAATCTTTGATCTTCAGTTTTCTCATCTGTAAAATGGGATTTGTAATACTAATGCCTACCCAAGAGTACTCATGTGTGAATCAAATGATAGAAGATGTGAACACTTTGCAAATGTTAAAATACTTGATAAATGCTAGCTATTATGCTATTGATAATAATAGTAATATACCAATACTGTTAATGTTTCTTAATACTAATATTTAACGAGTCAAAGGGAAAAGAAACAATGGCCACATAAGATATTCCCAATTACTAAAACAGTTATTGCACCATGCTCTCCTCCTGCCCAAAGACTACCACACCAGTCAGCTAAAGTTTATAAAATAAAATATTAGATATTTTAAGTAGGTCTTTTTATTTCAGAAATGAGAGGTAGTAAATTAAACACTGGGGTTTTGTTATAATGCTTGCTCCAAATAAAGGATGAGTTTTCTGAACATTGGAAAATCAGAGAAGCTATCCATAGGGAAAACTTATTAACATAGACTAAATGTATTCTACTATAAGAGCTAAAGCTCAAAGGATCTTTTGATGTACATTTCCATGATGCTGAATAGACAAAGCTATTATCCTTTCGATTTTTTCTTAGTTTCATCTTCTACAAGCTTAGGCCTAGGGTTACCTTTGATCTTAATCATCTGTGTTTAAAGGGAAGGATAGTTCTCAACTAAAATCTGAGAGAAACTGGGAGTATATCAAATTTTTTAAAATGCTATTTTAGAAGATGTATCTTAATATATAGAGCAGAATATTGGCCTGGGAGTCTATACATATAGTTGAAGTTCTGCCAAAAACTCTCTGTGTAACCTTAGGGAAATCACTTATGTCTGCATATCTGAGTGTCCTTAACTGTAAAATGGCATTGGACTGAAAGAACTCTGAGGGTGTTTACAAATCTTTAATGTTTTCATTCTGTAATGGAACTGAGTTTTTTCACCTTTCCCAGTGACTCTTCCAGTAAAACTCTCTTTCTAAGTTCTTACCTAAAGAGCGAAATTGTTGTTTAGTCATTTTCGGTCATGTCAGACTCTTTGGATCCCATTTGAAATTTTCTTCACAAAGATATTAGAGGGGTTAGCCATTTCCTTCTCTAGATCATTTTACAGATGAGGAAACCGAGGTAAACATCATTGAAATGACTTGCCAGGGGTCAAATAACCAGTAGGCATCTGAAACTAGTTTTGAACTCAGAAAGATGAGTCTTCCTACTTCAGGCATGGCCACCTTGCTGCCAAAGAGTGGGTTAGGAAAAAGTTAATATTTGTCATATAAAAGAAGCAGATCTGAAACGTGAACCTTTTGGACTTTTGATCTGAAGATAATTGTGGGGGTAACAGCCCACAAAAGCATGTTTAACAATTCAATAAATACCCCTCTCGATATGCAATCGTTTAAGTGCTTTGCAAACCTGAAGGACCTATAAAATTTTAGTGATTGTTATTTATAATGAAGATGGTTATGATGTAGGATATTTTTCCTGTGTCCTATACAGGTAATATGTATTATAGGCTCCTGAAATCAGAGACCTCAGTAACAAGTGGTCTTGTTAAGGTTGTTAACATTTAAACTTCTATATTTCACTGATTCTATGATCTTACCATTGTGTGTATTCCCTCCCTTACTTCATACTGCAAGAGATCCGCATGCCTTTTCATCTTATGTGAATTTTGAATATGTTCTCCTGTAGTCTTCCTCGTAAGATCTACCTAATGTGCTGAAACCCTTCCTGTATTAAAAAAAAAAACTTCATAAGGATCAGTGTTCACAAGATCTTGGATTAAGTATGCATATGAGGGGGGAAATGAATGAAAAATGTCATATGTCCAGAAAGATGATGCCACTGGATGACCTGTCTACTTAGTTATGTGTCGATGGGCATTCAAATAAACAATAATTCAGACCTAGGACTGGATAAGAGAAGGAAAGCAGGTAGATATTTGACAAATTGCCCACTGCCTTGATCCCAGGCTGCCCCCTATCTTTTTTTCTAAAATACTCCTCTACTAGTTACTCTATGATTGCAAACCTTTGAGTATCATATTCTGAAGAATCAAACTTGTTGGTGACACAAAGGGCGATAAAAAGGCACAGGGAAGACATATGTGGATTTGAGGAGTACTCATGACATGTGTTCCATGTGTTTTGGGTCTGGTAGCAAGTATTGCAATAACATTTGGATAGCGTGATACCTGCTCTGGTATCCCCATAAAGCTAAAAGCCTTAAATAGCTCCTATGGGATGGCATATTTCTTCATTAACTTTCTTCTTCTCTAACTACACGTTGCACCCAAAGAGTGCAGATTCTGTGGCTTAATGCAACTTTATGTTTTCTCAGAGTCTAATACAGTGTTACCTATTATAGGCAGTATATAAATGTTTGTGTGGGAATTAAACTAATTTTACTTGTTTTTGTATTGGTATTTTAGTGAAGCCTGAGCAGAGTAGTGTCATATTTAGAGAGGAAAATGGATGGATAGATGGATGGATAGTCCAATTTCTTCATGTCATATCTACTGTGAAAACCCAGGAAAGAAATTCATTTTGCTAGTTCAGATGAAGAAAATATTCTTAAATTTTGGTCTGTAGCCCTGAGATTTTAAATTATGTGCCCATGGCCATGCACACCTACTGATGTACTTGAAACTCAAGCTGAACAATTGAACACAGGTCTTTCTGACTCAAAGATTGGATGTCTAACTTTTATGCCATAGCTAACTCACATCCTGTATGTGTGCCATATAGCAATGGCATAGAAGATAGAGTCAAAGGCAAGAGAGACAGAGAGAAAGAGATAGAGACAAAGTGTTAGAGACACAGAGAAAAAGAGAGATGAGATGGAGATGGAAAACCTTAAGGAAAAAGAAGGAAAAGTAGTGAGATAAGAGATAAATCTTGCATACATCATTTACATGTGTGTGTGTCTACATATGTATGTATTATAAGATGTTGATATTAGCAATTTGGCTAAATTTTTATTATTTCTACCTGTTGATGATTCTCATTGCCCTAAAGAAATGAAAGCCCCATGAGGGCAGAGTTTGAGTCTTGTTAAAACCTTGCAAACTCCCCAGCAGCTAACACAATATTCTACTCAAAGTGAATGGCATAGTTGAGTGAGTAAAGAATTAAATTTTAAACCAGGGACCTAGGATTCTAATTCCTTCTTTCCTACTTATTAATTTTTGGCTTCAGGAAAGTTAATTCACTATCTTTGTCCGCAGATTTCTTATTATTTAAATGAAGAAGTTGAATTAGATTACCTCAAAGCTTCCTTTCAGCACTAGAAACTGTGCATTAATTCATTACTGATTTTATTTAAACCTTGCAACATTTTGGACTTTAGTCGTGAAGAATTTAATGACATGACCAAAATGTACAATTTGAGGCTCATACAATGTATAGCATGAGTTGTCTGGCTTTACTGAGCACTGCTTTGATAGGTTTGATGGTCCAATGAATCTTTAATTGTATTGTTATGGGTGTTTTTACAGCAATGTAAATTACAACCTACTCATGCTTAAGCCTAAGCATCTTCCATGGAGTTCATCACATAGAGTACTAAACACCTTCAGGGCATTCCTTGGACAATACTGATATCATTTGTAAGCTGGACACTTAGTGTTGATTTCTATGATAATGAAAACCTATCAAGCAACCTATGAATAATCAAACAGGATTTATTAATCACCTTCTATGTTCTAGTTACTATTCTAGGTCCTCAGCATAGAGATAAAAGTAAAAATACTGACTTCTATTGAAGAGAGTTTAAAGACATTCTTTCAAGGTAGACAAAGACACACACACGTATATATGCATATGTGTGTGTCTATATTTGTGTGTGTATGCACGTGTACATAGAGGTCAGTACTAGACCTAGGATTACATTAGTATAGTGTACATATGGGTGAGAAAATTTCCTCTAATAATTCAGTTCTGTATATTCTCTATGACTTATAGTCTTTGAGAATTGTCTAGAGAAATGTGCGGCTAATTTACTTGTCTGGGGTCACATATGCACTTTGTGCTCAAGGCAAGGTTTGAATCGAAGTCAACTTGTATCTAAGGTGAGTCTTTTATGTAATCTGTATGTATGGAATTATATTAGAATAAAGTCAATCAGTACCTTTATTAAGCGCTTACATGCTTTGTGTCAGCCATGGTACTGATTGTTGGGAATTCAAAAAGAGGGAAAAAAAAGCTCCTGCCCTCAAGGAGCTTACAATCTAATAAAGAAGACAAAATGCAAAAAATATATAAAAACTATATAAAGGATGAATAAGAAATAATTAATGGAGGCAAAGGACTAGAATTAAGTGGGCTTAGGAAAGGCTTCATGTAAAATATGATATTTTAGATGGGTGTGAAAGGAAGTGAGTAGGTAGAGCTTAGGAGAGACTGTGTTCTGGTCATGGGGTAGAATCAGAGAAGATTCCCAGAGCTGAAAAAAAAAGAGTACCTTGTTCATGTAACATACAAGAGGCCAGTGTCACTAGATAAAAAATACTATGTATGGAATATAATATATTATTATGATATATATATAATACTATAAATGTACATATACTTATGTACGTACATATATATACCTCTATAATGTATGAATATGACTTGAGCAGGGAGGCAGTTAAAAGTATATTTCAAGAGCCTAGAGGAGAGGAGATAAGAGCTTAAATTAGAGTGGTAGTTGTATGAATGGATAATAAAGGATAAATGTAAAAGATGTTGGGAAGGTAAAATGACAGTATTTGGGAAATGAATGGATATATCTGGTGTAAGATGGATTAAGGACATAACAATCCTGCTGCTGTGCTGAACTCAACTGATAAAGAGGTTGTTGATACCATCAACATTTCTAGGAACATTAAAAAAAAGTAAATTTGAAGTTGAAATTAATGACTTTTTTGGACTTACTATGTTGCAAATGTCAATTAATCAGTTAAGAAGCATATATTAAGTGCCTTGTTAACCCATCAATTGAATAGTCAATAATCTTCAAGTATTTATGTACCAGCTATTGGGTGCTATGTGCTCTTCTAGACCTTTGGAAGAAATGATAAAAGTGAATCTCTACCCTCACCCTAGCTGATTTATATTTTTCCAGACAGATTTGTTCAGTTGTTTTCAATCATGTTTGACTCTTTGTGACCCTGTTTGGGTTTTCTTGGAAAAGATACTGAAATGGTTTGCATTTCTTTCTCGAGATCATATTATAGATGAGGAAACTAAGGCAAGCAAGGTTAAGTGATTTGCCCAGGTCCCACTGCTAGGAATATATGAGGCTAGATTTGAATTCAAGATGAGTCTTCTTGACTCCAGGCATGACTCTCTATTGTGCCACATAGCTATCCCATAGGAGAAGCAGATATGCATATATACACATATGTGTGTATATGCATGCATGCATAGATATGTATAAGGGAAAATGGCATAGATATGTGATGTCACTGATGTAGGGATCACTCCGTATTTTCCAGACACTGTTCTAAGATTTGGAGATCAAATTCTAAAGAAGCAATCCCTACATGAGATACATCTTTATGGAAGTGGCAATAAGTAGATCTGCAAATATACACAGTATCAGTGTCATATCAATAAACATACAAATAGACATACAGTATGAAATTTCCCCTAGCCAGTAGATCAGGATTGATATTCAGGAAAGATACCAAAGAAGAATATGAACATCTGGGAATAATTTGGCTAGAGAAGAGAATTAACTCTTTGAGAGTTGCTAAAGTCGCAGAAATCTATGTTAGAAATAAAAAAAGGAAATAGCCCAACACATTCTTGGAGGTGGGAGATGTTCCGTGGATGAGTATCCAGAAAAAGAATACTGAAAAGGAGTGGTCAGGCAGGAGGATTAGAACAAAAAGAACATAACATAAGCAAAACTCCTAAGTGGTCCCCTATCTTTCTCTTCCCAGTTTTGTTTCAGCATTCATACTTTCCAGAGTCATAGAAGAGGGTCCAGAAGGTTGTGAGTGCCACATAGATTGTAGTCTATAAACATGAACTCAGCTGTTGTTACTGTAAATAGGACGAAGAGAGAACAAATAAAAAGATTGCAGATAGTGACAATGGCTATATTGAATCAGAAACTTCAATTAAGTCTCATGACCCTAAATCGTGTTGGACAGAATGCAGTCGATAACTATGAGTCACCACGCATTAACCTTATCTGGTAGTAGGTAGAGAGCATGACAGGGGGTCAAGAAATGCTTGCTGAGTGAATGTCAAGTTGTAAAGAAAAAGGGAAGCTACGTATCCGAGAACCCTACACGGTCATAAGGGAGAAGGTTCTTCGGGTCCACTGTTCACAGGAATCATCTATGTTCTTGGGATACTGTAGAGAATCACTTATTGTAACCTGATTTAGCAGAGGATAGCCTTCGACCTGAACTATAAAGTCTGGCTAGACTCAAAGCATCTGGAAACAATCACTTCTGTGGTTAAAACGTTTCTAAGCAACCACAAATTGTAGCCCTGCAAGGATAGTTCACGGGAAGTTAAAACTGTAATTTTCAGATTTCCATAGGCCTGGATCGGCTATGGAGAATGAGGCCCAGCAAACAGATTTAAGCCTCCCATTTTCTCATATTAATCACAGATTTTCTGTGATAGAAAAATCATGGCTTTTTTGTAAGCAAATGGAATTTTCTGGAGCTTCCCATTAAGCTTTATTTCGCATGCAAATTCATATCTAAATACTATAGAACAGCATAATTACTTTTTAAAATAATAGCAACATCAAAAATCATGTTATTATTAGTAGTAGCAGGAATGGTAGTATAAATCTATTTCTTTGCTAAAGCATTTCAGATGCCTTTGGGATTTTTAAAATTCAGACAGGGTTGAGTTTAATCATGATGAAGAAATACTTCAATAGAGTTTATTCTCCAAATAAGTCAGGAAGGGGGATATGAGGCTGAAGGGGAACCTTAGATAGTCCTCATTTACATTTCATCAAATTAATTCATGATTATCTATATTTTATAAAAAACACTTCTTTAAAATGGACCAAGATATATCTCCTTGCTCTGTTGACTGATTAGACTTTAGTGAGCAACTAAAAAACATGTGCCTTCCTGGTAGGAAAAGTTAATTGTCCAGCCCTTCTCATATCACATCTGAGGTACTCTGTGCAGATTTTTGGTGGGTCCTTCCAAATGATGTGTTAACAAGAGGGAGCACTTCCAGAAAGAGCATGATTGGGATCATGAGATATTCATTTAAGGAATAGTTATTGTAACTGAAAAGACTTAAGTGTAAAGACGTGAGGGGGTGAGATGGCTGCTTTCAAATATTCCAATGATTTCCATGTATAAAGATGAAGCTTTTTTTGTTGTTCTTTTTGTTCCTAGAGAACAGAATTTGGTTCAATGTTTAGAAGTTACAAGGAGGTAAATTTTAGCTCATGGTAAGGACCTTCCTTCTATTAGAGTTATTGAAAAACAGAACCATCTGTCATATGAGGTGTTAAGGCAGAGGCTGGTGGCCATTTTAAGGGGATTTTGGTAGAAGAGTTCAGATACCCAACAGCAATCAGGCTGACTGATCCCCATTGTCCATTCCAACTGTGAGAGTCTATGACTTTGTAATATTTTCAACAAAGCATTAAGTAAAATTGTTGTTAAAATGCCATGATCAATAAAACAGTTGGTCATTTTCTTGCCATTACATAGAAGGGTGTTTTGAGCAATGTGTGGAACAGAGATATCTGAGTTAACAAAACAAAAAGAGTATCAATCATTTGGGAATACCACGTAGAAGAGACATAGTTTCCATATAGATTTTCAGGAAAAAAAACAATTTATCCTGATATGCTGGCATGTTGTAGTCATATGATTTCATACTTTATTATGCATTTTTCTTTGTTGACAACAATCCCATGCCTCCTTGTTCTGAGAAATGCTTGTCCTTTTCTTTTCATAAACCCTGTTATATAGACTATCCATCCCATGTACCAGAGGTCTTTCTTTTGGTATCAGTGCAGAACTCAGAGTAGCTATCTGGTATTGCTCTTTCTGATGACATAACCAAACCCCCTCCTTTTCTGGTGATGTGTGTCGATGTCAATGTATTTTTCTTCTCTATTTACTACCCCACTACTCTGAAGTTATTTTACATTTTAGTTCTCATGATCATGATGCTCCCAAGTTTCATAGTCTTATGGTACCATTGGAAGAATAATTGCTTTAAATGATGACTTCAGAAAACAGACTCTGGACCCTAACACCTACGTCTTAGCAGAGAGGTGAATGAAACTTTTAGATGTGGTCAAAGTGTTGAACTGATTTCTTCAGCTATATTTATTTGTATAAGGACTTTATTTGTTTAAATAAACTTATTGGATAGTAATGGATTTATTTTTTGAAAGAAAGAAAAGAATATCACCACAGCACTAAAAACCTGAATAAGCAAAACTGATTTTAAAAAAGCACATATTTTGCATTTAACATGTTTTCACATATGTACATACACATACATATTTATGATTTTACCAAATGAAGACTTCCTATTGTAGAAATGTCCACCATAAGGACCTTTTTTGTAAGTTAGAGAGCTGCCTGGGACACATTGCACTGAGACTTATTAATGCACCCAATTGCTTAGCTAGAGAGTACAATAGAGGTAAGAAATGAACTCAGATCTCCTGTCTCTAAGTCTAGTACAATGTTCTGCTGAATTTGATGGGATGCATGTTAATGTATAGAATAATATTATAAGCTGCTTATTACGTGACTGCATGTTATAGTCCAGGCAATGTGAACTTTGTGTTCCATATGTGTTCTTTTTTTTCTGGGTAGATGGTTATACCCAACTAGTCTTCATTGTTCTGAGTTTCTCCAAGGAGAATTTTAGTGGTCCAGGGCTGAATTCATTATGTATAAAGTTATATGTGAACAGTTCTGTATGAACCTTGTCATCAGTAAGGCATTTTTCTTTCCTTTATAAAATGAAGCCTTTCTTTATTGATTTCCAATGACCTTGTTAAAAATATAACTTGATGTTCCAAGTGATTCAGTGAAGAAAGTTATGCCCATTCCCATTGCCAAATCTGTGATTGAGGATTGTATGATTTTGTTAGAACTAATAGACAAATGTTTGCTTGAGAGAGACATTAGAGATTGCACTATATATACATATAGGTAATATGCACATATATACATATATTAGCTTGTAAATAAATATAGAAGCTTTAATTTTGCTAATATTGGACATTCTGGGAATGTGAACTCCCTCTAATAAAACAAATCAATGCACATAAGATTTAATAATTAATTTGCCTATTTAACTCCTTCAGATAGATAAAAGGTATATAATTTATGCAGTGTCACACAGCTACTAAGTATTAAAATTGGTATTTAAATCCAGGAATTCCTGAAAGCAAATCTAGCATTCCGTGTACCATGTATCTCTGTCCTTTTCTACATAAAAGAGGAAGGAATTCTAAGACACGCTAAAAAAAACTATTTTAAAAAATTGGATGCAGATCAAGTTCTCCTTGAGAAATATAAGCACATTGTTCATTTTGTCAGGGGGAAAATATGTCCATTCAATATTTTAAAATTCGTTACTTGCCCTTACTACTAGGAGGCAGTCAATTCTGACCAACACAGTAATTGAGGTTTTCTGTGCTGACATATGGGATTTCTCATGGTACTCACATCATTTCTCTCTGAGAACAGTACTGTGTTTTCTGAATTTTTCATATAAAAGTAATGAAGTAGTGCCGAATTAAAAATATAAAATGGAGAAAGTTTATCCTCAATGGGAAAAGCAAGAGTTAAAAGAGAAAGAGCAGAAATCTATAAGTCCTGCCTCACTGACCACATCACTTAACAACACTGTGAAATGGCCTTGACATTTTGGATATAAGTGGCCTGGCTTTCAATGGTAGGATTTATAGAGCAGTGTAAGCTGTACTACTGAAAGTAGGCCCATAGATTCTTGGAACAAAAGCACAAGAAGAACTCTTAGAGTTCCTTGCATTCATTTCTATCATTAAACTGATGGGAAATTGAAGCCCAAAGAAAGAGGCTTACTACAAGTCACAAAGCTAGCTCTTCCCAGATCTGGTCTAAAACTGAATTACCTAATTCCCAAGTCAGTGCTTTTTCCATTAGGACACTTCATTTTAGGATTTAGATACTCCCATACCTCCATTTAACATAATGAGCCTTGGGTGGTATTGATTGTAGTTGTTATCTGTTAGCTTATTTATCTGTTTACTTTAGTGCCTTAAAAGGAATCCAAGGAAATTATTCATTGATGCCTTTTTACACTTTGCAAATCTGACCAACTATCATGTTTTACTTCTTTCTTCTCAGGTAGCATTTAAAAGAAATTCTTCTGTCTTCTGTATATGGAATAGAATCAATCTTATATTTGAAAGGTCAGCTCATCCATGAACTCCCATGCAATATTTGACAAGTGATAATCCAGACCATTTGAATACCTCCAGTGACAATTAAATCAATACATACAAGGCAACCCATTCCATTTTGGACAGCTCTAATAATTAGGCAGTATTTCCTAACATTGTGCTGAAATCTTCCTCTCTGCAACTTCTACCCTTAAGATTTTTGTTTGCCCTCTGTGTTCAAGAATAACAAGTATAATTTCTCTTCCAAATGGCAAAATTCCAATTATTTGAAAATAGATATACTATTCCAGCCATCCACCTGAAACTTCCTTTTTCAAGGCCAAATGACTCTACTTTCTGTAATCATTTTTATATCATGGTTTCAAGTCTCTTCATCAAGTCATTCAATTACTTCTACTTTCATATTGTAGTAACATAATCTAGTCTTTACCTCTCTCCCCTACTCACCAGCTCTCATGATGGATTTTATTGCATTGCTGAAATCAAGATACACTCTACTTAAAAAAAACCTACTCTATTAAAAAAATCAGTTACTTATGCTGGCTCTTAGTGATCAATAGTTATTTTTCTATATATTTAGAAATGATCTGGCTTAATAATTAATTGATTCCATATTTCTTCCAAAAATTGATGATAAGTTAGCTAGTCTATATTTTCTTGAATCCAAACTGTCCACTTATGAAAACTAGGATATTTCCTCATCTCTTATCTCTTCCATAATTTTATCACTTTCAGTGAAAATGGTCTCATTACTGTATCTGAAAGTTCTTGTAATAAACTGGTTTCTTATCATCAACACTTAGTGAGAGTTTATTGGATCTGGTTCCCATTTTGCCATGTCTTCACCCAACTTATTTATCTAATGCCTCACCACATATGCATTGCCATATCTATTTGATTAGAGTTTTTCTTGGAGAATATGGAAGAAAAATATGTATTGAATGGGAATCTCTCTTTTATGTTAACATTATTCTCTCTTCTTCAAATGGGGGACTTTCCTTTCCTTGTTCATTTTTAATGAAACCTAACTTTGTTCATGATATTCACTGTGACTGGAATATCCTCTAATCCTGTCTTTGTTTATTTAATGCCATCATATAAAGCTTATTTTAGACTCCCTTCCTCCATGAAGTCTTCTTTGATCCCTCAATTGCTGGTATTCTCTTAACCCTAAGACTTCCGCTGTGACTTCTGCCTTTTGTTAAGGACATCTCCAATTATATATATATATTTTATGATATTCAGATCTGAGCAGGGAATCCTCTGTATATTTACATTGGTTTATAAATCACTTCCTAGGATGAAAAATTCTGAGGTCTTTTACAACTCTGAAGTTCATTTTTAAAGATCTGTGTCTTAAATTTCAAAAGTAAGATTATTGAGCTATGGTACACTTATATCAGGTTTTAATGACTTTTCTTTTGGAAGACTAAACTATGTTCCTCTAAAAAATATTCTTAGTTTTAAATGTACCATTTAATGATAAGAAATTTGCATTGGAGACTTTTAACCCACTATATACATATATATACATATATATGTTATATTCATATAATTTGTATATATCATATATATGTTGCATATATATATATTTAATTCTTTTGACAGTGTACAAGAGAAACTTAAATAGACATGAAGAATATTTCCATGGGAAGCAATGAACAGTGTGTCTATAAAGAATTACTAGCTTTGATGACTCTAAAGTGAGAAGGAATTATTAAAAAATATGGAGGAAGAGAGAAATAATAGTACCAAATAAGATGTTAAAGTGAGATAGTTAGAATGATGCATTTGCTGATTAAGTGATGGACATCTCATACTTGAATACAATCAACTGCCCATCTCCAACACCAGAAGCTAGCAGCAACATAAAAAAAAATAACTGCAGTTGATATTTCTAGAATTTGGAAAATCTTGTGTTTGGCTATTGTTTTCAAATCCCTTGGTTGTATAGATTGTTGTAGCACAATATATGCATTAAACAAAATATAATATCTTGTGTATGAGAAGTAAAATTACTTTCCACAGTCAAGGCTTTGTATTTTCAGCTGAATTATCCAGGAACAGAATACTACAGATAAATATTTTTAAATGTTCATCTATTATGATATTTGACCAAATTATATGCAGTAATGCTAAAGTCAACATTTCAATATACACTTAATGAATTGTTAATATGTACAGAAAACTGTGCTACATACTGGACAACATACAGAGCACAAGCAACATGTGGCTCTTGGCCTCATAGCATTGAGTAATATTAATGTTTATAATGATTTAATTTGCTTCAACCCACAAGCTTTTATTAAGTCATTTCATGTACCAGAAACTGTTCCAGATGCTGGGGAAATGATGATAAAAAATTAGAGCAGTTCATGCTCACAAGGAGGAAACAGTCTACAGAGAAGTTCAGCATTAATCTATCAATAAACCTAAGAGGCAAACAAGAGAAGATCTCCATTTTCCAGATGGAGAATTTGAGGCTCAAGGAATTTAAATGACTTACCTAAAGTCATCAAGTAACAAAAAATCACTGATCATCAGGGACAAATTCAGGAGCTTATAAGATATGTACAGGGAGCAATGTGTATTGTGATAGAGCTGGAGTGTCTATCTAGGATATGGTTCAAAATCCAGAGTATAAGCCAGCCAATAAACATTTTCTAAAAGCCTAGTAAATGTTAGTCACCATGCTACGTGCTGGGTATATCAAAAATTAAAAAAAAGTAAAAGACAGTACCTAGCCTTGAAAAGCTTATAATCTAATAGGAAAGACTGGATATAAAGTACTATACACAAACAAGCAGTATACAAGATAAATAAGAAATAATTAACAGAGGGAAGGCACAAGAATTAAGAAAGATTGTAATAGGATTACCATAAAAGGTAGGGTTTTAGTTGGAACTGGAAGGAATTCAGAGAATGCAAGTGGCAGAGGTATGTACTTATATTAACTCAGAGTAGACTAGGACACACCAACATATTGTCTACTGGAGATCCTAAGGACATATTGTAATGAACAAAATAAAATGAATATGTAACTTGTAACATAAAATTACTTAAAGGTGTTTTAAGGTACTTGTGGAAACTAGAGTAGTTTATTGCCCTTTATAATTAATCCTTAAGTCCAGGCCGTTGTCCCAATGTGGATATCATAGATCTTGCAAAAAAGAACTTCAAAGGAACCACAGAAACATACAGTCCCCTTATTTCCCTATACAAAATGAAAAGGCAGATTTTTCCCCTTTGATTAGAGAGATTATATCCAGGAAGAGAGGTTATCTCTAGGTCTAGTTCCTTTTCCTCCCACATTAGCAATATATTCTACACTCTCTACCTACTAATATATATTATAAGGAAAACAGCCACTGGTCAGCTCTGAAGAGGGAGTTGACATATGCATGTGATTTAGAGCTCTGTGAGCCCTTAGAAAAAAATCTTATTTTAACATCCTCTGTTCTACTGATGTACATTCTAAGGCTAACAAAGAAGATATACAACTTGTCCTGGATTCAAATATGATTCCAAATCCACCATTATTTCCATTATATTTTTCTACCACCATTTTTCCCACTACCATTTGTAGTTCCTGGATGGAATCTCAGGGAATGGAGGAAGAAATAAGTAAAGCATTTGCTCCATAGATATAGATTAAAAAGTAAGAGTTGTTTTAGCATCATAAGAATAGGAGCCATAAGGAATTTTTAAGGGCTTTTGTTATGCAAATAAATGGCCATTTACCATTTTGATTTCCTTTTAAGCATCCTTAATGTTGTATAATGTTATGTAAAGAGCACTAGTCTTGCATCTAGGAAGATAAATTTAAAAATTCTTCTTTTGGCATATGTTGGCTGAATGATCTTGGGAAAGTCATTTAGAATCTCCATGTTTTGAGCAACTCTTTAAGACTAAATTGCATAGAAAATGCCAGTTCCTTTCCATCTCTTTTAAATCCTAAATTTTCAAGGCCTCGCTGTTATTGATTTCAAGGCTAAAACAAGAAAAAAGTTGTCAGTCACTGTCTCTCGCAGTTTAAATATCTCCCTGACATCTTGATTTTATTACTAATTTGCACACTCCATGACAGCAACGAGGAGCTGTCTAAGGTGCTGAATTTGTCAGGGGAAAGAACCTCTACCTTGAAACTGATGATAATAGTACATACTCATTATATGTGAACAAATATGTCATCTGTGACCAGTGAGCAGGGGAGCTTACCCTATTTTCCTAGGGTTGTAAGTCTGCATATTCTGTTTTGTTGTAAATTTTCATTTTTTGCCTGTCTCTCTTGTTTCCTAGGAGAGTTAATATTCCTTATTAGGAGGGTCTGCTTCTCGGTGTTTCTCTGTGTGGGCTTGAGGGTGCTGGAAGGAATTTCTTAGTGAATAAAATTGACAACCAGTGAATCAGTGACATAACTAGGCTATCTACTATGCAATTTTCAGGTTTATGTATCTCATCGTTTCATATCTCACCCATATCACCACTAGAGGGAGGAATCTAGAGGAAAAGATTAACTTTGTCCCAATTAGAAAAGAAAATTTCTTAAACAAAGATATACTTCCTCTTAGCTCCAATGAATTATACATTCCAGATTAACGGAATCTGGAATTAATAGGGTTTAGCCATTGAGACAAATCTTGATTTTCAAAAGCTAATCCACATTTATTGAAACTGTATTTTGTGTAAGATCCTATAGTTGGCAATCTAGAGGAGACAAAAAAAAGCACAGACCTTGCTCTCAGGGAATTCACAGTCTACTTTTCATGACAAAACTCACTATCAGCCTGATAGTTGTTTTTTTTTTAAATGGGTAAAATATAATTTGACGATAACAATAGAAGTGATATTACAAGGCACTATTAATAACTTGCATTTAAATAGATCTATGAAATTCACAAAATATCATTTTACAGGAGTTCCTTGAAGTTCATAAATGATCAGAAAATCAATTAACAAGCATTTTAAGCTTCTGCCAAGGAGAATTAATTTTTAGGCCATTGATAAAAATTTAGCAATCTCTCCCTGTAAGAAGCTTATATTCTATCAGAAGAGAAGACATGTACTAAATGAGAGAAAATATAATAATTCTAGAAAGGCATAGTAGAGCCATAATATTAAGCTCTTTATATATAAAAATGAAAAGTTTATATTTGATCATGAACTAGTAAACAGTATAGTATATTTAGTAAGGGAGTGTCACAATCAGACTCATAGGAAAATCACTTTGATATCTTGGTAGAGAACGGATTGTAAGGAAAAACACTTGGGGTATGGAGATGAATTAGAAGGCTTTTATAGTAGCCCAAACAAGTGGCAATCAGGGCCTGAAATATAGAGGTGGTCTTTTGAGTAGAGAAAATGAAAGGGATGATAGAAATATTATTGAGGTGATGTGAGTATTCAATTCAATAAGTATTTATAAAGGTCCTATTATTTATATCATTGTTCATGGTCCTGGGACTGCAGTCCCTTCCTTCAAGTGAAAAAAGTCCCTTCCTTCAAGAATAGCACCTTTTCCTGAAGGAGTAGGGATTGGGAAGAGCATTTTATGAAAAGTAACAGTTAAGTATTATTTTCCTCTTTGTATAAAGAAACTGAAGCTGAGACAATTAAAATGATTTCTCCAGGGTCATTAGAGAAAATGCATCACATTCTGGACTCAGACCTAAAGTTACAGACTCTTAATCCAATACCTATCCAGTATGCTATTTTGCCCTTCTTCTGAGTTAAATTCCCCATATATTCTATAGATTAAGAATCCCTGAAAGAGATTAGGAAACAATGGGATCAGTTTAGGATGTTGTATTCAGAAAAAAATATTATGAAGAAAACTTGCTAAGGGGGTTTAAAACCATTAAATCTGTAGGCAAGCATCCAAGACTAGTCAGTGTTTGTGTCACTTTGGGTAGATTATTTCACCTTACAGCCCCTCAATTTTTCTTCTTTTAAAGCAAATTGGGGTGAGGAGAACAAGGAGAACATTGTACACAGTAACAACAATAATGTACAATGATCAACTGTGAGTGACCTATTCTCAGCAATACAATGATCCAAGGCAATTTTAAAGGATTCATCATAAAAAAATACTATCCATCTCCAGAGAAAGAATTAATGGACCCTGAGAGAGAGTATCGAAGTATTCTTATTTTATTTTCTCCATTTTTTTTAATGCGTGTCTTCTTCCACACCATGTCCAATATATAAATATGCTTTGCAGGTTTACTTAGGTAGGACCTATTTCAAACTGCTTAATTTTTCAGCTAGGGGGGCAGGAGATGCAGGAAGATAATATGTAATTCAAAATTTTAGAAAATTTAAGGTGAAAAATTATTTTAATTATAATTGCAGAAAATAGAATGTTATAAAATAAATTATCAAATAAATGCTAGAAATTATAAAATAAAATAAATTAGATTGAATTAGATGGCCTATAAAGATCCTAAGCTATTATATTGTATCAGTCATTGGAAAGATGGAGGATGGTGCGTCCTCCTAGGCAAAGAGAATGTATGCTTAAAAGCACCTTTCCACTGGAGTTTATATATAGGGACCGTGAAGAGCTCATGTTTTGCTGTGCATTCTCATACTGGACTTTTCTTTTGTCTGCAAAGTTACTTAGCATGTAGTATGCATCTCAGTAGTAGCTAGAAGGATGAGAGGGAATAAATTGCTAGACAAACCTTATCTCCTTTCCCTCTACTACTCTTTGAGAATTGTGATCATGAAAGAGTAAGGCTTCATTGTACCTACTCCAATCAATGTCCAATTTCTTGAATGCCTGTTTTGTGTCTGGAATTCTTCCCCTGTATATTGTAAAATAGATTTAGTTTGAGGGGATTTTTTATTTCCATAACATTAGGTTTTTAAGTAATTTTTATTGTTTTCCAAAGAAGTATGCTTTCTCTCTCCTTAATAGAATATAGCATAACATGGGGCAGATGTGACTATGGGGAGAGGATCATATGGTCATATATTTAGATTTTAAAAAGTTATTAAGGACCATCCAGTTCAACCTACCATTTTATGGTAGAGGAAACTGATATCCAGGGTTATGGAATGATTTGTCCATGTCCATAAAGATAATTGATGTGAGCCAGCACCAGACATTCTTATTGCTACTATCTTAAATCCTTTCTTTGGATAGAGAAACATCATGAGGTGTGGGGAAAATTGCAGTATTTTGAGTGCCAGTATCTTCATTTTTTAGAAGTTTCAAAGTAGGTAGATAACTGAATTTGGAGTCATCAAGACCTGAATTAAGATGCTGCCTCAGACTTTTCCTAGTTATGTGACCCTATACAAACAACCCTATGCAGTTTACTTACACAATTTTCGTCTCAACTAGAAACTGAGTCCACAAGGGTCCCATCTCATCCTAAATATTTAATTCAGTTCTATGATTTAATGAAACTGAATCTCAAAAATGTTTCTACTAGGTAATTCAGAGGCAGGTTTTAGAGTCATTAAATCCTAGGCTCAAGTCCTGCCATCTGCATATATTGGCTTCATGACCATAAGCAGGTGAACTAATTTGTCATTTATCCAGTTGATTTTGAAAGTTAAGTTATAAAGGAATCTCAGAGCTACATTTTTGGAAAGCCTCTCATACCCTTTTAATAGTGATACACTTACAAAAGGTACTATGGCAAAGTAATGTAATAAAGCTAGTACCAGATTTCATCTCTTATAGTTGTAGGTCTCATTTCTTTTCTTCTCTACCACTGTGGGAAGAACTTGAAAGGCCAGCAAATATATTTTATAGTAAGGTTGTTATTTCTGTTGTTTTTTTAACAATTAATTATGTAGATTATGGATTATTACTTGAAAATGCTCAAGAATAATATAAAATCCCTCATCCATATGGATTAGAAAGTTATTTTCCAAAGATCTATGGGAAGGAATTACTATCTCTGAGCTCCTATCATAGGATTCCCTAGTGCTTAATTCCAAGAGTGAGGTAATTATGAATGGAGTATTATTTTAAATATACTATCTGACATGTTAAAAAACTATAGATATAGAAGCTGATCTTACTTCATAATAATGATTAAGCAACACACATTCTCACTCTAAAAGGGAAAGATGTGAGATTGCTCTTCTTCCACTGCAGAAGGCATAAGAGAACAAGTGTCCTTCCTGAGCTCAGCAGCATCTGATACTGGCTCTAAGCAGTGCCAAGTCATAATGGGAGTGGAATTAAATAAAATCCTTTGGTCAGCTTTTATCAAGGCCACTGTAAAGGAGAATCTGATGAAGGGATCCAAAAGAAGAAACTATGTGAGACAATGTGTGTTTTGAGCCTGATGACATGGGTTTCAGTTCTAGCTCTTGGATCTAACACACGTGTCCTTTGGCAAGACAGTTCAGCCAGTCATGATGCAGTTCCTCCATTTTAAAGTACAAGTGTTGGACTATAGGATCTCAGTGATGCCTTCCAATGAATACATAGCTTATTTAGAAAAGGTGGATGATCATTCAATTAACAACCATCTCTTTAGCAGTTGCAAATACCAGGCACTATGCCAGGTATTTGAGATATAAAGTCAAAAGTTAAAGAGTGAATCCCATTAATTAACTTATTTTCCATGGGAAGAAAGAGGAATGTAGCATAAATAGATACAAACAGATTTGTAAGTACATATGTATGTATATTTATGTGTGCATGTGTGTATGTACAAAATAAATAAGAACAAATAATGTATAATGTTGAAATTAAGGTTGAGTGAAGTTGTGAGAATAAGGAGATTCTCAGTAACACCAATGCAGGTCACTATTTATTTTCTAACATGTCTTCAGAGCTTGTGGCTTTTGGAAATTTTTAATATGTTTTTTACTTAGATCTTTTATTTTTACATTAGCTAGATTTTCCCTTTTCCATCTCCACACCCTTCCCAGAGAAATGTTTCTTATAATAAAGATTTTAATATACACTGAAAATATGTAGAGGTAAAATAAATTCATCAAAATTGATAAATATAGATAACTCGGTCATTATGTGGAAACCTGGACCTTCACTTCTGCAAATAAAAAGCAGAAGGTGTTAGCTCAGATCTTTTATTTGGGTGACAACCTTGTTCTTTATAATTTTGCCACATGATTTTTAATTTAAAAAATAAACCCATAGTTAAAGAAAACAGCTTGAATTTTGGAATGCAGATGAGTTCTGTCTTAAGAGGGGAGGAAGAGTAATTAAACTTACATTTTCCTCTTTCATTTTGCATTAAAGATATATTAAGTGCTTACTTTGTGGAAGACATTTTCCAAATGTTTTCTAGCAGAGAAAGCTTATAATGGTGCCCACCAATTCTTCATCTCAGAATGCTTTCTAATTCAGATGGGTATTGTAGAAATTAGGATTCAGGAGAAGTAGCAAACTGACCAATTGAAGTCAATAGTAAAGACAGTGGAAGTGATAAAGGGAAGGAGTATATGTTAAGAAAGAAAAAGGTTTGTCTGCTTAAATTCCATTCTCTGTTACCTTAATAAACTGTTATGGGTAATTTAATACAGTTGAATTAAATAGAAAATGGCACACTAACCAAAACAGAGGATGTCCCTGACTATAATGTGCATTCATAAAGAATCTGTCTTTAAAGATAACATTACCATACACATAGAGTTTGTAAGAGTACATTGAAAAATAACATAATTTATAGACACTTTTTCTTAACCCCAATGCATGCACATGTAAAATATACAGTTTTATTTTAATACAAATTTGGGGGAAAGAAATATGTGACCTTTCTATCAATATGATAGCTAAAGTTCCTTTTGTGATATAATTCCTTAAAGATGTCATAAATTTACCCTTTCTCTGTTTTTTCCTCCCAGCTGAAATTTTTCTCATTCTTTAAAGTCCAAATCAAATGTCACACACTCCAAGAACCAAAGAAAAAATGAATAAATGTGAAATTCACCAATAATGATATTCTAGCCTGATAAATCGTTTCATCAGTAGCTGTTATTTTCTTGCATATCACTGTATTTCATAATATTCACTAAGGTATTAAGAATGAATGAACCAAAGAACAAATAAATGAATTGATGAAATTCATCGGTTCTTATTTTCTATACTTAGGCTTCTTTTTTTATCAATAACTTCCATGGTCTTGTATTGTGACTATATCTCTCTTTTTTTTTCAATTTAATTCCAAGTCCTATATTTTCACTAGCATACATTCTCTTTTGACCATTGCAGATTATAAACTTCACTGAAGTCTTAGTATGGTCCTCATGATTTTCTGGGACCAATAAAAAGAAAATTCTCTCTTAACCAACTTTCTGGTGATGGCTTTTCTGCACTTTACTATACATTTTCTCT
Source organism: Gracilinanus agilis (assembly GCF_016433145.1). Taxonomy (NCBI): domain Eukaryota; kingdom Metazoa; phylum Chordata; class Mammalia; order Didelphimorphia; family Didelphidae; genus Gracilinanus; species Gracilinanus agilis. Next base: position 109,300,072 of record NC_058132.1, on the reverse strand, counting down.
ACTGCTGATGCTGTACGATTTTCATAACAAGATAAAATATACTATTTAGTACAATAGGCCTATTTCTTACATTATCCCTCTCCTTCAACTCCTCCCCAACCCCATGATCTGTTCTAATTAGAATTAGAACTTCAATCTGCTGAGGCAAGGTGTTTGGTTAACTCTTCTTATCCTGCCAAGAAGCACAATCACCACTTTTCCAGTACTACTAGAAAATGAATCTTTGTGCTGACTGCTCATTTATTGTAATTGCAAATTCCTTAAAAGCACACTTAAGGAAAATAATGAATGTGAATGTCAAGTGGAAAGAATTCTCTTGTAGCTTGTCCCTGTCCTGTTGAACCTTTTAAAAAATTAATCACTTAGATGAAGGCAAAAATAATAATAATAACAATAGTTCATACTCATAGAGTACTTTAGGATTTGAAAAGCACTTTGATGTTCCTATGAAATTTTAAATGATGTGAAGTAGGCCCATGGCAGATGTCAGTAGGCTGCAACATGTAACAAGTGAGGGAATATGAAGAAGGACAGATTGAGTGTGATTTAAAAAAATATATTCTCATATGAGAAATTGGCTTACTCTTGTGGTAAGAGCAAGAATTAGCCAGAGTACAAATGACATCATCTACTTGCATCCTCTTGACATTAGGAGAAGTTGGGGAATGTCCTCAGATGGCTATACTGTGATACAATGAATAAAGCACTGAGTATGGAGTCAGGAAAATATAAATAAAAATTCAACCTTAGATATTTACTAGCATAGTGATCCTGGGCAGGTCATTTAATCTCTCTTTGCCTCAGTTTCCTCAATTGTAAAATCTGGATATTTATACACTTATCTCTTAGGGTTATTGAGATAATGTTTATAAAGTACCTAGCACAGTATCTGGCCCATACTAGGTACTTAATAAATTATTTCATTCCTTCCTTCCTTCCCAGCATATTGAATTAATGTTATTTAAGACCTATGGGAATACATGGCCAAATGTCTCAAATAATAGGAAAACGTGGACAGATTTATATCTGCATTATTGGGAGATTTTTTTATATCATTGATATCACTGTTCTATATGAGAATTTAAGTTCTAGGAATTAAGGTATCTAATAGAATGCATGACAGCAAAAACAAAAACAAACAAACAAAAAATAACCAGAAGATGTTAGAAAGATGCAATGATGGGATCAAAATGGTAAAGATTAAATTTAGTAACATGTTCAAGATAAAATCTTGCATTTGCATTGAAGTAATCCCCTGATCAAGGACAGCAAAGGAGTGATATAGTTAGAAAGAAATTCAAGTCAAGGTGCAATAATTGGATTCATGAACCACTGGAGTACTATAGAAGATTTAGACACTATTCAATTTTCATTTTAACAATTGCTTTAGACAAAGATCCTGGGCTTCATTTAGAAAACATTTTATAACTGTTTTGTTTAATTTATCAAAGTTAGTTATAAAAATAACTCTGAATTCTACAAAGGTTGTGTAGAGACTAGTTGAAAAGCAGTATTCCTCAGAGGTGTTCAACCCATATTAGACATATTCAGTTATGGACATTACGTTGTAAGTGAGGCATTAACAAAGCAGATGACACAGAGGGAAAAAAAGCAAAACCAGGATGTTAAGGGTCTGGAAATAATGTCATATGAAGAGCAATCAACTAGATGTAGAATGTTTAATCTGAAAAACAGAAGACTGCATTGAACAAGCAGAAGGGCATCAAAGTTATCTTCCATATTTCAAAGGTTCTCATGTGAAAGAATGATTATGTACATTTCATGTGACTCTAGGGAGCAGAGCTAAGGCTGACATGAAAAGTAATAGTGAAGCAATTTCAGTGTAAAAGCAGAAAATTTTTCTAACAATTAAGGAGTTGTGAAATAATTAGTATTATGAAAATGTGCAAAGGGGAGGCATGATAACTCTCTTTCAGTAAGACTTTACAGCATATATCAGAAATTCAATAGAAAGACTGGACTCAGATTTAGAGATTTTCCCTTTCCTGAATTCTGGCAAAGCTTTTATTAAAATTTCTTATAATATTCTTATTGAGGAAATGGAGAGATGTAGACTAGAACAGTGGCATCAAAGTCAAATAGAAATATGTTCCCATAGCTATCTATTAACAAAGAAAATAACAATAGTTTAAAAATAAGTGTATATGCATACATATATACATATATTGTATTGTAATTTTTATTTATTCTGTTAAACATCTCTCTGTGATTCAGGCATGCTTGGTATTTTTGTGGGCACCTTGCAGTTCACTGATAGTGAGTTTGACAACCCTGAACCAAAAATAATACAGCTTGATGAATTCAGGATATAATGGATAAGATATTGTAGTCATTAATAATTCAATGTTAATATAGCATGAGATCTTGATCTGAGTAGCCTTAGATTCTGTATCTTGTCCTCAGCTGTTTCACATTTTCATCAATAACTCCGATTAAGTCATAAGATGGAATGCTCATCAAATTTGCAGGTGAGACAAAGATGAGAGAGATAGCTGATACACTGCATGGCAGGATAGTCAAATAACTTGATAAATTAGAATACTGGAAAAGAATCTAATAAAAATGGAATTCAATAAGGATATAGTTAATAATAGGATATAGTCTTACCCTTGAATACAAAAAGAATGAGCTTCATAAATACAAAAGTGGGACAAATTTAGATAGTAGATGTTTTGAGAAAAGTTCCGTGTTTGGGCAGCTAGGTGAATCAGTGGATAAAATGGCAGTCCTAGAGATGGTAGAACCTGGTATCAAATCTGGCCTCATATACTTCCCAGCTGTGTGACCCTGAGAAAGTCATTTAGCCCTAATTGCCTAGCTCTTACCACTCATCTGCCTTGGAACCAATACTATAGTATTGAATCTAAGACAGAAAATTAGAGTTTTAGAAAAAAAAGAAAGAAAAATTAATGGGCTATATTGGAAGGAGGGTTCAATATGTATGATAAATGTGATGCGGCAAAAGAAAAAAGAAACTGATATAAAATCAGATTACATCAAAAGAGGTCTAGGAATGGTGAGGCAATTATGCTATTATCCTCTACTATTGACTGTCATCTGGATTAATGGCTTCAGTTCTGGATAGCATAGATTGATAACCTGTAGAATGTCCAGAGGTAGGAAACCAAGATGGTAGAAGGCCTTCAGATCATGGTGAATGAGGATCAAATGGGTAACTATTAAGACAAAAAGATGTCTTAAGGGGCAAATGATAGCCATCTTTAAGTTTTGAAAGGAATTAGATTTGTACCTTTTGACCCTAGATGATTGAACTAGGATCAGTGGGTGGAAGTTGCAAAGAAGTCTATCTAGGCTTGATCTCAAGAAAATGTCCCAAATAATAGAGATGCCCAAAATTGGAATTGACTGCCTCAGAGAGAGTGGATTCTTCCCCTTTATTTAAAGGTTCTTGAAGCAGAAGTTAGATGACTATTTTCAGACATGTTATAGATGGAATAATGGACTAGATGACCACTGAGATATCTTCAAACTCTCAAATTTGATGATTCTTTGATTCAATTCTTTGCTGTGTCAGCTACTAGCAATGTGACACTGAGCAAGTCAATTAAGCTATTTGAGCTTTAGTGAGTCTTCATCTGTGAAATAGGCTTGATAATATTTTAACTTCCTACCTCACAAAACTATTGTGAGGATCAAATGAGATAATGTTTGTAAAATGCTTTGTAAACTTTGAAGCAACATATACACGTCATCCATTATTATTAACATAATATTATGTTGAAGTGGTTCATTCACTGGTTGGAAATTCAGATTAGATAACCTCAAAGGCTTCTGTCAAGTTCAAGGTAAAATGACTCCCTAATTGTAATTAATTTTAAGCACCATCATATAGCCAGGAAAGTAGAATAGCATAGTGGTTAATAAGCCAGCTTCAGAACCAGGAAGACATAGTTTTAAATCCAACCTCTGATACATTTTGCTAGTGTGACCCTGTAGAAGTCACTTGACCTGACTACTTTAGACAATTTTCAAATACTATTATTTGCAGAGAATAAGTTCAACAGCATCTACAGAAGGGAACTAAATCTAGGTCTAATCCCTATCAATAATACAATCATGCCAATAATTATTTAAATTTCATAGAATCATCTTTATTACAAAAGATTCTGATTGGTCCCAAGTTATGTCCAACTGAATAAGGATTTATCCAGCACCTATTGAATTCAGAATGCTTTTCTAAACACTGTACAAGATAAAAGGCTAAAATTAGACCCCACATCTGCCTTCATGGAGTTCATAGTACAAATAAATATTACAGCAGTTTCAGTGCAATTAATTCATCATAATTTCATATATGGATTTATATGAAAGGATGTATGTAAAAACAGATATGCATATGGTCTGAGAAATAAAAAAAAGTAATTTTTACCCTGCACACAACAGGAATAAAGGAGTAGGTAACATTTGCATTCTAGTATAATGAATAAGTCAGATTTCAGTGTTGTTATCGATAGAGGTGAGAAGGAAATATCCCAAGTATAAGGAAAGAAAATGAGCAAATATGAGGAGACTCTGAGCAAGGGGATTGTATACAGTGGGTGGTGATCAGTCCAATTTAGATGGAATGTAAAATACTCAATTGGTGGTGGTATGGTCTAAAATTATAAAATACAATTGGAATAAATGAAATATTATACAAATGTACAAAATAGCACATTTAATTAAAATAATTGATTCGAAAATGATTGAGTTTTAATAGACTTTATTTTTTTATTTTATTTTTTAGAAAAAGAATTTTCCATGGTTACATGATTCATGTTCTTACTCTTTCCCCTTTAACCTCCCCCATAGCCAACATGCATTTTCACTGGTTTCTTCATCTGTCATTGATCAGGACCTATTTCCATATTATTGATAGTTGCACTGGGGTGGTTGTTTAGAGTCTACATCCCAAATCATGTCTGCATCAACCCATGTGTTCAAGCAGTTGTTTTTCTTCTGTGTTTCAACTCCTGTAGTTCTTCCTCTGAATGTGGGTAGGTTCTTTTCCATAAATCCCTCAAAATTGTCCTGGGTCATTGCATTGCTGCTAGTACAGAAATCCATTACATTCAATTTTACCACAGTGTATCAGTCTCTGTGAACAATATTCTCCTGGATCTGCTCCTTTCACTCTGCATCAATTCCTGGAGGTCTTTCCAGTTCACATGGAATTCCTCTAGTTTATTATTCCTTTGAGCACAGTAGTATTCTATCATCAACAGATACCACAGTTTGTTCAGCCATTCCCCAATTGACGGGCATCCCCTTATTTTCAGTTTTTTGCCACCACAAAAAGCGTAGCTATAAATATTTTTTACATGTATTTTTCCCTATGATCCCTATGGGGTACAAACCCAGCAATCATATGGGTAGATCAAAGGGCAGGCAGTTTTTTAGCTCTCTTTGGGCATAGTTCCAAATTGCCATCCAGAATGGTTGGATCAGTTCACAACTCCACAAGCAATGCATTAATGTCCCAATTTTGCCACATCCCCTCCAACATTCATTATTCTCCCCTGCTGTCATTTTGACCAATCTGCTGGGTGTGAGGTGATACCTCAGAGTTGTTTTGATTTGCATTTCCCTAATTTAAATTAGAGATTCAGAACACTTTCTTATGGGCTTATTGACAGTTTTGATTTCTTTATCTGAAAATTGCCTATTCATGTCCCTTGCCCATTTATCGATTGGTGAAAGGCTTGATTTTTTGTACAATTGATTTAGCTCCTTATATATTTGAGCAATTGGACCTTAAGTTTAGCTATTTCTTTTGGACCTCAAAGGGCAAAGCCAGAGGTAATAAATAGAAATTACAGAGAAACCGTCTATGACTTGTTATAAAGGAATAGTCCTGAAAAATTAGAGCTCTCCGAAAGTTAAATGGGCTACTTCTAAAAGGTGGGTTTCCTTCCCTCAAAGTCTTTAAGGAATCCATATCACATGTGGTATACAAACAAGATTCCTGTGTTAGCTGTTCATTAGACTACATGACCGCTGATGTCCCATCAATAATTTGGCACTTCTGTCATAGTAATCTGTGTAAAGCAGCAAGAGGCAAAGGAAAGGAAATGGTCATCTGTCAGTCTGTTTCTAAGGCAACTCTTTCGAAGTTTCATTGTATTGCATCCTGTGCATTGTATTCCTCAGATTACGAATAATGTCACACAGCCTGATAGAACATTTCAGGGGGCTGCATCTGGCCTGTGGGCTGTAATTTGACCATTACTGGTGTAAAGATTAGATGTTCTGTGTGGTACCAGATTGTGGAGGACCTAAAACATCCTAAGTCAAGGTAGTTTACTTGTGTTAGAAGGCAATGGAAAGCTACTGAAAGATCTTTAAGTGTGAGAGAAAATCCAATGAGGAACATTGGCAAAATCTTTTGCCCGTTATGAACTATATATCCTAAAGACATCTTAAATTCAATAAATCCCAAACAGAATATGTTATTTTCTCATACCCATCCAAAATAATATCATCACTGTTAAAGGTATTAATATATTTCTGATTAGGTTCTTGACTTTAGTATCATACTCAGCTCCCATCATTCACTCCTCTCACATATCCAATCAGTCACCCGTCTTTTTCTCTTTATATCAGTATTTCCCATGTATGTGCCCTTCTACCTACTCATAGGGACACCTCTATAGTTCAGGCCATTATCACTTCCCATGTAGATTTTTGTCATGATGAGTAATTGGTCTTTTCTGCCTCAAGTTACTCTCTAAGGTATTCTATCCCACACTTGTCAGCTAAAGTGGTTTCTAGGACAATTCCTCTATTCCACAAAATCCAGTCATTCTCTATTACCTCTAAGGACAAAAATAAGCTCTTCTTGTTCACTTTGAAGCTCTTTATGAGAAGGACCTTTTGTCTTTCCAGTTATCATTTACATTACTTTCCTCCAGACATACTGACCTACTTGCTCTTCAGCCCATATCCCATCTTTGTTCCTTAATTCTGACTATTCTCAAAACCAGGAATGCTCTTTCTCTCCTCACCTCTACCTCTTTGCATCCCTGACTTCCTCCATGACTTATTTCAAATGCTACTTCATACAAAAACATTTCCTGGTCCTTCAGAAGCTAGTTTCTTCCCTGGCAGGATAATTTTTGTTACTGTCCATCTACTCTATGTATCTCACACACATACACATTTATACACAAACATATATGTATGTACACGGCAATAATATATGTATTATAAGGATGATATTAGAAAATAAGTATTGTTTTATTAGTTTAGAGATAAGAAGTAGAGAAGCTGGCTTGAGGAAGAATTGGAGTTTCAAATAGAGCTGAGAGAGAGTGTTCATTTCAACTGGTGGCAGTTATAACCATTATTCTATGACAGGGTGTGGCATTCCATGAGTGGCTTCTGGCAGTTGACAGAGCCACACGCAGCTCATTTCTCTCTCAGGGCTAGAGAAGGTAATATCTTTGCCTCTCTCTATCTTTGTCTGAGTGAAAGACTTGAAGGAGTGGAGTGTTTTCTTTTCCAACTTGGGAAACACTATTCATTTATCTGTTACTGTTATAGATTGGTTAAACTGTGAAAAGACAAACAAAACCTTGTCTTTGGTTTGGCCTCTGAGTCTGTTAAGGCTCAGAGTCCTAACTTGATTCTTGTGGAGACAACCAGCTAGCCTTGGTTATCTTTATAACTTAAAGGTGAAGTTAAGAATTAGAGTAGTTAGGTTTATTTAGAATAGTATAAATTTTGTTAGTTAGATCAGGGAGGATTAGAGTATCCTGTGAACCACAGGAAAAGCTGTTCCTTGAGGGACCTAGGAGTTTATTTGGGTGGAGTTAGAATCCCTTAGAATTAGAAATCCTTTTCCCCTTATATATGTTTAAATAAATAGTTTGTTTTTCATAAACAAGAGTCTCTTTAGCATTCCTTGCACCTGGCCCTGAAGGGAAGTTCTTTGAGCTTCACTTCATTTACCACTGAAGATACTTTTGATGTCATCTATCAAAAGTATCTAGAAACAATTTTCAACCTTTGTTTTCCAGGTCTTTGTCCTTTATTTGCATTGCTCACCCTATTATTATTTTACAGTATATACATACATTTTTGAATATATGCACATATATTCTTCCTATGGAAAAGGAAGGGGTAGAATTAAATAATCTCTATGTCTAAAATAGTGCCTGGTGCCTAGTAGGCATTTTTTAAAAAAACCCTTACCTTCTGTTTTGGAGTCAATACTGTGTATTGGCTCCAAGGCAGAAAAGTGGTAAGGGTAGGCAATGAGGGTCAAATGACTTGCCCAGGGTAACACAGCTGGGAAGTGTCTGAGGTCAAATTTGAACCTAGGACCTCACATCTCTAGGCCTGGCTCTCAATCCAGTGAGCTACCTAGCTGCCCTCCTCAGTAGGCATTTAATAAATAGTAATTGTTTGTTTGTCTAGAGCTGCTAAGCTACAGCAGCATTCCTTAATTTACTAAAATAACTGAGAGAGTTTACCAGGTATATGTAGTACTCTTGACTAAATACTGAGGATACAAAGAAAAAGTGAAAACAATCTCTGATCCTGAGTAGTTTACTCTCTATTTGGGAATACATGTATATATACACAAATAGGTATCAAATATACATGAAAATGTATGCATTATACAAATGTATATATGTATTTTGTTTGTTCAGTTTTCAGTCATGTCTGACTCTTTGTGATCTGATTTAAGGATTTCTGGGCAGGGATACTGGAATAGTTTGTCATTTCCTTCTCTAGATCATTTGACAGATGAGGAAACTGAGGCACACAAGGTTAAACAACTTGCCAAAGGTCACATACCTAGACAATGTCTGAGGCCAGATTTGAACTCAGAAAAAATGAGTATTCCAGACTCCAGGTTAGGCATTCTATCCATTGTGCTAAGTTGCTGCCCCCCATATGTTTTATACATATATACATATATATATTGTATTAACAGGTGTATATATGCTGCATACATGTGACCAGAAGTAGTTATAAATGCATGTTTGTAGCCCCAGTGTCATACATATGTATATAACTAGGCACACAGTAAGTACTTGGGAATTGCTGGTTGATTGATTGATATACTTCTTAGAGATGATCAGACATTGATCATCTTGTATAAATTGATCCTCAGATTACTTGCCCAAACAAGAACTCCAGAGGATACATAAGTTTGATTGCCTGAGAGATTTTAAGAAACTAAGGGATCCCACTGTACTTTAGTATTAGAAATGTGGCCTTTTTCCTATTTGCTTTGTTTTCCAGCCTTTAACCCTTTCAATTTGGTCTTAATAGGGTCTCAGAGAGCAGTTAATTCCATAAATTCTTTTTCCATAGTAAGAAAGCTGAAGTGGCTTGCCCCAAAGCCCAAAATTAATTTATAAGAGAGTTGAGAATAGATCTAAGTCTCCTAATTCTTAGGCTCATAGAACCATAGACTGAGAGTTGGAGTGGACATTAGATATCTCCATTGTGACACTTACTAGCTGTGTAATCCTGGGCAAATCACTTAATAGCTTTTTGCCTCAGTTTCCTCATCTATAAAATGGATATAATATGAGAATCAAATGAAATAATATTTGTAGCATACTTGGCATACTGCTAGACATATAGTAAGTGACAAATGCATATTGTTATTATTCATCATTGTTATCATAAGAATTAGAACCTGGAAAAACAAAGTGGCTTGTCCAGGCCCCCAAATATTAAGCACTCTGCATGTGCTTAAAGAACAGTATGCTTTCTACTCTATTATTCTTTCCAGTACACCATGTAATTCATTTGAGTTTTGAAACAGAGATATTCATAGACTTTCCATGAAATGACAAGATTATAGGAGAGCAGGGAAGAACCATGAAAGAGAAAATGAAATTGGCAGAAATAAGCACTATGTCACCAATCCGACCTCCATCTTGTGTCTGTGAACCCAGAACAGGATCATCATTTGGCTGTTCCTCCTTTGGCCTCTACTCTTCAAGAGGGGAAAAAATCATGTTTATGAAAATCCATTGCCTTCTCAGAAATCTTAGAAGGTAGAGGGGAACAAATGGATTTGGAGTCAGGAAATAGGGTCAGCAGCTTTAAAAAGTTGAGAATCATCAGTTTTGTGTAAGTACATTTTATATTGTTCCTCTTATTGCTCAGTTTTAACTACAGGCAGTATTTTTTCTTTTGCTCCAAAACATTATTTTTGCAATCTTTAGGTATGCCGTTCTCAGATATTTCAATGACTTTTTCTTTTACAATTTACTACATTAATTCTCTAAAGTCAGCATAAAGACTGTTTTGTAAGTCCAAATTTGGAAAGATAATCTATAAGAAAACAAATGCCTTGGCCAGCATTAGCTTCCCTTTCCTCTAAATGCAAGCTCCTGTGTCTTCCTTCAAACCCACTTTCTAATGAAATTTGACTCTTCAGTTAGAGTTTACTCAGGTTCAGCATATCAGATGTTACCAACTCAGCGTTATGATTGCATCACCAAAGAGACAGAAAAGAATGAAGTCTGCCTTTGGCTTTTTGATTAAATGGGCAAAAAAATCTAAACATCTTCATTAACCTTTTCCATTGGGCCATTCAAGTAGAATTTCTGAAAGGAGGAAAGCCTTATCCTTTAGCATAGTCATAGTGGATGGAACGGTAAGATGAACTCGAAAGAGGACTGAAATTATGAGATCAGCTTAGCTTTACAACTAATTTTTACTTAGCCATTAGGTAATCTTCATATTTTCTGATGTGGGAAAATGTTTAGCCATCAAGTCCTTCTGTTGAAAGCCTCCCCATTCTTTAAGGCCAAGCTCTGGGCTACATCCTCCATGATACCTTTCTAATTCCCACAATTCAACTAAACAAACATGCTTTCCTACTATGTGCAAGACAATATTTCAATAATTTCTTTCTTAGTTCTCGCATTGTTTCAATATCATGTGTACACATCTAATTCTAGTTTAAATCACTTTTATTTGTATTAGATTGTGTGTTATTTGTATCTTATATTCATGACTAGACTTTTTAAATTTTGTTTTGTGTAGCCCATATAGACTTTGGGAGCCCTTATCCAAATTCACATTCATAAAATGTGTCTGTATTAGTAGACTACATATTTCCCTGAGATTTCTAGTGGTAAGTGCAAGGAGTTGAGGTGAATCTACTATGCCTCTAATGTTCATGAAGTTTTTCCTTATGTCAAACCAAAATATTCCTCATTACACCTTCTATTCACTGGCTAAACAAATTATGGCATATGAATGTAATAAAACACTATTATGTTGTAAGATATTATGAAGGGGATAGATTCAGAGAAACCTAGAAAGACATATGAACTGATATTTGAATGTGGGTATCATGAAGTCAGTGATCTTAGTACGACTTTCTATTCAAAAGGACCAAATAGCAATATATGTATAATCCATTTCAAATTATTTGCCAGCTCTGGGAAGGGGGAGAGAAGGATGGAGGGAGGCAATTTGAATCATATAACTTCAAAAAACTTATGTGAAAATTTATTACACGTAATTGGTAAAAATAAAATTAATAAAAAGACATACTAGGAAAAATGAGTGTGGAGGGAGAGGTTCATGAGAAAAGCTTTATAAACAGACAAATTTTTGCAAAGAGAGAATATACAGGGAAGGGACAGAAGCCACGGCTCCCCCCAATTTGTCAGTATAAATAGACTCCAAATTTAAGAATCTGGAATTCTGATACCAGGTGGCAGGAAGGTTGCTCATACAATGTTCTCCCACATTCAACAATAAGAAAAAGCAAAGTGTGATAAGTCTTCCGAATTGCAGCCCTCTCTGTTATCATGGTAAGTTTAAGAAAGGACATCAAAACACCCCATTCCTTGCCATTAAGAACCATCCTTAGGAGCTTCCAAATGATTTAACTAGTTATTTATGGATTTCTATTGGAATTTTCCAGTCTTAGCAGTAGTCACTGAGGAGTCAAAGCACACAATGTAGGGGCTTCTGTCCACACTCCTGTGGTCTTGGTGCTTGACTTTTATCAAGTATATTGATTTTGAAAGTGATGGCTCCTGGACCCAGAATTGACCAGTCCCAAAGGTGCTTAGAACTTAGGCCATTATTAATTTAATTGTTCATTAATTTCCTTGGTCCTATAGCCTTACTATAAATTTTCAATATGTTTTCATAGTCATCACTTTTATAACTCATCCCCCTTCAATTGCATTAAGTTAAGATGGAACATAATGGCACAGGAACGAAAGGACTAGATTTATAGTTAGAGGACTTGGGTTCATATCTTATTCCGACCATTTATCACCTGTGTGATTGTGGCTACATCTATTCTGACTCCTCAGTGAGCCTCAGGGCCCTTCATCCACAAAAATAAAGTATGTACTTATAGTGTAAGACCTCTAAGTCTGAATAGGCAACCTTGGGCTAAATGAATATGATGGATGCCTACAATTCATTCATTCAACTGAGCGTCAGTTTCTGAGTTCTCTATTTCACCTCTGGTCCACAAACTGTTAAAGGACCAGGGTCTGAACTTCTATGAAATAGAGGAAAAGGCATTTTTTAAAGCAAACAAACAATGTTCCAGGCAGCAAGTACTTCCCAGCTGGCCCATCAGCCCTTCCTCAGTCAGCTGTGTTGTTATAAAAATGTAAATGAACGTAACATTCCAGCTGTGGCCAAATTTAGAGAATGGGGGTGATGAGGTTCCGTTTCCTGCTTGCGATTCAGAGCATGGACAATAAACAGTATTTAGCACAGTTCCAGGCCTTTGCCTGCCTCAAGAACTAGGAGCAGAGTGCTTTAGTAGTACATCAAGGGCAATAAAACCCTAACTTATCACAGATGCCCAGGTCTTGAATCTGACTCTAGCCTGGGCAGTCTCCCTTGTGTTCTACACAGCCCCAGGCATCAGCTTCTTGCCACTTCCTACTTCCTAGAAGATAGTGACAGGATCATTTCCTTCAACCTGCCAGATGCTTTATGGGCAAGAGTGTTTGACTTGGAGTCAGGAAGTTCTGGGTTTTCATCCCACCTCATCATCATCATTTACAAGCATTAATTGTTTACTATGTGCCAAATACTGCTAAGGATTGGCTTTGCAAAGACAAGCAAAAACATGGCCCCTTTCTTTAAGGTCCCTGCCTTATATTGTGGTTAGGGATTAGCAAACAACTGTGAAAATACAAAACTTTTCCAATGTAAATGGGAAATAAACCCCAAAGAAACATATTGGAACTGACAGATAGGCAAAGGACATGAACAGGCAATTCTTACATAGAAAAACTAAAACTATTTATAATCATATAAAAATGCTCCAAATTACTATTCATTAGAGAAATTCAAATTAAAATAACTCTGAGGTACCATCTCATATCTATCAGAATGACTAATATGGCAAAAAAGGAAAATAATAAATGATAGATGAAATGTGGGAAAATAGATACACTAAAATATTGTTGTTATTGCTATGTACTGATACAAGCATTCTGGAGAGCAGTTTGGAACCATGCCCATAGGGCTATCAAACTGTGCATACCATTTGATCCAGCAATAACCACCAGTAGGTCTGTATCCTAAAGAGGTCAAAGACAGAGAGAAAGGGTCTACTTATACATAAATATTTACAAAGGCTCTTTTTGTGGTGGCAAAGAACTGGAAACTAAAAGGAATGTCCATCAATTGAGGAATGGCTGAATAAGTTGTGGCATATCTGCAAAATTAAGTCAGATTAGATGGTCTCTCATGATCTAGGTCTCAAACATAGCTTTCAAATCTAGATTTTTTTTCATTCTCATGACAAAGTGGCTGTGATTTCACTTGGCAGTTCTTACTCTGTGATCTAGGTGGAATCTTCCCATATTCTTTACTGGTTGTGTTTCCCAGAACTTAGCTTACATTGTCAAAGAGGTTGTTTCCAAAATAGGAGATATAAGAAATAAAAGTTGTAGGACATAACTTTACCTAAATAAGATATTCTTCTACCACATTGTCTATTCCTTAGCTTCTGCTTAAGTAACTCTAATGAGGGGTTATCCTGTGTCTCCAATGATAAGCAACTTTAGTGCTTAGGAAGGTCATTATCTTTCATCTCCATCCATAGCTAGGCCAACCCAGAATTCATCAAGACATTGTGATTGTTCACAGGGCTTGAGTGAGATCAGAGTCACCAATTCTCTTCCCTTTAATGAGATGGAGGCCAACCATGGCTTGTCATATGCCCTCCCTTAGCCTCCTAAGGTCCTCCAGGTCCTATTACTTTCCCTGCTTCGACATCCTACATATGTCTTCTACTGGCATCAGAACTATTGACAGAATCTGAGCATCTCTGGGCCTTGCCCATCTGATCACTCCTAGGACTTTAGGGTTTTTCCATCTGCCCTGCACCCAAACTTGCTCTCATGTATTTTCTCTTACTGTTAGAGAGTTAGTTCCTTTAGATTAAGAAGTTTTATTTTTCTACTTGTATCTGTAAAATTTAGCACAATGCTTGACAAATTGGGAACATTTAACAAATGCTTCTCCATTCACTCATTTATTCACCCATCTGTCCATCTATCCATTTATTCATTCCATTAAGCTCCTGTCTTCCAACAATTGTCACTTATGCTAATTTTACAAAGGGACCAAGGAAAACACATCTAACTAGTTTGACTTGATCTTTTAAGCACTTGAAAATGGCTAAGTCCCCGGCCCATGTCTGCTGTTCTCCAGGCTAAACTTTACAGGTTGCTTCAGTTGTTCCTCATATAGCCTGGTCTCTATTGCTCTCCCCATATTGGTTACTGTGTTCTAAATATCTCCACGTTCTTCTATGTCCTCATTAAAACTGAACTGAACAGAACACTCCACAGGAAATCTAATGAGGGCACAGCACAATGTTACTTTCATTCACTTCATTATAGACATTATAGTAATTTTACAGCAGCCAAAAGTTATACTCTTTTTTGTTAATTTCAATTTTATATTTTGGACTTATATTGAACTGTCAATCAATTAAAAACCACAAATTTGTTCTGGACCACTATCTGTGGTCTACCTATCATTCCTGTACTTGTCATGCTCATTGTTTTGAACTCACCTTGAGGTCTATTTTCTCCAGAACAATCCCAACATATTTTGTACTATTGTTCTAGCTTATGGATCTCATTATCAATGCCAAATTTGTTATCTGCCATATGAATTATACCTTCTAGTTTAATTTCATCTTTTAGGATTCATAGCTTCTTGCAGGTCATTGTTAAAAGAATGAAATACCAAAGAAGAAGGGCACAATCCCGGGGATGTCATAATAGAGTCTTACCACCATCACACTAACATTGACTTAGAAATGGCTATAATTTAAGACCTTATTTTAACAATTTCTAGATGCACTTGAGTATATCATAATCTAGGCCAAATATAATTATTTTACTTACAAGTATTGAATGAGACACTTTAATGAAATCCTTTGCAAAAATCTAAGGAGATGATCTCCACCATATTTTTCAAATACCAGCCTAGTTATCCTATCAAAACAATTAACAAGACATAACCTATGTCAACCTAAGGTATATCCAGAAGAAGATGAACAAAGTGGTGAGGATGCATGAATGGAGAACACATAAATGAAAGTTATGAGGAGTTTGATTTCAATTCAGTATGAGGGAGAACCTTCTGACATCTAGAATTCACCAAAAATAGAATGAATTTTATTGCATTTTAGCAAGATGTTTGTCAATAATCATGTTTACAGAGAGGCTGGAAAATATTTTGGACATATTGAAAGGGGGAGTTCTAATGATCATGCAGATGAGACTAGATGGTTTTGTAGATCCCTAGTAATTCTGAAATTTTGCCTTTCTGCTCAGAGGTCTACCACTACTAACTGGATCTGTGACCCCAGATGAATCATTTCACCTCTATACTCTTCACTTTCTTCAGCTATAAAATGAGGGGTCTTGACTAGATATTTCCTGAGATGCCATCAGTTTAAATAATTTCTGATTCCCTACAGTTGCTGACAATTAAAATAAATGTACCATATTTTGTCAGAGCTAGAAAAAAGATGAAGACAAAATAATTCAAAACCATCTATTTACCAATTAGGAAATTAATGGTAAGATCATTTATTTAGAAACAGGATGTACCTTCAAATCCATGTAGTCTAACCTCATTTTGTGCATGAGAAAAGTAAAATAGCGTATCTTATCCAAGTTGACATGAGTAAACTGTATCAGATCCAGAATTTGAACTTCTATGTCATCTGCCTCTATTTTCAACAGTTTCCACTAAGGGCCTCGGATGTTGTGTTTGACCACTGTTACATTTTGACTCAATTGCAAAACCAGGATTAGAACCCAGGGTTTGTTAGTTGGTATAGACATGCCCCTTCTCTGCCACAAATGAAAGTAGTGAGGGATCAAATAGTTGGCAGAAAACCCTAGTATAAAACATGAAGTCAATGCATACATACCCATAATATGCATAATAGGAAAAATCCAAATAGACCTGCAAGAGATTGCAAGGGGAAAAATTACTTAGAGCTGTATGCTTTTATTACCAGTGGCCTGCAATGGTGATAGAATATTTTAACACCATCTTTGGAGGCATATTACTATTGATGTGCTGTATTTTTCTTGTAATAAGGAACATTACTTAAAATATAAGTGTTTGGCTCGGGCATAATTGACATCATTTCTAGGTAATAGACGATTTACTGCGCTTCATAAATGTACCTTTTTTGGGTTGTTGTTTGCAAGTTAACTGCACATTTTAGAATCGAAACAGATTGTTTTTCCTATGGGAAAATCTACACTTGGTCTTATAAATGAATGCAATACATCATAATTTTATTTACAAAATTGATCAAAAATGAAATGCAGTATTCACTTGCACACAACAGTGCTTTTCTCCACTAATGCACAAATGGAATTCTATGGAAGGTAGGCAGGTTAATCTTCCCAATGCACATATCTGACCAGATTATTTCCCAACTCGGAGAAAAAAAAAGCAACAAAAACACAGTTTTGATGTATTTCTATTACTTCTTGAATCTGAAACTACCTGCTTCTAGTCAGAGGTGGGAGAAGATGATCCTAATTCTGCCTCTCTGATGCCCGCATCTTAAGTTTCAACGTTTTACTCAAAGTCTTTCCCAATTCCCTTAAATAGAAGGGATGTCTCCCTCTTCAGAAACAGGTTCTCCTCTGTATGAAGGTGGGTCTGACAGGGGAGGAATCATAACCTTCCATGACAGTGTCCACATAAATCAAATGAGTGATAGAAGAAACATTCTTTGGTAGAGTGCTACTATCAGTAGTCACTAAATAACCCATCTGCAGGATAGCCCTTAAGTACAAATCTGTTCATCTCCCACTCTTCTAGGTAATATCCACTGGCTCCTTCTTGTCTTTAAGTTTAAATATAAATTCTTCCTTTTGGCTTTCTAAACCTTTTACAATTTATCCCCAATTTATCTGTCCAGCTTCATTGGACATTACTCCCCATTTTGTACTTTTTGGTCCAGGCAGACTGGTGTGTGCTCCCTATTCCCAATACACAAAACTCGATCTCCCATCCCTGGCATTTGCCTTGCAGGCTTTGCCTTGTCTTCACATCTTCCTCATAGAATATTTTTCTTCTTTCTAGATGTGGCTCAACCATATTCTGCACAAAGTTCTTCCTATCCCCTCTCCTAGTGTCCTTACTCTCTTGAAACTTCAATTTAAGTACTTCATTTATTTGTATTATATCTTGTTTGTCTCTCCTTTCATTCTCTGTCAGATTTACATATTTATTGCCCCCTCCTACTTAAATCCCAGCTAATTTTTTGAAAGCATAGTTTTTTTACATATAAAATAATATAATATATAAATAGAATACATGTGATTTATATAAATATGTAATAAATTATAATCAATATGATTATCAAAGAGAAACAAATACATTAACTACATCCAAAAATCTATGTCTCATTCTTTCCCTCCTTCCTCCACAAGAAGTTAGGTAATATTATCTCTGTTTCCACAGTCCTTTCCACCTCTTCCCTAAGCTCTTTATGAACAGTTATTTTTTTCATTTATCATATTTTTTCCTGTTCATAGAGCAGTGCTTGGCGCATGGCGGTTGCTCAATAAATGCTTGTTAATTGATCATTTCACCTTAATATATATTCCATGAATGTATTCCTTCTCGTAGGGCTACCTGTCTGATTTCTATATTTTCTTTAAGATCCAGTCTCTTACTTGAAGTCTTTCCTATTTTCCATAATTAGAAAGGATGTCTCCCTCCTCAGAAGTAACATAGCATATTGTATCAGTCTTTCCTTGCATTCTCATTTTAATTCCATAATTATATTAGTTTGTCTACATGCCCCATTCTTCCCTCTAGATGGTGGGTTTCACAAGGTCAAGGGCCTCTCTTGCTCATTTTTCCATCTGTATAACACCGTGCACAGAGTCTATTACTTAGCAGGCTTTGAATTTGTAATTTTGAATAAATGACAATATAGTTCTTTCTTTACATGGGGAAATGCTACTCACACAGATATAGAGTTGGAAAAGAAATAATTTTGCTAGAAATTCTTCTGGAAGGTGGATTTCCATTTTGAAAGCAAAGAGGAAATTGAAGGAAAACTTGATCTAGTGTCATTGCACCACCCTAAATTCTTTTCATTTTCTACCCTATCTCTTTCTCTTTCTACTGCTCTGGGTAGAATTTTGAGGAGACAACTAACACCCCCTTCAATCTAGACTTCTCTGCCTTTTAGAAAGTGGGAGGAAGTACAATGTAAATGCTGATTCTCACTGAAGGAACAGAGATGATATTTATTGACAGAGGTTGAAAATGTTAATGAAGATGAACAATAAACAAATGTTGACAAAGCTATCAAAATATTTTCTCCAATTTTGGAAAATACAGTTTTATACCTCTAAAGATCAGTCTATTGAAAAGGTCCTTAACTTGGAGTTCATGAAATTGCTTTTTAAAATATTTCTCAATAATTGTTATGAATTATATTTTTGCATTTAAAAACATTTAATATGACAATCAGTCGGTAGTCTTCACTAGAGTTCCAAATGAGTCACTGACAAATATAAAAAGGTTAGAAAACCAAGTAGAATCCACTAATACAAAACATATCTTCCAAATAAATAAACTGAGGTGACAGAGGTTAAGTGTTTTGCCTATTGTTAATTAAATTAAAGTTAATTAAAAGCAGACCCAGAAGTAGAACCCCTGCCTTTGAACACAATCAGGATTCTTTCCACTACTCAACATCTTACAATTTAATGCCTTCTTTTTGTTCCTAGAGGTGCCTAGAATTTGTTTATAAGTAAGCCTATAGGGAAATGCCATTTTCCTCAAGTTTACTTTATTTGTGCCTTTTTTTTCTTTACTTCACTTGGGTTGAAAATGCAATTCCCAACATGCTTATGACCTTGAATAAGCCCAAATGTGATTTGAATGAAATTGAGATTGAATGCTCTCCATCATGAATTTTTAGTTTTAAGGTAGTCTTGGCATCATTAATTGGCCTGGTCATTTTGAGTGTGGAAATAAATTCGTTTTATTGTGAAGAATGCTTTGTATGACTTCCCCCCCCTTCCTGACTTTTCTTTTCATTTATGGAACTTGAATTTGAGATAAATGAGCTTAACACAATGTACCTTTCTTTTTGCTGAAAACAGGAGCTATAATTGCAAAAGTTATTAGAAGCAGAAGTGATTGCTGGAGATTACCTTTGAAAAGATGGCTAGCTATTTTCTGGTACAGCTGCTGATCCAGGGTATGCAGAAGGACAAAATAATGATGAAGAGTATCAATAAGAAGCTGTCAGCTAAATGGCAAATTAGTTGTAGATGAATTCATACCACTTGAAAAAATAAAAATTATTTTAAGCACCTTCTAAGTATGACACCCAGTGCTTTGCCTCATAAGAAGCATAAGAAAATGCCCCCTTATTCAAGCAGCTTGTATTCTCTCCAAAAGACAATACAGAGACACAAAGAGCTATAATGTAAAGTTGTAGACTATTACTAGCCCTAGAATCAAAGGATGGAAATTTGAAAGGGAGGAGAGGTAAGAAGTACTGTGAGGAGCATGGATGCTTGGAATAAAGGTCCTTCTCACCAGGACACTTTAGAATCTATGGCTTCCTTCAAGAATCAGCTCCAGAACTACCTTCAATATGAAGACTTTTATGATTCTCTAGTTGTCAATGTTTGCTCCACTTTCAAATTATATTCTATTTATTAAGACACATGAATATTATATCTCTCTAGTAGCAACTAAGTAAGCTTCTTGATATCAGGGCTATTTATTTTCCTTTTACAATTCCCATGGCTGAGCATGGTATATTATACTCTAGGTCAAAGACTAGACCTGTTCATGAGAAGCCCTTCTCCCCAACCCTGCCCAATCTCCAGCCAAAAAAAAATCCTGATTTTTTTCTTCTCCCAGTTATTGTTGTTCACTTATTCAGTCATGTCTGACTCTTCATTCTGCTATGGACCATGTTACGATCCATGGGGTTTTCTTGGCAAAGATACCAGCGTAGTTGCCATTTCCTTCACCAGCAAAGTAATGCAAAAAGAGGTTAAATGACTTTTCCAGGCCACATATCTAGTTAGATTTTAAGGCTAGATCTGAACTCAAGTCTTCCTAACTTCTATCCCTGAGTCATCTAACTGTCCCTCAAACTTCCTGTCAATACCATCTCCCTTTTCATTTCCCTCTATATGTATAATTAATGGACTTAGAATCAGAAAGACACAAATTAAAATCTTGCCTCAGAGAGTTAGTAGCTGCATGACCCTGAGCAAGTCACTTAATCTCTTTGCCTTCATTTACTCATCTGTAAAATGGGACTAAAAACTGGATTACCTCAAAGGATTATTATGTGAATCAAAGGAGGTAACATTAAAGCACTTCATAAAATTTAAAATGCTATATAAATGTTTGTTATTGTTAATCTTATTATTTATTAAAATTTTCCCCCACCAGAGCTAGCACAAAGGATTTCCCCTTTCTCAGTGATCATGAGCCCCGATCTCCTGCATGCTCTAGAGTCTAGAGCATAGTCTAGAGTCTAGCCAGTGGTTCCCAAACTTTTTTGGTATAGAGCCCCCTTTCCAGAAAAAATATTACTTAGCCTCCTGGAAATTAATTTTTTAATTTAATAGCAATTAATAGGAAAGATAAATGTACCTGTGGCCATCACCGCCTCCCTGGATTGCTGCAGCACCCACTAGGAGATATTAGTGCCTACTTTGGGAATCACTGGTCTAGACTATGGAGGCATAACAACATACCATTTATATAAGGAGAAAAATCACAATCTGCAGTCTTTTTAGTAAATTGGAAGATCACTGGGCCTTTTCACAGACATGTAGCTAAAGACACATTAATAGGAAAGGGTAGGAAAGGAAAGAATAGAATAAAAATTATATATACAGACAGACACACATACACATAGGTATTTATGTACATGTATAAATGTTTACAGGTACATATCCATCTTCATATATGTGTACATATGTGTATAGACATATATGTGTGTATAGAGGTATACATACATAAATACACATGCATGCACACACCGTATCTCCCCCCTCACCCCAAATGTGATCTCCCTTAGAGTAGGGACTATCTTGATTTTTCATTCATAAATGCTTGTTGAATTGAATCTGATAGTGGCAAGAGGATTAGGGAAAGCTTAGATGACATCTTAGATGACATCTGAAAGATAGGAAGACATGCAGTAGGCAGAGTTGTAGTAAGTTGAACTGGTAGGAAAGAACATTCCTGGTACAGAACATACTTTATATGTCTTAGCTCATAGGAAAACATCAAGCAACCTTGTTTCAAGGACTGATTCAGAACCAGCAATTGACCTTCCAGTTGTTTTGGATTCTATTGGAAATGCAGGTATTTCGCTTGAACCATCTGGCTTGTATTTCTAGGTAAGCAGGGGAGAAGGCAAGTTCCACTCGCCCTTCACTTTAGAATTCTCTGAAAGATCCTGGAAATTGTAGCCTATAAAGCACCAGGAGACAATGAATAGTGAAAGCCACAGGAGGAGATTTTTTAAAAAGAGGGTAGATGTGCAAGTAATCCATTTCAAATGCTTTTCAGTAAAAAGAACTCCCTCTCATTTCTACACCCTTGTTCTCTTCATTTGGTTCTTGAATGGAAGCCTGGTTTGTAGTCCTATAATTGGCTTTCTCACTCTTTGGTGCTTCTTGCTAATACAAAGAATTGTGGTCCTGAGTCATCACTTGCATTTCTTTCTTAGTCCAGATCCAATTCATTTCTGGATGCCTAGATCTGGATTCCTGACTGAGACTTATTCAGGGGAAAGTGTAGTAGATTTACAGATTCTACACCAATGGAGTCTAATGCAAGTAACTTCATTTGGTAGATTGACCATTTTCTCCAGGGAGAATGATGTCTGTTGCATTGTATTTTTCCTTTCCATGGAAACAAGCTTCAGAAAGTACTCGACAAAAAAAAATAGGAAATAAGAATTCTACTTTAAATGTTTCCATTCTATATTAGTAATCACAGTATCTCAGAACTCAAGTCTCATGGGTCCACAGGCTCAGAGCAGGACAGGAATCCTGAGATCATTAAGTCCAACCTCCTCATTTTATAGGTTAGGAAACTGAGGTCTATAGAGTTTAAGTGATTTCTCTAAGATAACATATATGCAGTAAGTAAAGTAAGTAACAGAGTTAAAATTCAAACTAAAGATTCTTGATATAAAATCCTATGCTTGCACAATACTACTTCTCAAAGAATCAAGCCTTATGTCTGAATAGGAATAACCTCATAGCATAACATAGCTTGAAGACTTCTAGTAAAATCCTCAAACAATATATTTCACTTTGGGACAGCAATAATAATAGTAATAAAAATAACAATGATAACAATGATTACAAGAGTTGATTTTATATAGTTCTTTAAGATTTATAGAGCACTTTACATATATTCTTTTATTTTATCCTCAAAACAAATTTCAAAGTTGAGTATTATTTCCATTTTATAGATTAAAAAACAGAGGCAAAAGCTATGCGACATGTTCTGGGTCACATAGTTAATAAGTATAATAAAATGAATTTGAATTCAGATTCCCTTAACTGCGGGTCCAACATTCTGCTCACTGTACCTAGCCTTCCTCTTATGAATTCTATGATTTTTCTTCACAGTGGCTCAGAATTTTCCTCTCTTCAGTGTTAACTTTTGCAGAACTTCTGATTTTTCCCTGTTCCAAACAGACAAAATCTGCTATCATAGAATCATAGATTTAAAACTTCAAGGAACCTTCAAGTTACTTAGTCTAAGCTCATTATTTTAAAACTGAGGCTCCAAGAATTCACTTGGCTTGTCCAAAGTCATAAAGTTATAAATAGCAGAAATATGATTAGAACCCATGGTACTTTGACTGCACAAACCTTTCCTCTCTAACATTCTGATTCCTCTTCTACAGGAGAGCTCCTAAGATAATTAGTGGGGAGACACAATGATTTTCATGAACTTTTATTTTCCCAAAATTAAAAGACCTGATCTATAGTTCTCTCAGTATCACCACTACCACCACCATCATCATCATTATCTTTGTCATCACCATCATTGTCCTTTTGGTCATTATCATAGTCATCTTCCCAATAACTAGCTTTTGTGTAGTACCTAGTGTATGCCAGGAATTATAGTAAATGCTTTATAAACATTTCATTTGTTCCTCACACCACCTTAGAAGATAGATACTTTTATTATCTGTAGCAGTGATTGGCAAACTAAGGCTGATGGGCCATGTGGTGGTGGTGGGGGGGCTGAAATGTTCTATCTGGCCATGAGACATTATTCCTAATCTGACAAATACAGTGAGTAGGATATAATACAATGAAACTTCTAAAGAGTTGTCTTAGAAACAGACTGGTAGATGAGCATTTCCTTTCCTTTGGCCCCCTCTTTAAAAAGTTTGCCATCACTGCTCTACAGTATTACCCCCACCTCAGCCAAATAAACATTAAGTGATTGACTAAGATCACACACTTAGTAGGTGTCTAAGGCCAAAATCGAATTCAGGTCTTGCTGATTCCATTGTCATTGCTCTATTCTCTGTGTCAACTCGATATATTCTGGTAATCTTAAATCTCTTCAAATTTGTCAAAGAACTTCAGGAAATGTAGAACACAAGACATATTTAAGTTCTCAGAAGACCTGGGTTCAAGGCTCTGCTGCTTATCAACTGTATGAGCATGGATATGTTGCTTCACCTTTGAGGTCCTCATCTTCACCTGGAAAATGGGGATAAAAATTTTATAGTATTTACCTCACTTTGTATGTCTCTGGGAAGAAACATTAGATAATAAGAGATAGAAGAGTAAGAATGGTTGCAATGAAGAAAGTTAAGTAGACCATCAACATTAGTTTTCAACTACCCAGGATCTTCAAATCATACTCTTCTTTTGCTGTTCCTCTGACCTGTCTGGTCCCCATCAGAGTTTGCATTTGTCAAACTAAGGAAGTGGGGAAGTGTGACAGGAAAGTAGGCAAAGCCAGAAAAGCATTCTGGAGTATTTCAACCATACGGTAAATAGTCAATTCAGCAAGACATATTAAGATGACTATGTCATGTGTCATTTTTCAGAAACAACATTCCTGTGAATTGAGATAGAGAAAGAGATACAGATAGAAAAAGATATTTTATCAAAAGTTTTCTATGTTCCAGGCACTGGTAATATAAAAAAAGTTTGATCAATAGTCCTGTGCACAAGGACCTTAAATTCTAATAAGGGAAGTAATCAGACCTGGAAGCTGGAGGGGCAGAGTAGGGGTCAAGAAGTTGAGAAGGAATTAAAGCACCACAAAAATTGATCAAAATAACATTAAAACTGGACCATGAAAGCATAGGAAGAGTCTAATTTTCCAGTGGGGAAGCAGTGGAGGTGATGACCTGAGTGAAGATGGCATGTCTGAAGATATCCTGTTGGCTTTCAGACAATAAACTGAAGGACAAAATTAGCATGGGTTGAGCACGGATCACAGGTTTTCATATTTATATTTGCCATAAGCTGCTTATTTGAGAAATGGAATATAAAATGACACATTAGCAGAAATACACCAAATCTTTCTGAGAAGAGGCTATTTGATTGCAACAAATTGCCTTTCTGGGAAAGAATGAATTCTCTTGCTCATTAAATGGTTAGAGGTACTACTTCATCAAGGAAATAGAGTTGAAATCCAACTCTGAAAGATCTAGATTTTAATACCTATCCTGTCTACCTCATGGAGTTTTTCAATAATACATAGGGAACTCCTTTTTAAAAATCCATAAAACATCAAACAGACATAGATTGTTTAATACATAACATATAACAGAGAATCAGATGTACTTGGTTGAATAAATGAGATTCTCATGGATAAATCCTCTGAACCAAAAGCTAAGGTGTCCCAATATCCAGCCATTAATGGACTGGCTACTTTTCTCTAACATCATCACTGTTTGTCCCGTGTTATATTTTAATGATAGATACATTTTTCGTTTCTCTTTTTTTCTAAATTTTCAAAGTATGGATAAAATGTATCCATCTGCAATATTGAGCAAGTTTTCATTAGGAAAGACGTAAAAAATTTATTCTAGGGATATTGGAGCTCCTTTTATAAGCCAACACTGTGGTGAACTCAGTATGTGGCTGGGTGACTGACAATAGGGAGAATACAAAACTCTATACTTATTCCTTGTCCTTAAGCAAGAAATACAAAATAAAGTATAACCAGAGTCTCAATAGGGCAAATAATGAATCCCATCAAGTGGTCCCATGTATTTGAATTTGCACTATTCGTATTTATGGTTATATAAAATTTGGTAATTGGTTCCAGCCCAGTGGAAATATGTAGTGCAAATTCATCTAATGTAATCTCTTCAGGGGAACATTATTGGTACTAATTGAGACCTAGCTGTAATGGAAAAGGTGAAATAACAATTCAAGAGTTAAATAGATAGTAATTGAGCAATGATGCAAAAAGACAAGACAGTATATAGTTAAGCACTGGCTGACTAGAACATCCGATAGTTTCCATAGAAATCCCTATGCAGAAGAGATAACTATGGGGAAAAGAGATTTTAGGTTAGGGTGGGCATCTACATGATTTGTTTCAGAATATGATGAGGAACAAAAAGGCAAAGTAGAATTATGTAGGTGAGTAAGGGAAAGTATGGATGAAAATGCAGGATGTAGATGAGCTAGAAACATGGATTTGATTCTCCAGGTAATATGGAGCTTTGGAAGGTTTTGGGGAATGGCAATGACACCACACTGAAAACAGTGATGATGTTTTCCCTACCTATTTATAATTAAGCATCATCATAAAGAACATAATTTTCTTCCAAATTAGGACAGTTGCAATGTAGGACGCAAAATGTACATTATTTCCTCAGAATCCAATTGTGTTCTTTTCTCTGATTTCTTTAGAAAAGCACTTAATTTGTTTGTATGTTCACTTGAATGCTTTGATGACACCATTTGTATTACTGATAGCTATGACCTGCTCCCTACCTGTCCAAAAACTTGTGCTCAAGTCTCCTCATTTTACAAATCTTTCATTCATCCAACTATACCAAGGTATTGGTCTATACCTCTATTTTATTGACATAGCTGTATAAAAATATGTCTATATATCTTATCACAGTACTTTGGATAGCTGAGGAATGTATATATTATTAAGATTAAACAGATTGTCAGATTTTAGATGTATTAATCAGACTTGATAACATATTTTATCTTCTTCCTCATTTCCCTCTAAAAATAAATTTGTTGTAAGGGGTAACACTTTGGAAGTAGGGAGAGTAATATGTAGAGCGGAAGGCTTAGGTAATATACAATCAAAATAATAATTTTTTTTATTTAAACATTTATTAATATTCATTTTTAACATGGTTACATGATTCATGCTCCTACTTTTCCCTTCACCCCCCACACTCCCCCCACCCATGGCCGATGCACATTTCCACTGGTTTTGTCATGTGTCCTTGATCAAGACCTATTTCCAAATTGTTGGTAGTTGCATTGGTGTGGTAGTTTCAAGTCTACATCCCATGTCCACCCTGACCCATGCGTTCAAGCAGTTGTTTTTCTTATATGTTTCCTCTCCTGCAGTCCTTCCTCTGAATGTGGGTAGCATTCTTTACCATAAATCCCTCAGAATTGTCCTGGGTCATTGCATTGCTGCTGGTACAGAAGTCCACTGCATTCAATTTTACCATAGTATATCAGTCTCTGTGTACAATGTTCTTCTGGCTCTGCTCCTTTCGCTCTGCATCAGTTCCTGGAGGTCTTTCCAGTTCACCTGGAACTCCTCCAGTTTATTATTCCTTTTAGCACAATAGTATTCCATCACCAGCATATACCATAATTTGTTCAGCCATTCCCCAACTGAAGGACATACCCTCCTTTTCCAGTTTTTTTGCCACCACAAAAAGCACAGCTATAAATATTTTCATATAAGTCTGTTTATTTATGATCTCTTTCGGGTACAATTCCAACAATGGTATGGCTGGATCAAAGGGCGGGCATTTTTATAGCCCTTTGAGCATGATTCCAAATTGCCAGCCAGAATGGTTGGATCAGTTCACAAGTCCACCAGCAATGCATTAATGTCCCAATTTTGCCACATCCCCTCCAGCATTCATTACTCTCCCCTTCTTTCATTTTAGCCAATCTGCTAGGTGTGAGGTGATACCTCAGAGTTGTTTTGATTTGCATTTCTCTGATTATTAGAGATTTGGAACACTTTCTCATGTGCTTATTGATACTTTTGATTTCTTTACCTGAAAATTGCCTATTCATGTCTCTTGCCCATTTATCAATTGGGGAATGGCTTGGTTTTTTATACAATTGATTTAACTTCTTGTATATTTGAGTGATTAGACCCCTGTCAGAGTTTTTCGTTATAAAGATTTTTTCCCAATTTGTTGTTTCCCTTCTCATTTTGACTACATTGTTTTTGTTTGTACAAAAGCTTTTTAGCTTAATATAATTAAAACCATTTAATTTATATTTTGTAATTTTCTCTAACTTTTGCTTGGTTTTAAAGTCTTTCCTTTCCCAGAGATCTGACAAGTATACTATTCTGTGTTCACTTAACTTATTTATAGTTTCCCTCTTTATATTCAAGTCATTCACCCATTTTGAATTTATCTTGGTGTAGGGTGTGAGA
This sequence comes from Gracilinanus agilis, assembly GCF_016433145.1. Taxonomy (NCBI): domain Eukaryota; kingdom Metazoa; phylum Chordata; class Mammalia; order Didelphimorphia; family Didelphidae; genus Gracilinanus; species Gracilinanus agilis. The sequence continues at coordinate 109,271,881 of NC_058132.1, read as the reverse complement.
TGTTGATCTAAACCTAATCTCTCCCATATTTTTTTTCCAATTTTCCGAGCAGTTTTTGTCAAATAGTGGATTCATGTCCCAAAAGTTGGGCTCTTTGGGTTTATCATACACTGTCTTGCTGATGTCATTTACCCCAAGTCTATTCCACTGATCAAAATAATAAATTTTTAAAACAAAAAGCTATTTATATTCCTAAATTTCAGTACTTCTCTTTATATAATCTTGCATTCTAACTTCCAGCTTCATCATTTGACTAAAACTGTTTTGTCTAGAGTAACAAGTGAGTTCTTATCTTTTCTCAGTCCACATCCTACTCCACTATAGTTCTTGATACTAATAATAGCCTTCTTCTCCTGAATACTCCTAAACATGTACTCCGTTAAATAGTCCTATGGATAGAGGGCTTGAATCAGGAAGACCGGAGTTCAAATTTTGCTTTGATTGCTTACTAGATTCCTTTTGCATCAATTTCATCAACTTTAAAATCAACTTTTAAAATGAAGGGAACAATAATACCTAACTTGTAGAGTGGTTGTGAGGATAAAATGAGATGATATTTTGTACAAAATACAATAAAAAGAGAGAACATATTTAAAAATAAAATAAAATAAAAAGCACCTAACTCAGTGCCTAGAAAATAGGTACTATAAAAGTGCTTCTTTTCCCCTCACTTCCTCTATTAATAATATTCTAAACTCCTTGGGTTTCTATGGCTCTGTTCTATCCTATTTTGTATCCTTCCTGTGGGACTAATTATTTTTAGGATGTTTTTCTGAAATTATAATAAGGATTTGCTAGGTAAATCCATGGATAGAGAGCCAGGCCTATCTACAAATAAGAGGTTCTGGGTTCAAATCTAAGTTCACACATAATTCTTAGCTGTGTGATCCTGGGAAAATCACTTAACCCAATCACCTATCCCTTTTTTCTTTTGCCTTTCTAGTATTGATTCTAAGCTAGAAGTTAATTGCTTGAATAAATTATAATCAATGATCTGTCCCATTTTGAAGAAATCTGTTAGAGTAGAAAGAGTGCCAGATATGGAGTAAAAAGTCTTGAGCTAAAATCTCATCTCTGTCACTTACTTGTGTTACACTGAACAAATTACATAACCTTTCTGGGCTCAGGATCCTAATTTTCTTACTTTTAAAAGCATTCATCCAAATTGGCTATATAATTCTAGGCAAGTCACTTAACTCCCATTGTCTAGTTCCTACTGCTCTTCTGCCTTGGAACCAATACATGGTATTGATTCTATAACAGAAAGTAAGGTGTTTTAAAAAAAAAACATAATGGGGGGGGCATCTGTGTAGCTCAGTGGATTGAGAGCCAGGCCTAGAGGTGGGAGGCCCTAGGTTCAAAACTGGTCTCAGGGGGGCAGCTGGGTAGCTCAGTGGATTGAGAGCCAGGCCTAGAGACAGGAGGTCCTAGGTTCAAATCCGGCCTCAGACACTTCCCAGCTTGCCCCCTGGGCAAGTCACTTGACCCCCATTGCCTACCCTTACCAATCTTCCACCTATAAATCAATACACAGAAGTTAAGGGTTTAAAATTTAAAAAAACTGGTCTCAGACACTTCCCAGCTATGTGACCCTGGGCAAGTCACTTGACCCCCATTGCCTACCCTTACCACTCTTCTGCCTTGGATCCAGTACACAATATTGACTCCAAGACGGAAGGTAAGGGTTTAAAAAAAACTGTAATTGGAAAATGTTTAGTAAAATAGCAATAAATGTATTTGTTATATTTTTATTATGTCTATTATAAAAATAGAGAAAATAAAATAAGCATGTAGTACAGTACTGATGTTTATTTGTGGTGTTCTATGGCAATATGCTAGAAAAATCCACTTCTTTCTGATCTATGCTCTGAGTAACAATAGTTCCTTCTTCTGAAACCAAAAAGATTTTTATATCTTCGTTCTTTCCCTTCCAAAGACTTTCCCTGGCTAAGTTTTTTGAAGATCTTTTCTTCTTCATTTCTGTTTTCCCTCATCAGCTCTGAACCTGGTTCAGGTTGTCAATGAAACTTCTAAAGTGGGATGTGAAGAAGTATGGAACTCAATACTCCCAGTGTATCTGACCAGTAGGAAGGCCATTGATCCTTTATCATCCTTGTTCTTAGAACTAAGTTCCTATTAATATGATTTAAAATTTCATTACAAACTAGGAAATGATCAAGTCTGGGGCAGCGAGAGAGCAATGTGACTAAAAACAGGTCTGGCGTCAGAAGATCCTATGTTCAAATCTGGCCTCAGATGCTTCCTAGCTATGTGACCCTGGGAAAATCACTTAGCCCTGATTACCTAGCCCTTAATGCTCTTCTGAATTAGAATTAATATTAAGATTGAAGGTAAAGGTTAAAAAAAAAGAAATCATCAAGTCTATTTTCTATATTAGCTGATCCAGATAGGAGGAAAAAACCAGGCAACTATCAGTCACTGGTTCTGATTTGCCCTAGATAATAATGAATAGTAGAAGAGGCTGCTATCCCTACTTAATATAATGTAGAAAAATAAAAAATTATAATAACAAATGATGGGAAGGAAGCAATAAATAATTATGATATAATAATTATATTATAATAATTTTAAATGGCAGCCTTATAAATAAGCATATAAATTTTAAAACTTTTAAAAGCTTCCAGGTATAGTTCCCATGGATCGTTGAATTCCTTCTGGCAAAAAGGACAATTGACCTTCTCGTTAGCTCACTAATATAATAATAATATGCTCTTGGTAAAGAAAAAGCATTGAATTTGGAACCAGTCAGTAAGCATTTGTTAGGCATGTATTGTATGTGAGGCACTGCTGGGGATTTCAAATAAACATATGACAGTACCTGCCCTCAAGAAGCTCAAAACTAATTAAGATATTGGCTCAGAACCCATGTCTTCTGCTTATCCATTCAACTTTAGAAATATAAAATAGAATTTGGGGGTCTTGGGTTCTTAATCCATAAAATAAGAAAGCTAAAATATAAATTCCTTTGATTAAGGATTATGTCATTTGTTATATTTGAAACCCCAGTTTCTAGCATAACGCCTGGAACATAGTAGGTACTTATTGATTGGTTGATTTTTTTAAGCTTTATGTTCTGTCTTAGAACAGATACTAAATACAGACTCTTCAAGAGTGGTTAGAGCTAGGCAATTGGAGTTAAGTGAGTTGGCTAGTGTCACATTGCAAAGAAGTGATTGAGTCCAGATTTGAACCTAGGATCTCAAGCCTCCACTGAATCATCTAGCTGTTCTTTATTGGTTTATGGAATCCTTGGACTGAATATTCTCTAAAGTTTCTTCCATCTATAAAATGTTAAATCATTGGATTGAAAATTTAGAATGGGAAGAGATCTTCAAAATCAAGTAATCCATGCCTTTTATTTTCAGACAACTTAATGAGGCCAAAAGAAATGACATGACTTGTTCAAAATCTTTTGGTTGAAAGTAATAGAGACTGAATGGATGCTCAGATCTCCTGAATCCAAATGCAGCATTTTTTAACTGACAACCTCAAGTATCCATGTCTGAGATTTCTCTATTCAAGGGAATAGAAAAATATTCATGGTTTTCAGCAGATTTTTCAGCAGCATTGGTCAGGAAATACAAATGACACCATTTTTAGATTCAGTCTGGTATGTTCAGGTCAAAATAGCACCCAAATGTGCCTTAGAATCCAGGGCAAAAAGCAATACTGAAACATTCAGGTCAGATATATAAAGATGGGAAACAATACTAAAGTTAGGTAGAAAAAATACCTCATTTACTCGATCCATATCTTTGATTCTATGCAAGGTCATAGGAACCTCAAACTCTTAGACAGACTACTCTTGCCTTATATATGATGTTGACAAAGAATATAAAGCAAAAAGGTTAACTCATTTCATCAGAATAACACAAATATGGATAGAGATAAGACGGAGCCTGGTTATCCTGATTTGCTAGACCAGGTTTTCCTCCCATATTCGGCTACCTCTTTCAAAATAAATCACTGGAACAGGTAGGAATCTAGTTTGCTTACTAAAGGAGAAACTGATACACTCCCACACAGTATGTTGGCTCAGTGTTCATCAATAAACACCTGCTCATTAGAAAAATTTAAAGGCTAATACATTTTAAGAAAGAAAACCCAAGAAGGATAGTATAGGGGCTGTTGTGATAATTGGATTAAGTCTACACTGCCCATCTTTAGATTTAATCACCAAAGGTGAGAACACCTCTAATTCTGGGAGGTCCTTAACCCACATGTGCTAGAGTGAGTGAGGAATCAGAATCAACTGACTGCCCCCTAGGCAGTACTGTGAAAAGCATCTATTGTGATTGGACATGAAAATTAGGAGGGAGGCACAAGAAAAAAGAGAGTTGAGTGAGTGAGAGGTCTTCTGGTTTGTGAAGGGGACCTGAGGGAGCTCTGCTGGTTCATGACTGAGACTGTTCCACAAGGTGAGTTTAAAGACTGACTGAATCTTCCTTAATCTCTTAAGAAACTTCTTTTAATTGACTCTGTGAATGAGGTTTGAGGTTTTGCTTTATTCACCTCCAGGCCTCTGGCCCTCTGACTCTCTGCTAATGGTTAATTAGATCTACCTGGATTAATTAGAGGATCGTAGTAAATTACCTACTGGGTTAGATTCTTATTTCCTTATATCCTCTCTCTTCTTAATTTTAAATAAACTTCCATAAAAGTCAATTTTGACTAGAGATTATTCTTAATTGAGGATTGATAATAGTTCAATCCTCTGGCGACCATCTTCTAATATATTGAACCCCCAAAATACCCTTTTTCCTCCTTACACCATGAAAGCCTTTGAAACCTTGATCTTAACTTACATTTACATAGAGCTCTGGGAAGCTAGATAGCACAGAGAATGAGTTTAAATATAGTGTGAAACACTAACTCTGTGACAGTGGGCAAGTCACCTAACCCTGTTTGTCTGTTTCCTCATCTGTAAAATGATCTGGAGAAGGAAATGGCAAACCAATCCAGTAACTTTGCCAAAAAAACTCCAAATGAGGACACAAAGAATCAAACATGGTTGAAATGAATAAATAACAACGAATATTGAGTTTTAGAACTAAAAAATGCTTTAAATTTAGTATTTCAATTGATCTTCACAACAGCTTTGTGAGGTACATGCTATTATTATCCCCATTCTACAGATGAGGAAATTGGGACAGATAGTGATTAAGACAGCTATTAGTATAGCATCAGGCACATTGAAGGTGTTCTAAAAACTTGTTGGCATGATTTAATTGGCTTGCCCAGGCTCATTGGGTCTGAGATAGAATTTGAACTCAGATCTTCCTGGCTTCAAATCAATTAGTCTAGCCACTGTGCAACAGTTTAGTTCAATGCAAAGATTAAAAGGATAGGCCATTTCCTCCATGTGACAAAGAGAAGTGTGTTTATCTTCTGCACAAATAATGGTAAAAATATTGGACTAAATATCAGAATACTTGATTTTTTTTTGCCTTGGCTTAACCACTTATTAAAAGCTCAATAAGGAGTTATTCTCCATAGGCCTCAGTTTCCTCAGCTATATGGTAGATACATATATATGTATATATTCATAATAAGCCTTTATTATATGTATATAGATAGATAGATATCAATGAAGTAATTCACAAGAAGGCCAACAATAATAGTTATTATTAGTCCTGGATCCACCTACCTTCAGAAGAGCAAAGTTTGTAACTTGATATCCACTCATTTTTTAAATTTAATCTTTAATCTTATTTATTTTATTTTATTTTTATGCCCCATGAAGCTTTTTTATCATAGTGGTTGGTCCACTATCAGCCCTATTCCACAGATAAGTAAACAGAGACAGAAATGTAGTTTAGTGATTTGTAGAAGATGACACTGTTAATAAACATCAAAGTTAGTTCTTAAACTCAGATCTTCTGGCACCATGACCAATGTTTCTTCAAATATATGAGGTTGCCAATGAGAGAGCTTTTCTCTAATTTGTCTCAAATGACCCTTTCCTGTAACTTACATTATATTCCCCTGGATCACAGGGATGTGGCTGTGGACTGACCAGTCTTGGGGATGAGTTCCTTTCCCACAGTGACTGAATATTAGAGATAGAAAAGAGAAAAATCTAAATTTAGCAATCTTTGTTTCTGGGTTTTTATGCCACTGGAATTTTGACTTGGCTATATGATAGTCATATTCTTTGAGAGACTTCTTTCCCAAAAATATCATTATCCCAGCACCCCACACAACCTCTCATTCTGGGGGGTGTGGGATCTCATTGCCATGACATTATTTCACAGACCTTATTCTTATGACTCGTTTCTGTCTGATAAAATATATCACGGGTAATGACACGTGCATTATTCCATTCTCTCTGCCCCCACACTCAAGTTCCCTGCCCCCGGCAACTAGAGAGGAGTCATTAGAACTGTCAGCAAGGAGTCAAGACTATGGAATGAAGAAAGAAAGAAAGAGTGCACATGTCAGGTCTAGATCTGGAACACAGGCTGACTCAAAAGATAGATTTCCTTGAAGTTGATTGATTTACTTGCCCTTTTGGCCCCAGTTAAAATTAATGCTATATAAATTCACTTTCAGGTCAAGAATATTTTTTCTCTTTGATATTGAAATATAGATAAATAAAAAAATGTTGTCTAAATCCCTACTGTGTGCCCCTAGGGAACAAATGGGTTGAGTGCTGTTAACAAATTAAAAAAAACAGTTTATTCTGTATAATAATATTATAACTTTCGATCACAGTGCTTCCCAAGTGACACATATCTTTCATAATCTCACTTTTTAAAATTTTATTGCTGTTTTATTTCTTTTACCAGTTATTTCTTAGTGTCCCTCCCCTCACTATAGTAAAGAAAAAGACGGCTGAAATCAATTGATACAGCAGTTGCATCTGACAGTATATACAACATTTTATTCCTAAAGCCCTCATCTCATTTTGGAAGGAAGGAAACAAGCATTTATTAAGCTGCTACCATGTGCTAGACACTATGCAAAGTACTTTACAAATATTGCCTCCTTTGGTCCTCATGACAGCCCTGAGAAGTACCCACTAAGATCACTCCCATTTTCCACTTAAGGGAACTTAGGAAGACAGAAGTAAAGTGACTTGTCTGGGATCACAGCAAGTATCTGAGCCAGAATTTTAAAAACTTCCTTACTCCAAATTTATACTCTATCCACTGAACCACTGAGTTATTCACCTCCTGTATAGAGAAATGAAATGTGTGTGTGTGTGTGTGTGTGTGTGTGTGTGTGTGTGTGTGTATCTGTGTGTCTGTGAGTAAGGAAGTGACTCAAGTTTACGTAGCATGTGACTGGTGGAGCAAGAATTAAAATGGAACTCTTAGATGCCCTGACCTGACTTTTTCTACTACCATGGACAATTCTTTTCATGCTGAACCTGCCCAGTCCTTAGCCAGACTGAATATACATATACATACATATATGGGAGTATATGTGTGTATGGATAGATAGACAAAGACACATATATACACCCATACACATATCTATTTATCTATAGATCTATATAGATAGATTTATATCTATTATTTATAATTTGATAGATGGAGATAGAGAGGGGTGAGATAGATAGACAAACTGACAGAGTAAAAGAGAGAGAGATGGATAGATAGACAGGACATATATATATGTTATATTTATTTATTTTTTATATATATTTATACTCTATGGGTATATATATATATATATATATATATATATATATATATATCCACATCACATAGAGTCTGAAGAATATGAGAAATGCCTCTAGCACTCTGGGTATATTCCTTGTATAATAAGGAAGATGGGGAGGAGAGTCCTGCAAAATGGATAGAAGTGGCTGGATTACAGTCATCATTACTGTAGAGAACATCAACATCATGAGATCCATTGACATATCCGAGTACTGGAATATTAGATTACCATAATAAATGATGAAACCAAACATTTTAAATTGTTGAAGGGGAGAAAAAGAACAACACATTTGGAAATGCAGGAAGTCATTATGACTTTTATTCCACTCATTGTTTACTCACTGTTCTTCCAACATGGGAGCCAGAGCTTATCTGTGTCTTAACCATGGGGACAGAAACAATTGAATACAAAGTGTGGTTATCAGGAACATTAGCTAGTATCAGAGTAAAGTGCTATTTTCATGTATTATTTTGCAACTATTATTTTGCTTTTGATAACTGAGACACGAATTATAAATAAATATATTTATATTATGTAAAATCCTTGGGAACAGAGACCATATTCTGTTTTTGACTTTGTATCTCCAGCACCTCGGACAGGGGTTTAAACATAGAAAACACTTAATAAATGTAAAATGCATTATATTCATTATACACCTTGATTTAGCTCCCACACCATTTCTCCAAGCAGTATGATTGCAAGTGCTTCCAAAGCATGAACCACAATTCTTTAAATGGTAGATACTCTAATGGAAAGAACTACCAGAAGTCAAAACACATGAGTTCTAGATTTTGATGCAAAGGGAAAGAAAATTAGTTTTAGATTCCAGACGTCTTGAGTTTGAATAGCAAATCTCCCCCAGATAACTATTTGACCTTGTATAAATATTTTTAATTTTTAACATTTTTAAATGTTGATACATATTTTAATAATCATTTTCTGTTGTGATATATGTTCTCTCCATCCTTCCTACCCCTCTTGCCTCCCCAAGGTGGCAGATAATATGATATAGATTGTACATGAGTTATCATACAATACATATTGCCATGTTCATCATGTCATGAAAGGAAACATATCAACTACACTAGAGAAAAATTCATGGAGAAAATAAAGTGAAGAATGGTATGCTTCAATTCGCATCCAGTCTCTATCAGTTCCATTCCTTATATGGCAGTGCATAGTCCATTGTGTAAATCTTCTAAATTTGCTTTACTTCAATTTCCTTGTATATAAAATAAACAGGTTACATTTAATAACCTGTATTTCTTTTGGCTATAAACCCAAGATCCTATCATAGAACACTATCCCTATTTCCTTGGGCAAGATCTTTGAGCTTCGATTTCTTCCTCTGCGAGATGAAGGGATAAGACTAAATCATAAAAATAACTCAAATTTAAATAATGATGAGCAGTTTGAAAATTTCTTGATATACTGTATCTTATTTGATATTTGAAACAACCCTCTGAATTCGTTGCTATTGTAATCCTCATTTTACAAAGGAAGAATCCAAGACTCAGAGCACTAAGTAACTTGTCCAAGATCACACAGCAAATAAATGTCTCAGGAAGAAGCTGTTCTTAGAACTTTCCGTATTATACCATTTTGATGTTCAGTCATTTAAGTCATGTCTGACTCCTTGTGACCTCATTTAGGGTTTTCTTGGCAAAGATACTGAAGTGGTCCGTTTTCTTATTCAGCTGATTTTCCTGATGAGAAACTAAGTCAAACAGTATAAAATGACTTGCCCAGGGTCACACAGCTAGTAAGACTCTGTGCCTGGATTTGAATTCATAAAGAGGATTCGTCCTAACTCCAGCCCCAGCACTGTGCCACCTCACTGCCTCTATATCATATTTCCTCTCAAGTAAACTAATATACCAAAATTAAAAAAAAAACTATTATGTAATATCACATTGCACCTTTTCTAGATTGGTCTTTAACATTACCCACCCACCTACCCATGGGAGAGTGAGCGATTGTGGTTTCATTTTCTGGTTCTATGTCTTTTATTTAACCTTTCTCAGCTCTGATTTTAAGCACGTTTCAGTATGAGATTGTGAAACAAAATAGTCTTGAATTATGCTTGGTTCTCTTCTCTCTTATAAAAGCAGGTTTAGTCCAGTGGTTGCATGAACACAGGTATCATGAACTAGAAATGCATCTGTCATTATAATGCTGTTGTTCCAGCAATCACAGAAAGCAGGCTCTATTCAGATTTTGTCTCTGGAACCTTATAGCATTTTATGGTTACTTAATATGTCACTCATGGATGCAGAGAGAATTTTGTTCCTGAATCATCTTCTATCCATGCTCTGAGCTATTCTTTCATAATTAATATTTGTATTTCCCATATGCACATGTTGCCCCAAAGAAATTTTCTCTGAAATTCTAAGAGCGTAGGCTTGTACCACAATTTACTTAGTAATCTACGCTTACTATTTTTGTTAGCCCAAATGATGCAGGAGCATCATTTCAAAACCTTATTTCTTAAAATCGGTCATTTTTTCCCCTTAGGCAGTCACTGCCAGGTCAGAGAAAGTTCACTGCAATATATACTGGGCAGTTACTTCCCTGTATCCCATCTGTCTTTGTTAAATCACTGGGATAAACAGGCATGTTTACTTGTACACTGCTAATTCTCATTTGGACAGAATTTCATGTCATCCCCTGGTTGGTATGATGGTCCAATTACAGTTGATAAAATTGGATTATCTTTAATTAGTGGATCTGTCTCCTAATCCAGCAGTCTGGTTAGACATATTTACCTTTAAATATAATGACCTTAGACTTGCCAAGCTAAATGTCACCTCCACGAAAAAGTGCTTTTTAAAAAATCCTTTACACCTGTGAAAGTACAAAAACAATTTCAATAAGATATTGTAATGAAGCTTAATTAAAGTTTGCTAAGGACTTTGAGATCTGTGGAGGAGAAGAACAAGAGACAAGTAAAATATTATTTTCATTAAAGACCATATATGGCTGACACACTGTGATGATTAAAACAGAAGTCCTCCAGCTTTTCATTTTGTTTGAAAAGAGCACTCCTTTGCAGAAAGAATAAAATACCATGTGCTAAGAAGCCCAGTAGTTGCACTGTAGGTAGAGAGCCTTGTGATGTTGTACATGAGATTTGTATGGAAAATCTTCTCTCGATTTTGCTGTAGGACATACATAACAGTAAAGAATTCTGATTGATTTCCACCAAATGACTAGTATACAGTTAGAGTCTGACTTTTGAGAGCAAGCCTGCAGGAGGAAGGGCTATGTCTTCCCAGTAGATGCCAGTGGCCCTTTGAGCAATGATATCTGCCTTTGAAGAACTGGAGAAATACCCCCGGCTAAATGGGATTGGAAAGAGCCCAACACATCATTTCATGACATTCTCATTCTGGGAGAGATTGTACTGTCACAGTGTATCGATGCGGGAGGCATCCAGGCATCACAGTGAGACATTGTAAGAGTTGGAGGCTCTCTAAGGCTTAATTTGACCCAGTCATTCCTTCTAGCATTTTTTTCTTGATCTTGGATAAAGGAAAAGAAGGGTGATTTTCTTTATTGCTCTTCTTGGCTAATGCAAGCTGTTCTTCTATACCTCCCAACAATGCTGACTTCAAATGCTGGCCTTGGTTCCATTCTTCAAAGAAAGAGAATGCGCTCATTGCCGAGTGGGTGGTGAAGAGAGAGAAGTTGCATAGAGAGAAAAGATTGGAGCCAATATCCTTCCTCTTCAGTTCAGGGCTCTTCAAACTACTCCTTATTCTTCCTATTGGGAATGCCCTTATTCCAGTCTCCAAAGGTTATTCTCAATAAGGTGTATGAGAATAGAGTGGAAGGAGGGAAAAGGTTGCTCAGAGACTCTCAACATGCAAAGAGCTTAGAAATCATTTCATTCAAGCCCTGTAACCTCATTTTATACATGAAGAAGCAGAACTTCAAAGAATTGAAGTGACTGTATCAAGGTCACTCTAGTCATAAATTGTAGTAAATTTTAGATCTCAGAACTCCAGAGCCAGTGTTCTTTCCACAAGATTTGATTGCCTAAATGCCAGGCAGAGCATACAGCATTTTATCAGTGGGCAATACGGTTGGGGTTGAGAGACAGACAGACAGACAGATAAATAGATAGACAGATCAATCAATCAATAGTTAGATAGGTAGATACATCTATATTATATAGATATATAGTAGGCAAGTATGAAGATAGAAACATAGCCACAAATAGATGTGTGTGCTGAGTTGTCTATATATATGTATGGCATCTATATATGACATAAATGTGCTTATACATGATATACACAAGCATATATAGCCAGATCTCACTCACTACACAAATGTATGTGTATAACGCACAAATACTATATATGTAACAAATAACATATGTACATGTATACATACATGCATGCAATTTCTTGTCTATACAAATACCCATATCCATATATATATATATAGATATATATATATAGATATATATATATATATATATAGTGTGAATTTTTGTGTATATATGTATTGCATGGGTGTATATACACAACTCACTCATTACATATATGTGGGTGGTTACCACATCTATATCTATGTGGAGATATAGTTTATATATATGTAGACACACTTTACTCATTACATAAATGTGTTTATGTAAATATCAATTGGAGAAATATCTACACATATAAATATAGATACATAAATGTATGTATACACATATAGACATATATATGCATGTTGTGTAAGAGTATATGTAATATACATTTACACAACAGTGACATGATTAGATCTTTGCAGTGGAAAGAGTATTTTA
>NC_058132.1:109176051-109256805 GCF_016433145.1 Gracilinanus agilis | reverse complement strand
TATATATATATATATATATATATATATATATATATATATGTGTGTGTGTGTGTGTGTGTGTGTGCGTATGTTTATATATGTATGCATTAAATGCACATACATGTGAGTTACTATTATTTAAGCTGTTAGAATCTTTAAGTTGCCTGGCTGAATTGTTGTTAAAGGAGAAGAAAAGGATCTTTTATTGAACTTTAGGAATCTTAGATGAGTGTTTCATCTGCAGCTTGAATTTTTAAAATCATATTTGAGAAAAATGCTCTAATGCTTTATTGACTTAAATATATAAGACTTAGATGGGATCATAAGCCCATAGATTTTGAGCCAGACTAGACTCAGAGGTCATCTAATCCAACTGTCTCATTTGATAGATGTTGAATCCGAGGCTCCAAGAGGCTATGGATTACATAAGTTCATATGGGTATTGATACAGCCACTGTTTGAACTCGAATCCCTAGGCTCAAAATCCACAACTCTTTCTACTCTGCCCATATTGTCTTCCTTGAACTAGAGATTATATGTTTTAAACCTTTTATTTTCCAATTAAGAAAGTTATAGCTCAAAGCAATAACTTTCTCAGATCAGAAGAGAGTCAGGATTAGAACTCAGGCTTCCTGATTCTTGCTTGAGCCAACAAACTCTCCCACACATTCTACCTCTGTTCTTTTATAAGTCTCTGAGAACTCTGAAGGACAAAATGTCACATCAGCATAATATGGTGCTCTGCAGGCAATTGCTGGACAGTTGCCTATCCCAACTAGAAGCAATAATAAGTAATGCATTGAAAAGATGCAACATACTAACCAGGAACTTGATGAAAGACATCATGAGTAATGATTACCTTTTTGGATAGTAAATTCTTTAGATTTCAGTTCAAAGGAATAGAATAACTTGGCCCAAATCATATAGCTGTAGCAAGATGGAGAGTGCAAGAATCCTGTCTTTCCCCCAGGCTCTGAGCAAAGTCCCTTCCGGTACACTCTGCTGCCAACCTACCTTTAGCTGCATTGGCTAGGGTGCCACGTGAGCCAAGAAAGCACACTTTCTCACAAGAGGGGACTCTTTTTCAGAGCAGATGTTTATTCTACAACTGGCCTTTTGGACATGAAGATTTTCCATGTGCTTAGCTGTTATTTTAGTCATAAATATAACTATTTACATTCTATCTGCTCAAATGAAATGCAAACTTCTTTCTAGAGAATGTTACTGTTTTTGCACATCAGCAAAAGAGCAATTTGACAAAAACAGTGGAGGAAAGAACTAAAAACAATGGGAGAAAATTGACAAAGAGGCAAATTTCCATTCAATACTAGGGATATTTTCCTCATAATTAGTACACTAGTGGTCTCCAGGGAGTGAATTTTCTATTGATAAGGCTTTCAGGCCAAGTTGGGATGACCACAGTGGAGGAGTTCATGTTGTTCTGGAAGCCATGAAACTTAATAATCTCTGAGGTTCCCTTGCAATACAGGCATGCTAAATTACTGTGATTCTATGAAATGAGTCCTACTTACACCACAACTCTCAAATAATGGCAACTTGGTAGGGAGACAGAAAATCCCCAAGTTATTAACATGATCAGCTTTCCTAGCTGTATGTAATAGCCATATTCATTCTCACAGAATGCAGTTAATTTATGAGCAGGTCCACAAATTTCATGACTATATCTACTTCTCCAATGCCTGACTCAAGGAATTGTTTACAGTTACTGGACTTTCATAAATTATTAAGAATATTTATTATTTCATCTTTGCAGTGAACACCAAGCCATTAGGTACCAGCAAACCTATTCTTTTATTTGTGAAACTCCATGAAAGTCACTAAAACAGGTGTTTTTTAACTCCTTGGGAGTCCAGGGATAGATTTCAGGGTACAGGAGATGAAATTGATGAGAAATTGATGAGAATAATGAAATTGAATGGGAATATTTATTTTCATTGACCTTTCAATGAAATTTATCATTTTTTCAATTAAGAATTAAAAAAAATATTATTCTGGAAGGGGCTCATTAACTTTACCAGAAAGCCAAAAACACTGTTAAAATACTGATACTTAGGGTACTCTCAAATTTCCAAACAAAATTAGTTTTAATTCATTATATATAATGAATTAAAACTAATTTTGTTTGGAAATTTGAGAGTACCCTAAGTATCAGTATTTTAACAGTGTTTTTGGCTTTCTGGTAAAGTTAATGAGCCCCTTCCAGAATAATATTTTTTTTAATTCTTAATTGAAAAAATGATAAATTTCATTGAAAGGTCAATGAAAATAAATATTCCCATTCAATTTCATTATTCTCATCAATTTCTCATCAATTTCATCTCCTGTACCCTGAAATCTATCCCTGGACTCCCAAGGAGTTAAAAAACACCTGTTTTAGTGACTTTCATGGAGTTTCACAAATAAAAGAATAGGTTTGCTGGTACCTAATGGCTTGGTGTTCACTGCAAAGATGAAATAATAAATATTCTTAATAATTTATGAAAGTCCAGTAACTGTAAACAATTCCTTGAGTCAGGCATTGGAGAAGTAGATATAGTCATGAAATTTGTGGACCTGCTCATAAATTAACTGCATTCTGTGAGAATGAATATGGCTATTACATACAGCTAGGAAAGCTGATCATGTTAATAACTTGGGGATTTTCTGTCTCCCTACCAAGTTGCCATTATTTGAGAGTTGTGGTGTAAGTAGGACTCATTTCATAGAATCACAGTAATTTAGCATGCCTGTATTGCAAGGGAACCTCAGAGATTATTAAGTTTCATGGCTTCCAGAACAACATGAACTCCTCCACTGTGGTCATCCCAACTTGGCCTGAAAGCCTTATCAATAGAAAATTCACTCCCTGGAGACCACTAGTGTACTAATTATGAGGAAAATATCCCTAGTATTGAATGGAAATTTGCCTCTTTGTCAATTTTCTCCCATTGTTTTTAGTTCTTTCCTCCACTGTTTTTGTCAAATTGCTCTTTTGCTGATGTGCAAAAACAGTAACATTCTCTAGAAAGAAGTTTGCATTTCATTTGAGCAGATAGAATGTAAATAGTTATATTTATGACTAAAATAACAGCTAAGCACATGGAAAATCTTCATGTCCAAAAGGCCAGTTGTAGAATAAACATCTGCTCTGAAAAAGAGTCCCCTCTTGTGAGAAAGTGTGCTTTCTTGGCTCACGTGGCACCCTAGCCAATGCAGCTAAAGGTAGGTTGGCAGCAGAGTGTACCGGAAGGGACTTTGCTCAGAGCCTGGGGGAAAGACAGGATTCTTGCACTCTCCATCTTGCTACAGCTATATGATTTGGGCCAAGTTATTCTATTCCTTTGAACTGAAATCTAAAGAATTTACTATCCAAAAAGGTAATCATTACTCATGATGTCTTTCATCAAGTTCCTGGTTAGTATGTTGCATCTTTTCAATGCATTACTTATTATTGCTTCTAGTTGGGATAGGCAACTGTCCAGCAATTGCCTGCAGAGCACCATATTATGCTGATGTGACATTTTGTCCTTCAGAGTTCTCAGAGACTTATAAAAGAACAGAGGTAGAATGTGTGGGAGAGTTTGTTGGCTCAAGCAAGAATCAGGAAGCCTGAGTTCTAATCCTGACTCTCTTCTGATCTGAGAAAGTTATTGCTTTGAGCTATAACTTTCTTAATTGGAAAATAAAAGGTTTAAAACATATAATCTCTAGTTCAAGGAAGACAATATGGGCAGAGTAGAAAGAGTTGTGGATTTTGAGCCTAGGGATTCGAGTTCAAACAGTGGCTGTATCAATACCCATATGAACTTATGTAATCCATAGCCTCTTGGAGCCTCGGATTCAACATCTATCAAATGAGACAGTTGGATTAGATGACCTCTGAGTCTAGTCTGGCTCAAAATCTATGGGCTTATGATCCCATCTAAGTCTTATATATTTAAGTCAATAAAGCATTAGAGCATTTTTCTCAAATATGATTTTAAAAATTCAAGCTGCAGATGAAACACTCATCTAAGATTCCTAAAGTTCAATAAAAGATCCTTTTCTTCTCCTTTAACAACAATTCAGCCAGGCAACTTAAAGATTCTAACAGCTTAAATAATAGTAACTCACATGTATGTGCATTTAATGCATACATATATAAACATACGCACACACACACACACACACACACACATATATATATATATATATATATATATATATATATATATATATATATACACACACATAGACAAATAAAGTGTCCCAAAAGTCTTTGTGCATGCCAACACTTTCAGTATAAAATGGCACCAAGACTTTTGGTGCCTATAACATAACTTGAAAATTGACAAGCACTTTATATATATTATCTCATTTGAGCCTTAACAATCTTTGAGGAAAAAGGGTTCCTACAGTTATACTTATTCTTATTTTTAGAAATAAGAGAGCTCAAGCTCTGAGATGTTAATTCACTTCACTGTGGTCACAGAACTCGTACATGTTGGAGGCTATATTTGAACCTAGGTAATTCTGACTCCTTCCACTTTTTGATGCCCTCAGTATATGAACATCTGAGTATTTAGGAAAATTAATTTTGGGGCTCAGTTTGCTCTGGGCAAGAAAATTCTTTCTGCTTTCACAAAGTGCCCTTGCCCCACCCCAATATAGAAGCAGCTTGTGGAAAAGGATGGTTTGGTTCTTTTTAACTGTATCCCTAATATCTAACATACACTCAGCACTTAATGAATATTTGATCATGGTGACTGATCAATTGGTTACAAGGATAAAGGGACAGATCTGTGACTGGAATGAGAAGGGTCAGAGGACAACCATTCACTCACTCTCCAGTGTCTGAAACTTTGGTGTTATCTATGAGTTTTCTCTTGATCTAATCTTTCATAGGATTTTGAGTCCAAAGACTTTGATTTGCATTAACACTGCTGCTTACTACCTTTGTGACTTTGGGCAAGTCACCTAACTTCTCACAGCCTCAGTTTCCATTTTTGTAAAATAAGGAGATTAGACAAGAAGTTCTTTAAGGCTCTTTCACATTCTAAATAAAGGGATCCTGTCATTCTTAACAGGTTCTATTTTTTTTCTAATTTTTTTTTCATTTTAAACCCTTAACTTCTGTGTATTGACTTATAGGTGGAAGATTGGTAAGGGTAGGCAATGGGGGTCAAGTGACTTGCCCAGGATCACACAGCTGGGAAGTGTCTGAGGCCGGATTTGAACCTAGGACCTCCTGTCTCTAGGCCTGGCTCTCAATCCACTGAGCTACCCAGCTGCCCCCATTAACAGGTTCTCTTAAAGACCTCTTCTACTATCTATTCTATCAAGAAATCTCATGTAGAACTGAGGCCCCCAGCGTGGTTGAAAGAATGGGTAATTCTCTGAAAGAATCATAGATTTTCCATTACTTCTTTTCCTTTACACAGGGACCCAAGGGGTCCCATTTGATTCAGAGAGACTTGATAGTCCTTTCCTCATTGAAGTTAAGTGCTTGGTGATTTGGAGACTGACAATGTGTAGCTCTCAAAGAAGTTTCCTTCATAAACATTATAACAATCAACAAAAGGAAATAATAAGCATATACAATTTGGAATTGAAATGTTACATAAAAACATTAGAATTTAAAATGGCAGAGATTAGCTAACATTCTGCAAATCAGAATGAAATTCATTTGTTCTGTGTCTCCCAGATCTCTTAAATTCCACTACCTCTGATTTTTCCTACTTCTCATCCTCCCTTACTCCCCTCATTTCTCCTTTCCTTCCTTCCTTCCTTCCTTCTTTCCTTCCTTCCTTCCTTCCTTCCTTCGTTTCTCCTTTCTCTTCCTTCTTAAAATAAAGTTTTCATTTAACCTGTCTCTCTTTGCTTTACTTCATGTAGGTCTTTACATATTTCCTCTATGTTCCATATTTTATCATTTTATGACACCATATTCTTTCACATGAATATATGATAATTTATTCATCCATTCTCTCATTGTTGGAAATCAATGTGTTAAATATCTTTCTCTTAAAAATAGAGAAACGATGATATTTCTTCATAAAATTTTATTCGTGATATTTTTTGTATAATGCCCTATAAATGGAATCACTGAAGCCCCCTAAGTATTGAATATGGAAGGTGTCATTTCCATTTTGGAAAAACCCAAGGCTTCCAGAAATAACCTACATAAAACTTCAATACTCCTTCATCTTTGGTTACCACTGAAAAGTAAACAGTATTCTTGTTGTGTTAATATTTTGAAAACCAGTCAGTTCTTCATTATAAATGCCAAATTTCCCCAGTTATATATCTAAACCAAGATGTAGTTAATCAATCTTCCAATAGCATACTGTCATTTTTTTTTTGCTGAATGGTACTGAAATGATAGAATCATAGGATTTAATTTTAGAAGGAATCTTAGGCCTCACCTACCTTAAATCCTTCATTTGTGAAAAAGGAAACTGAGAAAAAAAGAAGTTATGTTGCTCTGGGTTATCCAGTTTAGACAGATGCTATACTTCCTTTGTTCAAAATTGTTTTGAGTGATTACATTATAGTGTAATAAGAATGGAAATATAAAACAGAAAAAAAATCTTGGCTCTGTCATTTGCCAGCCAAATTTGTCATTTGTTCAGATCATTAACAAGCCTTAGTTCCTTTCCTTAAAATTAATTTTATATTTTTTCCAATTGCATGTAGATAAATCTCAGTTTCTTTATCTATCAAATAGGAATGATAATGCTGTATTATTTATCTCATGGGATCACTGTAATGAAAGTATTGGGCAAAGCTTTAAATCCTAGGTAAATGTTCAAGTTTATACACCATTCTCATAAATAAAATACATCATTAGTCATTAGTCATTTGATTATAAATGACACTTTGACTAAGTATTTCATAAAGAGAGACTTGCATAGATATTTTTGTAGGTAGCAATCATAGGTGATTATTTATGCACCTAAAATGTGCCTGTTATTTATATAGTTCTACAAAAACCTATTGTATAAGCTGGAATCATATCTTCACTAAGCTGAGTGCCTCATAATTCCTAGTATAGTGTTCTTCATGTAATAGAAACTTGAAGAAGATCTGTTGCAATATATTGGACTGTTTGCATGCCATTATCCTTCTCCTCATGACTGAGTCTCAAAATGCCCATACTAAACTTCATGGTAAGCTTCCTCCATGTAGCCTTCCCAAAAAACTCCAACATGTGGTTATGTCTCCATAGTCCCTAACTTAAAGTTGACATTACTCATGTGTTACTAATTATATGCAATGGTATAGGTAGTAGAATGAGGTTTGGATTTTGAAGTCTGAGAATTTGTGTTCGAAAAAGTAAGCTGACCAATTATGTGTGGCTTGACTTCAGAAACAATTTCTAAAGAAGATACATTACCATGTGTTTTGTTGCTATATCCTAAGGACCACTGACTTGTAGATTGTCTCCTATATATTTTATTCTTTATTTCAATGTGAATTCCATGAAAGGAATGATTTTATATCTGTATTTGTACTCTCAGTGCATGGAACTAAGTAAGAGATTAATAAGCATTTTTAAAGTTTTATTGATGTCCTTTCTTTCTTATATCATCATAATTTTTCCCAACATTCTTCACCTCTAACTTCCAGAGAGTGCTATTCCACATAATATTTTAAAGACAAAAAAGAGGAAAAGAAGAGAAAAAAAACTTAAACACAATTGGTTAACATCTAAAAAACCTCCCAAAACATGCAGTATACAACAGTTATGGACTTCACACCTCCACAAAGAGGTGGATCAGAGTTGTTTGCTCATAGCCATTTCTTTTCAGTTATGCATGATTTTTATATTTTTGCTTCCTTTATTAGTAATTTTTATTGTGGTTGCTTTTCCTATTCACATTTTTGTAGTTATTATGTATATTGTTTTTTGGCTAGTCTTACTTCTCTATGCATCTGTTCATAAGATGTTTCCATGCTTTTTTGTATTCATGGTACACATTTCTTTTTAAAACTCTTTTTATTTTTTCTAGGTTACATTCCAATACATATTCTTAATATTTGTTTTTATGATATTTTGTAATCCTTATTATCTCTCCCTCCAATTTCTCCTTTCTCCTTTAAAAGGCAAGTCAAATATCATTTCTTATAGCACAGAAATATTCCAAGGCATTCATGTACCTCAGTTTGCTCAACCATTCCCCAGTTGCTGTATATCTCTTTTATTTTTAATTTTTTGCAACCAAAAAATTTCCAATACATTTGTTGGTCAATGGTTGAAGGACTTAAATGAAAGAAAAATATGTGTAAGGAACACTGGACATTTTTAAAGTGTTTTCTAGATGGGGATGAAGAGTATTATTATATCACCTTCATCTCCCACAGTACCAAGCAGTGTCTAGGATCATAAATTTCAAGATGGAAGATAACCATGATCTTTATCAACTGGTCCAACACACTTATTTGGAACCAAGACCCAGAGAAGTCAAGAGAGTTGTCTAAAGTCATATAGAAAAGAAGCAACAGAACTGGAATTTGAATTCAGCCAGTCTAATTCAGAGCTCATTCCATTATACTTCCCCTTCTCTGAAAATTAGCTTCCTCATTTGTAAAATGAATGGATGGATGGATCCCAGTGAGTACGAATGTCTCTTCCAAATCTCATCTCTAGGAATTTCTTTGAGGGAAAGAATTGTGCCTTCTCTGTTCTTAACAATGCTTTTCAATGCCTAGTACAGTGGCCTTTTTCCTAGAGGTCTTGACTTTGACCAAATGACTTCAAAATCAATATTCATGTTGTGTTTCATGGCAATATTACATCATGTAATCACTGTTCATAAATGAAGTGCCAAAATCATTTGGGTCATGCTATTTCATCAGTGAAAGATATTTGATGAAGTGAAGACAGGCCCAGGGAAAATGGGATGACACAAACTTCCATTGTCTAATTTAGCAGTCAGTCATTCTCCAGAAGATGTGTGACAGTGTGATGAACTGTGATTTATAATTAATTTCTGCCCTAGCTCCCCTATACTGCCTGACCTTTTCCCCTATCATTTTCATCATTAGATGGAAAGTACTGCAGACTACTCTAGTTGGCGATGCCTCATTAAAAAGTAGTGTCAGACAAGTTTTCCAGTTTCTTCTGATGGGTTGTGCTGCATTAGGGCAGTGACCCACATTGTTTGTTGCAGTCTTCAATTACATGCTGATGCCTTAAAAGAAAAAAATCTCTATTAGGAATCTAGTTGCCTGAATTACATTTAATGCCCATCAGCAAATGTTGATGGTGCAAAATATCAAGATTCAGACAAAGAAAGGATTTCTTCATTGGATTCAGATCTGAAGATGCCCTTAGAAGTCGTTTAATTAATTAGAGGTTATCTAATGTGATTCCTACCACCACCCCACTTGTTTTATAATAGTTGAGGAAACTGAATTTAGGATTTGTACGAAATATAATAGCTATCAAATGGAATTTGAACACAGGTTTTTCCAATTTCAAACCCAGGGCTCTTTCTACTACAATATGTTGCCTCTCATAAAATACAGGTATAATACCAATCAATTGGAAACCCTTTTCCCTTTCTGTCCATGTAATTCTTAACTCTGTTCAGGGTCCAATTTAGTACTGAGAGGCACCCCAAAAGACATAAAAAGACATTACAAAAAAGTTAACTTGGCCGTAGTCAAATAGCTAAGACATATCAGAGTTAAGATAAATCAATCAATAAATATTTATTAAACACCTACTGTGTACCAGGCACTGTGCTAAGCATTAAATTTAAAAAGAGCCAAAGGACAGCTCCCTATCCCCATGAAACATACAATCTAAGGGGGGGAGACAATATGCAAGCAAATACATAGAAAGTAAACTGTGTATAGGAGAAATAGAAAATAGTTAAAAGAGAAGAGACACTGGAGGAGAGAGGAGATAAAGAAAGCTTCCTATAGAAGGATTTTTTGAATTTAGATCTTCCTGCTTCCAAGTCCAATCCTCATATCCACTATATTATTTTTCTCATTGTGACTTATATGACAGATTTTTCCCTGCATGAAAAATAGAAGTTTTTTTGAGAACATATTAGCACAGTGTAGGGACATTAATATTTGAGCAATCTAACTCATGAGCACTTGATATAATGTAATGCACCATAGAAATGTGATTTGTATTATCATTCAGTTGTTTAGATCTTCTTTTTATCTTTTGCCATACTGTGTTCCTTTTTGCCTTGCTTTTGCAACAGTGAGGGAAAGAACAGTACATGTGATCATTTAATAATGTGATATCACAACAGAGCCAAAACTAGAGTAAGAAAACATGTAATTTGCCTCAGTTTAAAATGTTTATAGGACCTCCAGTACAAGATGTCCAATAAACAGTTTACAATGGCAAACTGGAGGTCAGGAGAGTTATTAAGGTAGTGTAGATAAAAACAAGAATTACCTGCATATAGAAGATAATTGAATCTTAAGCTCACCAAGAAAAATGCCATTGGAGAATACAATGAGAGGGTCAGGACAATTCTTTGGGTGACACTTATGCTTAGTGGTCATGACCTGAATGCAAATCCAGTAAATCTAGGATATATCCCAGGCCAAGATGATGTCATTCAGTTGTTTCTGCTTTGTTTGGCTCTTTCTGACTTCATTTGTTTTCTTGGCAAGGATACTGGAGTGTTTTGTCAATTCCTTTTCTAACTCATTTTACAGATGAGGAAACTAAGGCAAAACAGGGTTAAGTGACTAGCCCAGGGTCACATAGCTAGTAAGTTATAAGACAGATTTTTAACTCAGATTTTCCTGACTCAGCCCAGGGCTTTTTCCACTGTGCCATAACAATATTCTTGAAATCTCAGTCCAAGATATATAAAACATGATTTTTTTGGGCCATCTATAAAGTTGCTCTCAATGCAGTGTCATTATGTGTGACAAACATATAATATCAAGACCTAGAGGAAAAAACAAGTATCCAGGAGAAGAGAGTAATGGAAATTTATGATGAATTTACTAATTCTTAAAACATTGAATGCTTCCAATAACTTGAAAGGAAGGGAGCTAATTTCAATATTAGCCCCATTTTATATATACTAAGAAACTAAGCCTCATTAAGGTTAAATAATCTGCTCTAGGCCACAGACATTAAATATCAGAAATAGATTAAAGACTGAGGGACAACTCAAGGCTAAGTCTTCTGACTTCTACAGCAAGTATATTGATTGCCACCAACCATTTATTTGAACCAAAGTAATATCTTTTTCCCAATCTTCTGTTATTCCTCCATGATTCTCTAAAACCACTCCTTCTCTATGTGAATATCCAATAAAATCAAACAAAACAATATATCTTAATTTTCCCAGGATATATACCTGGAATTTTGGATGGAATGAGGTGGGGATAGAAAGAAAGGAAGGTAAGATAATGGAGGAATGAATAACAGGATTATAACAAAAGAATATTATTTAATTTTATGACTTTTATTTTTTTAATAAATATACATTAGATTCTGCTATCTTTTTTTTTCTTTTTGCGGGATCATGGGTCAAGGATGAGAATAAACCCTAACTGCCTTCTAGTCCCAAATTCTCATAATACAGATATAGAAGGGGCTTCTCTAAAATTACAAAATTAATAAGTGTATTTGAACCTTAGGTCTCCTCACTCCACATCCATTATTCTTTTCCTCTGAGCCAGGCTTCAAATACTAGCCCAGGATACATATCTCAAACATAGTTTCTTAGAATACCTGTAAAATTGCTCCCAGTGAAAAGGAAGTTAGGGAGTGTTGAAATTGGTAGATAACATTAGCTACTGTGAGACAATACTGGATTAAAAGGTCTACAAAGACCCTGATGTGTTCTCTTTGTTCTCTTTGACATTTTACTCTTTAAAACTAGCTATTTAGATGATTGAATATCAGTGCCTTTTTTGAAGTTAAAATTCCACATTTCTGAGAGTCGCGTTCCCTTTGAGCCTCAGTTGGATTTCAATCCAGTGGTGAATTTCACATGTTTAGTGAATAAATCTCAGCCATTTAGAGTGGCTTTCCTCTGCGTTATAGACCAATTGGCTAAATTGATGTGGAAATGGGTTTGTCATACTTTGTGAAAATCGGAAATTGGCCTCTCCTCAGTTTGAGGGGCCAGTCGTTAGGTTGTCATAGCTATCCATTTCTGAGACACAAAAATTAATGTAATCATGAGACCCCATCATAATGCCAGAGTTTCCAGACAAGTCTAATATCTTTCTTCATAGCTACCTGATGCACACCAGGCCTTCCCTGAACGTATTGAGAGGTAATTTGACTTAGAGTGTAACAGGAATGAGCAGTGTTATAAAACAGTTCACTGCTATTGTGTAGCATACGAGAGTATGGAAAGAGCCACATTTTATTTTTTTGAGTTTTGTTCTATTTATGGGAAGCCAATAACTTTTGTCTCACTCTGTACAGGTCAGAAAACAAGCCCTATTTAGGTCACTGCACATTTCTCAAAATAATAACTATGGACACTGCCCTCTATGAATTTAGCAGAATGAGGGATGAGGTAGAAATAACAATACAGGTTCCAAAGTGGTTGTTCTGGAGGTCATCAAAAAGTTGATTTAAAAGAATCTAGAGTGAGAATGGAAGAAGGGAAGGAATTCATTTTAAGAGAAGTTAGGTATATGTGAAATTCTTGGACATGGAAAATAATAATATTTACAGTCCTGATGTCCAATATTTGTATTGTACTTCGTGGTTACATTTTTTAAAGTCCTTATCTTCTTAAGTATTCTTACAAGCTGGTGAGTGAGGAAGGCAAATCAGATGTTAAAATTTTAAGTTTGCAGATGAGGAAAATGATGAAATGGTCTGACACTTTTGAAGTAATGTTTACTTTTACACATTGCAACGTGGAAGAAACATTGACAGGCTAGAGATTGTGTCCACAGAAAGATGACAGGGATGATGGAGGATTTCAAATCCATGTCATATGAGGATCTGGTGAATGATGTGGGCATGTTTATCCCATAGGAAAAAAATTGGGACATGATCACTATTTCAAAATATTTTTAAAATATATTTTGTTATTGTATTGCCTATATTTTACCCTGTAATGCTCTTTCTCAAGACTTGAAGCATACCATTTCTTATAGCAAATTGAAAAATAAAATGTAAGCAGAAAAAAGGACAAAATCAGTTAAAAATGAATTTGCAAATTAACAAATAAAATTAAATCTGACATCACATGCAATAATTGATACCTATTAACTTTGACCTTAACAAAGGAGTAAAGAATCTTTTCCTATCTCTTTTTTTGGGGCCAAACTTATACTATACATTATACAACATTCATTTTTGGTTTTTTTGTGGTTATTGGTCTTTCCATTTATATTGTTCTAACCCTGCATTCTTTCCCTGACTCTACTTACTTTGTTTTATATCAGTCCATTTAAGTATTCCTATGTTTCCCTGTAGTCATTATATTATTCATGCCTTTAGAGCACAGTACATTCCATTGCATTCATTTACCACAATTTTTAATCTATTCCTCAAAAAATAGACGTGTTTCCAGTTCTTTGCTAATTCAAAGTGTTCTTTAGTAAATATGGTAAAAATGAAAGCTTTCTTTAAATTTTTTAACAATTTGGAGCATGTCCCTGTAACCTCTGGGTCAAGAGACATGAATATTTTAATCACTTTGTTTTCCTAATTCTTTGCTTTAAAATGATTATATCAACAACAATCAACTAATGTGCCTATCTTTTCACAACCTCTCTAATATTTATAATTATTTACTTTTGTTATCTTTACTTTTCTTACATGTGTCAGACAAAATCTCAGAGTTGTTTTAGGTTCCATTTCTCTCACAATTAGAAATTTGGAGCATTCTTTAATGATTTTAAAAGTTTGTAGTCCTTCTGAAAACTATTTGTCTATGCCTTTTGACTGCCATTTTGAAGTATAGCTTTTGGTATTGTATTTCTGTGAAGAGGGCACCTAGGTGGTTCAGTGGATTGAGAGTACGGCACAGAGACAGGAGGTCCTGAGTTCAAATCTTGACTGAGATACTTCTTAGCTGTATGACTCTGAGCAACTCACTTAACCCCCATTGTCTAGTTTTTCCCACTCTTCTGCTTTGGAACCAATACTATATATTGGTTCCAAGGAGGAAGGTAAGGGTTTAAATAAATAAATAAATAATGATAGTAATAATCTATATGTTTCTTTGAATCTCAGATCCATCTTGGATTTCTTATCTTAATGAAAGATAATTGATATTTTTTTATGTTCCTAGTAAACCATTTCACTTCCTATCATTGGTAGCTAACCTTATTTGTGCAATAATCTTTCGATTTCAGAGTCAAAATTATCTATTATATCTTTTTAAATTGCTCTCTTTCTTTTGGGGCACATATTGACCACCTACTCATAACCATGAGTGGTATATATGTTTCTAATCTAATGTTTTATTCTTATAATGTTTAATAATAGAGCTATGAATCAATTTCAAATTTATTGTGGAATATTATATAAGATATTGGTCTTCACATTATTTCTGCCTGACTGTTTTTCATTTTTCCCAGGAGCATTTTATCAAATAGGGAGTTATTTCCTAGTTAATTTATATTTTGAGGTTTATTGAGTCCAATAACTTCTTATTTCTCCACTGTCTAGTCTGTTCCCCTTAATCTACTTTTCTATATTTTTTTTATTTTAGCAAGTATGAAATACTTTAGATGACTGCTACCTTAATAATATTGTTCAAGGTCTGGAAGTGTTGCCCTTGGCTCCGCTTCCCTCCCATTCCCTTCATTCCTACCTTTGTTCATCATTTCCCTTAATATTTAGGATTTTTTCCTTCAAATGAACTTTCATAATTGTTTGATAGTTTAACAGATATGTCAATAATATGTAAATTCACTTTGGTACTATTGACATTTTTATTTTATTGGGATTGGGGTACTCAAAAAGTCATAAAACTATGCATACCCTTTGATCCAGCAATATCACTACTAAGTCTGTATCCCAAAGAGATCAAAGATGAGGGGAAAGGACTTACATATACCAAATTTTTAGCAGCTCTTTTTGTGGTAGCAAAGAATTGTAAACTAAGGAGTCATCCATCACTTGAGGAATGATGAACAAGTTGTGGTATTTGGTTGTAATGGAATATTATTGTGTCATAAGAAATGATGAACAGGATGAGCTCAGAAAAAGAAAAGACTTATATCAACTGATGCAACATGAAGTGAGAAGAACCAAGAGAATAATGTATATAGTAAAAGAAATATTATGCAATAATCAACAGTGAGAGACTAAACTATTATCATCAAAACAAGTTCCTAAGATATCCACAAGGGACCCATGATGAAAAATCCACAGCCAAAGAAAGAACTGTTGAAATATGACTGAAGATCAAAGCATGCCATGTTCCACTTCATTTTTTCATTAGTTTTTTTAAACATGTTTTAATACTCATTTTTAACATGTTTACATGCTTCATGCCCCTACTTTCCCCTTCACCCCCACTTTCCCCCCCAACCCATGGCCAACACGCATTTCCACTAGTTGTAACATGTGTCATCAATCAAGACCTATTTCCAAATTGTTGATAGTTCCATTGCTGTGGTAGTTTCGAGTCCACATCCCCAATCATGTCCACCGCAACCCATGCATTCAAGCAATAGTTTATCTTCTATGTTTCCTCTCCTGCAGTCCTTCCTCTGAATGTGGGTAGCATCTTTACCATAAATCCCTCAAAATTCTCCTGGGTCATTGTATTGCTGCTGGTACAGAAGCCCATTACATTTGATTTTACCACAGTATATCAGTCTCTGTGTGCAATGTGCTTCTGGCTCTGCTCCTTTCGCTCTGCATCAGTTCCTGGAGGTCTTTCCAGTTCGTCTGGAATTCCTCCAGTTTATTATTCCTTTGAGCACAGTAGTATTCCATCATCAACAGATAACACAATTTGTTCAGCCATTCCCCAATTGAAGGACATACCCTCCTTTTCCAGTTTGTTGCCACCACAAAAAGCACAACTATAAATATTTTCGTACAAGTCTGTTTATCTATGATCTCTTTGGGGTACAAACCCAACAATGGTATGGCTGGATCAAAGGGTAGGCAATCTTTTATAGCCCTTTGAGCATGATTCCAAATTGCCAGCCAGAATGGCTGGATCAGTTCACAACTCCACCAGCAATGCATTAATGTCCCAATTTTGCCACATGCCCTCCAACATTCATCACTCTCCCCTTCTTTCATTTTAGCCAATCTGCTAGATGTGAGGTGATACCTCAGAGTTGTTTTGATTTGCATTTCTCTAATTATTAGAGATTTAGAACACTTTCTCATGTGCTTATTGATACTTTTGATTTCTTTACCTGAGAATTGCCTATTCATGTCTCTTGCCCATTTATCAATTGGGGAATGGCTTGATTTTTTATACAATTGCTTTAACTCCTTGTATATTTGAATGATTAGACCCCTGTCAGAGTTTTTCGTTATAAAGATTTTTTTCCCAATTTGTTGTTTCCCTTCTGATTTTGACTACATTGTTTTTGTTTGTACAAAAGCTTTTTAGCTTAATATAATCAAAACCATTAAATTTACATTTTGTAATTTTCTCTAACTCTTGCTTGGTTTTAAAATTTTTCCTTTCCCAGAGATCTGACAAGTATACTATTCTGTGTTCACTTAACTTATTTATAATTTCCCTCTTTATATTCAAGTCATTCACCCATTCTGAATTTATCATGGTGTAGGGTGTGAGATGTTGATCTAAACCTAATCTCTCCCATATTGTTTTCCAAATTTCCCAGCAGTTTTTGTCAAATAGTGGATTCATGTCCCAAAAGTTGGGCTCTTTGGGTTTATCATACACTGTCTTGCTGACATCATTAACCCCAAGTCTATTCCACTGATCCTCCCTTCTATCTCTTAGCCAGTAACATATTGATTTAATGACTGCTGCTTTATAATATAGTTTGATATCTGGTACTGCTAGGCTCCCTTCCTTCACATTTTTTTTTCATTATTTCCTTTGATATTCTTGATCTTTTGTTATTCCAAATGAAATTTGTTATAGTTTTTCCTAATTCAGTAAAGAAGTTTTTTGGTAATTTGATAGGTATGGCGCTAAATAGGTAAATTAATTTGGGTAGGATGTTCATTTTTATTATGTTAGCTCGTCCTACCCATGAACAGTTAATGGCTTTCCAATTGTTGAGGTCCAGTTTTATTTGTTTGGAAAGTGTTTTGTAGTTGTTTTCTTATAATTGCTGTATTTGTTTTGGTAGATAGATTCCCAAGTATTTTATATTGTCTAGGGTAATTTTAAATGGTGTTTCTCTTTCTACCTCTTGCTGCTCTAATGTGTTGGAAATATATAGAAATGCTGATGATTTATGTGCATTTATTTTGTATCCTGCCACTTTGCTAAAGTTGTTGATTATTTCTACAAGCTTCTTAGTTGATTCTCTAGGATTTTTTAAGTAGACCATCATATCATCTGCAAAGAGTGATAGCTTAGTCTCCTCATTGCCTCATTGTCTCATAGGTGGAAGAGTGGTAAGGGTGGGCAATTGGGGTCAAGTGACTTGCCCAGGGTCACACAGCTGGGAAGTGGCTGTGGCCGGGTTTGAACCTAGGACCTCCTGTCTCTAGGCCTGACTCTCACTCCACTGAGCTACCCAGCTGCCCCCTTCCAATTGGTTTTTGATTTGCCTGTCCACCTGCCCTTACTAATTATTATTTTCATCGCATTATGATCTGAGAAGATTACATTTATTATATCTGCTCTTTTGCATTTGTTTGCAATGATTCTATGCCCTATTACATGGTCAATCTTTGTGAATGTACCATGTGCAGCTGAAAAGAACGTGTATTCCTTTTTCTCCCTATTTATTTTTCTCCACATATCAATTAAGTCTCATTTTTCTAGTACTTCATTCACCTCTCTTACCTCTTTCTTATTTATTTTTCGGTTTGATTTATCTAGATCTGAAAGAGGAATATTTAGGTCTCCCACTATTATGTTTTTACTATCTATTTCCTTCTTGAGCTCTGCCAGTTTCTCCTTTATGAATTTGGATGCTATACCATTTGGTGCATATATATTGAGTAGTGTTATTTCCTCGTTGTTTATACTGCCTTTAATCAGGATGTAATGACCTTCCCTGTCTTTTTTAATCATATCTATTTTTACTTTGGCTGTGTCAGAAATCATAATAGCCACTCATGCCTTCTTTTTCTCATTTGATGCCCAAAAGATTTTGCTCAAGCCCTGAAACTTAAACTTGTGTATGTCCACCCACCTCATATGTGTTTCTTGTAGACAACATATGGTAGGATTTTGGTTTCTAATCCACTCTGCTATTTGCTTCTGTTTTATGAGCGAGTTTATCCCATTCACATTCAGAGTTATAATTATAAGTTGTGCATTCGCTGACATTTTCATATCCTCCCCTATTCCTACCCCTTCTCCTTAAACTATTTCCTTTTAAACCAGTGGTTTGCTATTAAGACCCTATCCTTTATCCCCTCCCTTGACTAACTTCCCTTTCTACCCCCTCCCTTATTATTCCCCTCTTTTTGTTTTTAAAGTTCTAATGGATTCCCTCCCCCTTCTTCTCCCCTCCCTTTTTTTGACCTCCCCACTCCCCCGCTCCCCTTGGTTTATCCCTTCTGACTTTCTCAGTAGGGTTATATAAGAGTTTTATATCCCAATGGATAGTATAGCTACTCTTCCCTCTCTGGGTTGATTACACTGAGAGTAAGGTTTAAATATTACCTCTTAATGCTCTCTTCCTCTCCTTCTCATAATAATATTTGTCCCCTCTCCTTCCCATGCCCTCTTTGTGTGTAATATAATATCCTATTTTTCTTATTCACTCAAGTTTCTCTTGGTGTCCCCTACTATTCACCCCCCTCTTTCCCACCCCCTCATATCTTCTTAGACCATTTAGTATTCCACCCTCTCCCTGTGAATTATTCTTCTGATTACTATAATAGTGAATACTATAATAGTGAATAGAGTTCATTACGGAGAATTATAAATAGCATTTCTCCACATAGGAATACAGATAATTAGATTTTACTGAGGGCCTTAAAAAGGCAAATTTAAAAGTTATGAGTTTTCTTTCTTTCCCCTCTGTTTCTTATTTACCTTTTCATGGTTTCTCTCGATTTTTGTGGTTGGATATCAAACTTTCTATTTAGCCCTGGTCTTTTCTGTGCAAATACTTGGAAATCTTCATTTTGTTGAATGCCCATACTTTCCCCTGGAAGTATATAGTCAATTTTGATGGGTAGTTGATCTGTGGTTGCAGGTCCATCTCTCTTGCCTTTCTGAATATCATATTCCAAGCCTTGCGGTCTTTTAGCGTGGAGGCTGCCAGATCCTGTGTAATCCTGATTGGTGCTCCTTGATATTTGAATTGTCTCTGGCTTCTTGTAAGATTTTTTCCTTTTACTTGGAAGCTCTTAAATTTGGCAATTATATTCCTGGGCGTTGTCTTTTCTAAGGCGAATGTCAAGGGTGGTCTATGGATCCTTTCAATGTATGTATTGCCCTCTTGTAGGACTTCAGGGCAATTTTGCTGAATAATTTCTGTTAGTATGGAGTCCAGGTTTCTATTAATTTCTGGTTTTTCTGGAAGACCAATGATTCTCAAATTGTCTCTTCTAGACCAGTTTTCTTGGTCTGTCACTTTCTCATTGAGATATTTCATGTTTCCTTCTATTTTTTTCAGTCTTTTGACTTTGTTTTACTTGTTCTTATTGTCTTGAGAGATCATTAGCTTCTAATTGCTCAATTCTAGCCTTTAGGGACTGGTTTTCGGCTATAATCTTTTGTTTTTCGGCTATGATCTTTTGGTTTTCGGCTATGATCTTTTGGTTTTCAGCTATGATCTTTTGGTTTTCCTTTTCAATCTGGTCATTTGTGGTGTTCACTTTACTTATCAGTTCATTTGATTTCTGCTCCTCACTTTCCAATTGCAAAATTCTGCCTTTTGAACTGTTATTTTCTTGCCTGATTTCCTTTTGAGCTATTTCCCATTTCTCTAACCAAATCTTTTCCATCTTTCTCGTCATCTCAGTTTTGAACTTTTCAAGAGCTTGTGACCAGTTTTCATTATTATTTTGGGAGGGTCTGGATGCTTGTTTGTTCTCCCCCTCTATTTGCTCGGTTGTCTGGATTTTCTCTGCGTAAAAGTTGTTGAGTGTTAAAGATTTCTTTTTCTTGTTAATCTTTCTCGTCTGAGCTTCCTGATTCTGGGTAGCCATTGTGATCCCAGCAGCTTCTCAGCTTTATCCTCGTGCTCAGGGTCTGTCTGCAGTCTTTTGGGTCCTGCGGTCTGAGTTCTGGTTTTTCTCAAGGTCAAGCCCCCTGGTGGACCCCCTTGCTTGGTCCTCTGCTGGAGGTTCCTTTACAAGTCTCAGGGCTGTGCTTCCACAGTTGTATACCCATCTGTGCTGGTTCCCCACTCAGGGTTTCAGAGCCTTCGCTCACTCTCAGGCGCATGCCTGTGTCTGCCTCCACCCGCACCTCTGCCTGCGCCTGCACTCTGCACCCATGCTCAGAGTCCGTGCGCGTTCTTTAGCTTTTTGGGGTCCTAATTCTTGCTGCTCTCAGGAATAGGCTCTGGAGCTGCCAATGACTTAATGGGTGCCCCAAACTTGCTCTATTTCTTTTTAGCTGGCTTTGGCGTTATAGGTGGTGTGTGTGGAGGGGGTGGGCAGGGTGGTTGCTCAGCCCGCGATTTAGTGAGAGCTGTTTCACCCCTTTATAGCATGGAAATGCCCCGATTCCACGTATCTTCCACATTGCGCCCTGTTGTGGGGTCCCTCCGTTCGACTGGGTTTGTTTTTATGTCTCCTTGAGGAGTCTTATATGTTTTTGTCAGGAGAGGTTAAATGCTGCTTTTTACTCTGCCGCCATCTTAACCCAGAAGCCTTCATTGGTTTTTTTAATTGAATGTGTGATATGGGTCTTCTGTCATGGCATGAGACATATGGAAATATGTATTGCATGAAACTTCTACCATAACTCATATCAGACTATTCACCACCTTGGAGAGAGAGAGAAAGGAGGAGAAAATCCAAATCCTAAAATATCAAAAAATCAACTGTCAAACATTGTGTCTATCAGTAACTGGAAAAAAGAAAAAATAATAAAATAAAATGAATGTAACAAATCAAATATATATAACATACATAATAAATATATGAA
Organism: Gracilinanus agilis; assembly: GCF_016433145.1. NCBI lineage: Eukaryota > Metazoa > Chordata > Mammalia > Didelphimorphia > Didelphidae > Gracilinanus > Gracilinanus agilis. The sequence continues at coordinate 109,235,647 of NC_058132.1, read as the reverse complement.
ATAAATAGGGTAAATGAAAGGAAGGGAATAATTATTTATATAATTACTTTTATAAGCTATCCATTGTGCTAAGTACTTTACAAATATTATCTCATTCAATCCTCACAAAAATCCTGGAATCCTGGGCAAGGCAACAAGACTGCATGAGCATCAGTTTCCTCAACAGTGAAATAGGCATAAAAATGGTGATTAATGTACATAGTTTTTGTGAGTATCAAATGAGATAACACACACAAAATGCTTTAGAAACCATAAGTTAAGTAATAAAAGTTATTGTCATAATACCTGCATATAGTTTTGATTCTTCTTTAAATTGTGTTTTCAGTTTCTCTAATCTTATCACAATCTCTAGCATTTCAAGAACTATATCAAATAATAGTGAGAAAAGGAGATATCTTTGTTTTACTTATCTATCTACCCATTCATTCAATTATTTACTTATTAGTTCATTTGTTTATTAAGATACTTTTATTAAGATTCTCATATACTGCCTACTTTTAATCTTAAATTGGTATTTCTTTTTGATTTGAGAAATTTTATTTAATAAATTGATTAAAATATTTTCCATGGTTATATGATTCATATTCTTATCCTCTCCTCCTCTTACCCCCCTCCTGGAGCCAATGAGCAATTCCACTGGGTTTCACATGTGTCATTGACCAAGACCTTTTTCTATATTATTAATATTTGCATTAGGGTGATCATTTAGAGCTGTGGTTCCCAAAATTTTTTGGCCTACTGCCCCCTTTCCAGAAAAAATATTATTTAGTCCCCTGGAAATTATTTTTTTTAATTTTAATAGCAATTAATAGGAAAGATAAATGTACCTGTTGCTATCACCATTTCCTGGATTGCTGAAGCACCCACCAGGAGGCAGTAGCGCCCACTTTAGGAATCACTGGTTTAGAGTCTCCATCCCCAATCATATCCTCATCAAACCATGTGATCAAGCAGCTGTTTTCTTCTCTGTGTCTGCTCCCATAGTTCTTTCTCTTGATATGGATAGCATTCTTTCTCATAGGTCCCTCAGAATTGTCCTGGATCATTGCATTGCTGCTAGTAGAGAAGTCCATTACATATGATTATTCCACAGTGTATCCATCTCTGTGTATGAGGTTCTCCTGGTTCTGCTTCTTTCACTCTGCATCAATTCCTAGATGTCATTCCACTTCACATGGAATTCCTCCAGTTCGTTATTCCTTTTAGCACAGTAGTATTCTATCACCAACAGATATCACAATATGTTCAGCTATTCCCCAATCAAAGGGCATCCCCTCATTTTCCAATTTTTTGCCATTGCAAAGAGCATGGCTATAAATATTTTGGGGCAAGTCTTTTTCCTTATGATATCTTTGGGGCATAAATCCAGCAATGGTATGGCTGGATCAAAGGGAAGACAGTCTTTTTAAACCCTTTGGGCATAGTTCCATATTGCCATCCAGAATGGTTGGATCAGTTCACAACTCTTCCAGCAATGCATTAATATCCCAATTTTGCCACATCCCCTCCAACATTTATTACTTTCCTTTTCTGGTATGTTAGCCAATCTGCTAGCTGTGAGGTGCTACCTCAGAGATATTTTGATTTGCATTAAATTGGTATTTTTAAATCATATTTTAGAGTAATCTTCTCTACTTGTATTTTTAGAAGTTTTAAACATAAGTGATGTATTTTGTGAAGGGATTTTTCACACGGTTTTGGCTTTTATTGACTTCGATATGATTAATTATGTTAATTATTTTTCTAATATTGATCCCATTGTATAAATTTATATAAATCCAAGTTGGTCATAATGACCAACTTTCAGATAAATTTCTGATTTTTTTGGCCCAGATTTTACTTAACATTATACGGTCATCATAAATTAATGATGTTAGTCTAGAGATCTCTTTTATTTTACCCTTTCCTGGTTTAGGCTTTGTTAATAGATTTGACTCATAAAAGAAATTTGATAGAGTACTTTCTCAATTTTTGAGAAATATTTAAAAATTATAACAATCGACTCTCTAAAAGTCAGGTAGAATTTCCTATCATTCCTTCAGGATCATAAGATTCTACCCCTTCTAATTTAGTTCTTCATTTTCAGATATTTTTACTAGGTTTTCTAAGATTAAGTTTCTAAGATAAGATTATTTAAGATCTTGTTCATTGTTATTTTACATATTTGATTCTTTTGAGGGTAATCCTTTACTAATTTTGTATTCTTGGTTTCATCAATATAGTAGATTCTAACAATATTTTTTCTTCCTGGTTTTGTTGTGATTTCAACTTATCTATTTTGATTTTGTGAATCTAATTTCTTTTTAATTAGGTTGTCTATAGTATATCAAGTTTGTTTTCCTTCTTAAAGAATGAGATTTTAATTTTATTTATCTATTCTCTACCCTTTTTAATTTCCACTTCATCTGTCTCTCCTCTATTCATCAAGATTTTTTGTGAACGTATTATTTCTAATTTTGAGTGCTTATTCAGTGTATTAATCTTCTATTTTTACATTTTGTTAATGTATGTTATAATGATTTTTTCCTTTGAGGACTACCTTAGCATAAGCACTGCAATATTCAAAATTTTTCTCATAATTATCTCTCATATAATTATTGTTTCAATGATATGCTTATTATTTAGCATTTCATTAAATGCCAATTGAGATCATCATGTTTAATTTATGTTTCCTAACTGTTAACTTATGAAGTCTTGCTCAGTTCTAGTCATCACACTTTAAAAGGAACATTGATAGGCTGGGGTATGTCCAGAGAAGAGAGAAAGATGATAAGGGGACTAAGAACTACATCATATGATGCAAATGATCTGGGTATCTTCCGTCTGAAGAAGGAAAAATTGGAGTTATAATGACTATTATTTTCATTTTCTGTTGCTTCACCATGTGGAAGATGATTTGAACTTGTTATGAGTGGCCTGAGGAAGAACAAGTACCAATGGGAGAAAGTTACAGAGAAAGATTTTAGTTCAGTATAAAGAGAATCCCTGCAATAGTGTCATTCGAAAATGGTCTATTTCTTCTCACAAGAGATCTTTAGACAATGTGAATGACCATTTATTAGAGAAGTTGTCAGGGAGAGGAGTAGAAAACGAATGGTCAAAAGAAAGAATGACAAAATTTGAAGTACTTTATAATTACTATCTCATTTGATACTCAAATATTCCATTCAAACTCTGGAAGATAGGTGCTGTTATTCTTTCCATGTGTACAGATGAGGAAATTGAGGCAGATAAGGGTTAAGTGACTTACACAGCTAGTAAAAGTCTGAGGCACAATATGAACTTAGATCTTCCTGACTTCTATCCACTGACCTACTAGATGTAAAATGAAAATAATAATACCTTCTCTTCTCCACATCACCCCCATCATCCTCATATATAAAATTTATATGGAGCTATTTACATAGAGTTTTAAGGTTCGCAAAATACTTTATATAAATTATTTCAGTGACACCTAGCAAGTAAGTGAAGTGGGATTCTAAAAGACTATGCCAGCAACACAATCGACTGTTTAATTCAAGCCTTTCTATTTGAAAAGGCTTTGAGTTTAAGACCAGCAATAGACTGTCCTGTTAGATAGAGTATGTCATTGTTCTCTCATTTCATTAACATCAAACTCTTTGTGACCCTATTTGGGGTTTTCTTGGCAAAGATACTGGAGTAGTTTTCCATTTCCTTTTACAGCTCATTTTGCAAACGAGGAAACTGAGGCAACCAGGGTTAAGTGGCTTCTCCAGGGTCACATAGATAATGTGTCTGAGGCCATATTTGAACACAGAGAGATGAGTCTTCCTGATTTCAGATCTGGCACTCTATTCTCTGTGCCACCTAAGTGAGTTTGGAGAGGTGAGCTTAATTTTAATTCCCAGCAAATTCCTAGAACATATTATGTAAGGGAAAATTATTCAACATCTAGAAAAGAAAATGGTGTTCACAAAGAGCCAGCCTGATTTTTATCAGTGACTAGTCATTCCAAACTTACTTTGTTTCATTATCTGATAAAGATGCTAAAGGATGATGTATATGTATATATAATTTAACTAGATTTCATTCTTTCAAAATTATATTTTGTCTGGAAAGAGATACTATCAAACAAACATCCAGATGAATCCCATTCTAAAGTGTATTACCTGAAAACAGATTATTCATAGTTAACAAAAGGTAATATATGTTCTTTCATAGCAAGTGAATGTTATTGAGCATGGTAATTGACTAATGTTGCCTATCCATGCTTTTTTTATGTTACTGGCACGCTGTTGATCTTTTAATTCTGCTATTTTTACTCTCCTTCACTTCAGAATTGGAATGTTTTTCTTAATTTTTCAATTATCTCTTCCCTCATAGTATTTTAATATTCAATGAGAATCATATACACATATAGCATAATGTATTCAGTCATGCAACAGCTATGGAGGGAATATTTTATTTCCACATTTTTATTATATTACATACTTCTCTGAAAATGTTGCACCCATAGGTCTCTTCTTGCTATGAACAATCTCCTTGAGCTGTAGACCTAGTTTTATACAGTAGAATTTATCAGAATTCTTGAGAAAATCTCACATGCTCTTTAATGGAAGATATGGAGATGTGTGGGCTCTTCAGAGTACAATCAGCTAGATTTGGAAATAGCTATATGGTTAGATCAGTGATGGGCCAACTATGGCCTGCGGGCCAGATAAGACCCTCTGAAATGTTCTATCCAGCCATCATTCCTAATCTGATGAATACAATGAGTAGGATACAATACAATGAAACTTTGAAAGAGTTGCCTTAGAAACAGACTGAAAGATGAGCATTTCCTTTCTTTTGGCCCCCTCTTTAAAAAGTTTGCCCATCACTGGTTTAGATTGAAACTATAGTTATTACTGCACTTCGTCACCTTGGAAAGAAGTTTTTAGTAGAGTACTCTAGGGATCAATTTTGATGCTTATGCTTTTTAGATTTTTTCCCATGACTTTGACAAAGTTATAGAGAATAGACTCTTCAACTTCACAGATAACAGAAGTCTGATAGGAAGAGCTAATATGAGTGACAGTGCCAAGATTTGAAAAGATCTGACTAGCCATGCATGATGAACCAAATCTAATAAGATGAAATTTAATAGATTTAATTGACTTCAGAAATTCAACTTTGTAAGTACAAGATAGGACAAGATAAAGAGAGCTTCCATTTTTTTTATTGGATCATTTCCTCAATGTGATTCAGACATGAGATAGCAGCTCAGAAAGCTACATGAGCTTAGCCCATAGTAATATAGGCAAAGGATTCAGGACTAAAATGAAACTTCCATGTAATTGATGCTGCTCATAATATATAAGAAAAACTTTAATACACATGAAAACTTCCAGAAGATTATAACCACATTGGTAAATGCCATATGAGATTAACTTGAAGGGACTTTGATGGAAATAAAGTTTGGGGAGCAATTGTACTTATCTTCAAGTACTTAAAAGGCTGTCACATGAAGTAGGAATAAAATGTATTCTTTCTTTAAAAAATCAATCAATAAATATTTAAGAACCTACTGTGTAACAGACTAGGTGCTAAGTACTGGAGATAAAAAAGGAACTTACAATCTAATTACACAAACATATATACAAAGCAAGTTATATAGAGGATAAATAAATAATTAAAAGAGGGAAAGCACTAGAATTAAGAGGGTTTAGAGAAGATTTCCCATAGGTAGTGGGATTTTAGCTTGGACTTAAAGGAAGTCAGAGAGGTGAGTAATTGGAGCAAAGGAAGGAGAGTGTTCTAGAAATTGTAGACAGCCCAAAAAAATACCCAGATCAGAAAGACAGAATGTCTTGTTAGTGGAACAGCCAAGATGTTAGTGGGTTTTTTTTAAGTTTTGTATTTATTTTCATGTAAAACACACTTCCATATTGGCCATTGTTGTGAGAGCACACTCATAGAAAACCAAAACCTCAAAATAAAACCATAAATAAGATGTGAAAAATAATATGCTTTGATCTACATCCATCCAACTCCAACAGTTCTTTCTCTGGGGGTGGATAGCATTCCCCAACATAAGTCTTTCAGAACTGTCCCAGACCATTGCATTGCTGAGAATAGCAAAATGTTCACAGTTGATTATCATACAATATTGCTTTTACTGTGTACAATATTCTCTCAGTTCTGATTATTTCACTCTGCATCAGTTACTGCATATATTTCCAGTTTTTTTCTGAAATCGTCTTACGTATCATTTCTTATAGCACAATATTGTTCTATTGTCAACATGAACCACAATTTTTCAGCCATTCTGCAACTGATGGGCATCCCCTCAATTTCCTATTCTTTGCTGCTATAGTTATTTTTTAACAAGTAGGAAGGAGGTTAGTGTTACTGGATCAAAGAATATGCATGGGGTAGTAAGGCGTAAGAAATCTGGAAAAGTAAGGTGGGACTAGATTATGAAGGGCTTTGAATGCCAAACAAAGTACTTTGTATTTGCTTCTGGAGGTTATAGGAAACCATGAGTTAATTGAATAGAGAACTGGAAAATCACTATAATAGCTGAATAGAGGATGTATTGGAGAGGGGGAAAAGTCTTGAGGCAGGCAGACTGACAAGCAGAATATTCCAATAATCAAGATAATGGATGGTGAGGGCTTGGACTAGAATGAAGACAGCTTCATCAGACAAGAGGAAATATTCAAGAGCTATTACAAAGGTGTAATAGGCCATGGAAACAGATTAGAAATGGAAAGTGAAAGATAGGGAGGAATCAAGAGTGACACCTAGATTGTGAGCCTGAGGAACTAGGAGATTGATGTTGTCCTCATAGTAATAGACAAGGTTGCAGATAGGGGATGTTTTAGGGGAAAAGAAGTTGAATTCTTTTTTGGATATATTTAGTTTGAGGTGTGTACTGGATATCCAGTTCAAGATATTTGAAAGTCAGATCACTTCAAGATATCTGAAGGTTAGATGGAGATGTAAGATTGAAGGTCAGCAGAGGGACTGAGGCAGGAAAGGTAGATTTGAGAATCATCAACATAGAGATGATAATTAAATCCATTGGAGCCACAAGATAACTACAACAAAGACCAATGAATAGATATTGGAAACAGGTGAAATTAGGCTCAATATCAGGGGAAAATAACAATTAGATCAATCATAAACTGTAAAGGTAGAAGTTTTCTCATCATTGAAAATATTCAAGCAAAACTGAAAGATCACTTGGACTCATTGTAAAAGAGATCCTCATTTAGGGACATATTTTAAACTGGATGGCCAATGAGATTCTGTGCCTCTGCGATAGATTATTTATTTATTGCAATCGCATTTTACAGAGACCAGCCTGTGGCTCTTGCTAGCTATGTGACCCTGGGCAGATCATTTGTTTCTTTCTGGATCAATTTCTTCACCTACCTCCTAGGACTGTAGTGAAGATAAAATAAGATGATATTTGTAGTGTTTTGCAAACCTCAAAGCATTGTATAAATAACAGTAATTGTCAGCATCCTCATAACATAGTTAATTAACAATTAATGTTTTAAGATTTTCAAAGCAGTTTACATGAATTATTTTATTTTTGGTCACAACAGCCAAGTACACGAGGTACAAATGGGATCATTTTCTATTTTACAAATGAGTAAACTGAGACTCAGAATTAAGAAGTCACACCTCCCTAATTAATATCAAAGATGTGATTGTAACTTGCAGTAACTGACTCTAAATCCAGTATTCAAACCATTGTAACACTGTTCTTATTTCATGCCTCTGTCACTAATAAACTTAAGTTCAGGTTTTTATCAGCATTATTCATGTGGGCTTTCCCCATTTCAAATTATCCTATTGTTGTTTTTGTTACTAATACAATTTTTCTACCTCATCTTCTCTTATAATCCTAAGGGAAGTATGGTATAACAGAAAGAATATCATTTGAGCTTAGGTTCAAAATACCATCTTAAAGATCCCAGATTTCTAAAAATTCTTTGATTCTGTCATTTGGAGGCGGGTAGGTGAATCAGTGGATAAAGAGCTGGGCCTCAAGACTTGAAGATATTCAAATTCACTTTTATCACATCTGAACTGAAGCTCGAGTTTTCATCAGTGTTATTCATTCTTCTCTATTACAATGATCTCTATTGTTGTTGTTACTAATATCAAGTATAGAAAGATAGATAGATAGATAGATAGATAGATAGATAGATAGATAGATAGATAGATAGAGATATATAGATATAGATGTAGTCAGCAGATATTTCATTATATCCACCATTTGAGCCATCTAAGGTATGTATTGAAATGTATCCCCTGTGGATACAGTGGCTCGACTGTTTTCAGTCCTTAGTAAGCTCTTGATAAATGCTTTTATTTTTCATTTGTTTATTCTTAGAATCAGAATTTGAGCGCTGAAAGAGACCTTAGAGGTCACCTAGTCCAATCCCTTTGTGTTATCAATGAGGTAACTGAAGGCCAGTCAGATAAATTAATTTGTTCAATGTCATACAGACAATGAGTTACAGAGGAGCTAGGATCAGATAAATTGGAAGTCTTGTCCACCTCTAATATTCTTTGTTTCTAGTTCTGTCATTAGGTGACTCATGGAACATATTAAAGTTCTTCCATCTTTCTCCTTATGTGTGTGCATCTGAACTCTATTAAATCTGAAATTCTCACCTACTTCTTTTTTTTTTTCATCATCTGTTTTGAAGAATTTGGAGTTATAGCAATTTTGTGAATAGTTGAGATTTGTCTTATTACATAAGTCTTTCCCACTTTTTAATACTATGTGATTTCTAGATCATCAGACCTCATTATCCCTGTTTTTGCCATTTGACAATAAGGATTCAACATAAGTTATGCTCAGATTTGCCAATATGTTTAGTTTTTATCTTTTTGGAATTTATAAATGTTATTTCTCTCTCATTAAGAGACAACCAGTGGCTGCTAGATGAATTAGTGGATTGAGAGCCAAACCTAAAAATGGAAGGCGCTAGGTTCAAATCTGGCCTCAGATACTTCCTAGTTGTGTGACCTTGTACAATTCACTTAACCCTAATAGCCTAGCCTTTACCACTCTTCTATCTTGGAACCAATGCTCAGTGTTGACTTTAAGATGGAAAGAAACAGTTTAAAAAAAAAAAAAGACAACCAGGTCTACTGGTTTGCTTCATGTCTAACAATGACAATTCACATTTAAATAGTGCTCTAAAGTTTTTCAAATCCCAATAATTTTATGAGATGGTAATGAAAATATTATGACCACTAGGAAGAAGAATGGATAGAGCACTGGGCTTCAAATCATTAAGACCTAAATTCAAGCCCAGCCACAGACACTCAGATAGATACCTCGGGACCTAGGCAAGTCATTTAATGCTGTTTGCCTTAGAGTCTTTATCTTTAAAATATGCTGGAGAAGAAAATGGATAACCACTCCAATATAGTTGCTAAGAAAACCGCAAATGGGACCACAAAATGTCAGATATAAATGAAAAAAATTGAATAACAAAATGAAAAATTATGATCCATTTTTATATATAAGAATATTGAGGCTTGCCCATGATAACATTAGTATTAAATTCCTAAATCAGGAATTAAACCCTCAACCCCTAACTCCATTTCCAGTATCAAACAATGATTCCAATAGATAGATTACTTATGAGACGAGTTAGATGACCAAAGAATTCTTGTTGTTACTCTGTGTTTTTTTTTTTAACCCTTGTACTTCGGTGTATTGTCTCATAGGTGGAAGATTGGTATGGGTGGGCAATGGGGGTCAAGTGACTTGCCCAGGGTCACACAGCTGGGAAGTGGCTGAGGCCGGGTTTGAACCTAGGACCTCCTGTCTCTAGGCCTGACTCTCACTCCACTGAGCTACCCAGCTGCCCCCTTACTCTGTGTTTTTAGGAAGTTTTCTAAATCGCACCTATCTTTGACTCAAGTAGAAACTAGCTTCTGTGTGGGTTCAAGGAAACAAACTGAACTGATAAGGTTGGGTACAAATTTTACAACTTAGATTTTACTGAGGATGAAGCTCTCCCTTGGAGGGTTTAAGTGTCTTACTCCATGTCACATAATTAATCAGCATCAACTGGATATGGAACCCAAAGCATCAGTTTCAAGTTCTATAGTTCTGGATTCCATTTCATTACTTCTCTGTTATCAAGAATGACAGAATCTTTTCCCTTAAATCAACTGGATAAAATATGCAATAAGCACTCAGAGAAGCAGACTATGTAAATGTATTGTCATAGTCTTGTATTGGGTGTTAAAATAGATAAGAGGAATTACAATTCTGGAGCAAAGTTTAGGGCTTTATTATTGACTTCTTAATGACTTTTATGAGGACATATGTATTCCCCACCACTTAAAATGCATTAAATTATACACCACATTAATGGTTAGCTTTTAAGTAAGATGGAAGATTAATTGTCAACCCTAATGTTTAATTTCGAAATTTGTGTCTTGTTCCATTTGTGTAATTAGCAATGTTTTATACCCATCCTTTTCTTTCTTTCTCTATTTCAACCAAACTTTCCTTTTTTTGCCTCCTTTGAACTTTATATTCATCCAAATTTGTTGTTACCTTTAATTCATTTCCATTCAACATCTTTTAAATCCCTACATTATGGAGGCATTCTGGGCTAAATAGTACAATCCTATTTTGGAGGATTTTTTGACTGCTCTGCCCTCTCTAATCTAGCCTTCACTCAGCTGCCAAATTAATCTTCTTAACGCACCAATTTGATCATATCAGTCCACTGTTAAAGCACCTTTAATGGTTCCCCATTGTTTTTTGATATAAAATATGAACTCTGTTGCCTGCCATTTGAGGCACAACAATCTAGCTTAACCTGCTTGTCCAGATTTCCTTTGCACTACTCCTTCTGATGCACTCTACATTACAAATGAGCAGGACTGCTAGTTGAATCTCATTCCATCCTACTATCTCCCACCTCTGTACCTTCCCATAGACAACCCTTTTGGCAGAGAAAACACAGCCTCTTGCACTTCAACACTTGAAACTTTTCCATTTTATTAAACCCAAAGCAACTTCTCCTACTTCTCCTACTTGCAGTTTCTCCCTCTCTCTGTCTCTGTCTGTCTCTATCTCTGTCTGTCTGTCTGCCTCTCTCTCCTCTGTCTGTCTATCTCTATCTATTTCTTTCTTTGTCTTTCTCTCCCCCTCCCTCCTCTTCTCTCCCTCTCTCTGTCTCTGTCTCTGTATCTCTGGCTTTGGCTCTCTCTGTCTCTCTGTCTCTCTCTACCCCTCTCTCTGTTTCTCTCTCCCTCCTCTTCTCTCCCTCTCTGTGTGTCTCTCTCTGTTTCTCTCTGTGTGTTTCTGTGTCTCTGTGTCTCTCTCTCTCATAATAAGATTCTCACTTTCATGCCTGTCATGTCCTCATTACAGTCTTTTTCATCTTTGCATCCCTCGTCCTGAGCATAATGACTTTATGTGATAAACACTTCATAAATATGTGCAAAATTGAATTGAATTTGGCAGCTATTATAGTGGCAGATGATTAAAAAAACTCGATTAGTGTCCCAAGTTTTTGTTCTCTGACCTACTATTATATTTACCAGAATGTTAAAGTGGCCCCACACAAGGTTTCAAGTAGGCAGCTCCTTGGAGCAGATTTCTTCACTCCGTTCCATAACAGAAATGTTAGAAGAGCCGCCAGGTGGTGCAGGAGATAGGGTCATGAGCCTAAACTCAGGAAGATTTCCTGAGTTCAAAACCAGCCTCAGACACTTAGTAGCTGTGCAAACCTCAGCAAGTCATTTAGCCCTGTTTGCTTCAGTTTCCTCATTTTTAAAATGAACTGGAGAAGAAAATAGCAAACCATTCCAGTACCTTTAACAATAAAACCCCAAATGGAGTCATTAAAAAGTCAGACACAACTGAAATGAGTGAACAATAATAGGGAGAATCATAAAGTTATAAGTTCTCGGATTTAAAGCTTCCTATTAAAAATTTTCTACCTGATTAGGGCAAAAAGCACATCATTCATTCATTCATGCATGCATGCCGAAAGCATTTCTTAAGTACCTAATGTGTGAAAGGCACACTGTTCATCAATTGTCAAATGTTTGAAGTTTGGTCATGTGGAAGGGTTAGGTTTATTCTGTTTGGATCCACAGTCTAGAATAGGCACTAATGTTGATAATTACATGGGGAGAGATTTCAGTCAGATGAAAGAAGTACTTTCCCTTCAGGGAAAGCCATCTTATCAATGGAGCAGGCTTTCACATACATAAAGCATTGAGTTCCCTCTCACTAGAAGTAATTAAGCAAGGCTGAATGGCCATTTTGTTGGCATATATAAAATGGATTCCTGCATCAGGCAGGGGGTTGCACCTGATCTCTCTCTCACTAATCAATAAGCCAATAAGCATTAAACAAGCATTTAGTATGTATCAGTCACTGAACTAAGTACTAGGGAAGCAAAGAAAGGCAAAGATGGATTCACCTTTAAGAGTTTACATTCTAATTGGGAAACAACACATAGAAATGATAGATATATGCATGACGCATGCAAAGAAGATGGAAGTCAGCCTTTGAGGAGGAAGCTAAAGCTCTCTTTTTTAAAACCCTTTATGTCTTAAAATTTATAACAAGAATTGGGCTGTCCCAACACCAGGCCTGGCTCTCTATCCCTGAGCCACCTAGTTTCCCCTAGATTATAGCTCTTAAGGCACCAGGAAAGTTCTCTTGTTGGTGGCTCAAGCTGTCTTGAAGGAAGAAATGGTGGTGAAGAAAGATAACATTTCAGGCTTCATGTACAGAGATAAGCTATGATTCTTCCTTTTCACATTTATTTTTATAGTTCTGCTGTAGAAGCTGATTTGTTTTTGTTGTTTAAAAAGCATTTTAAAAGTGAAAATCTTTTATGATATTTAAATGACATAAAAAGAAATGCCAAGATTAACTTTTTAATTAGATGTGATTACAAGCTCTTTATTATAGCAGTTTTCCTTTAATTATCAAATGCATGTAGATAATTTCTCTTCTCTTATCACCCACCAAAATGGGTAAGAAATGAAATTGTTACTGGCATCAGTAAAGCATCGACCATGATTAAAGAAACTGCTAGTTTTGACTTTTCTGTATTGGGGACATGTTGGCAGATTAGAAGTCCGTTGCTACAAGGGAGTAAGACCATTACAATTCTGCTGATAACTTCTATCCAGGTCATAGTTCATCTCAAAGCTTCACTGCAAAACGTCAACCCTGTAGAAAGGCTTTAGATTACAATTGTAATTTTCCTCTTCTGCAAAATGGAGGCAGAGGGGGCAATAATTATAACAGAGGGCAACATTGTGCAGTGGAATTGTGCTGACTTTGGAAGTTCAAATTTCAGTCCTATTCCTTATACTATCTGACCTTAGACAAGACCTTTCTCCCCTCTAGGCTGCTGTTCCCTCATATGTAAAATGAGGGAGTTGTACAAAATGACTTCTGAGATCCCTTCCAGATCTAAATTTATGTCCTCACATGGGTGATGTAAGCCCCATTTCTTGAATATACTTCTTCCACATCTCTACCCCTGAAAATTTTCCACTTCTTTCAAAGGCCTTCAAAGGATCCCTGCTCTTCCATGAAACTTTCCATTTTCTCCAATGCAAAAAGATTGTTCCTTCCTCGAATTGTTTAATAGCACCTCTTTTAATACAAATATATAGTCAATATTATGCAGATAATACATATCATATATATGTACCTGTTATATCCCCACATCATGATATAAACTGCTTAAAAAAAGTTCGTTAAAAGGGACTTTTTCCTTGTCCTTTTGCTTCTTTGTTTGCCTAGAAGTTAGCCAAGAGTTTTGCCCATGGAAGATCCTTAATAAATATATATGGAATTGAATTAAAATTACTGGTTTCTATAGGTCAGAGAACACCAGTCATGGCTTATTGTGTCTCGTAGACAAATAACAAAAATAATAACAATAATTCATTTGTAATCCTATGGGACTCTAAGATTTAAATCACTTTAAACAATCTTGTAAGGAGGGACAGCTAGGTGTCACAATGGATAGAGTTCCATGGCTGTAGTTGTGGGGACCTCAGACGCTTCCTAGCAGTGTGACCTTGGGCAAGTCCATTTGCTTAGCTCTTGTCCATCTCTTTTAGAGTTGTTACTACAACAGAAAGAAAGGATTAAAAAATCCTATAAAGAAGGTTGTCTCACATTTAATAGAGGAGGAAAAGTGAGACTATCACACTGAATACCTGGGAGATAGATACACATAAAAATATCTTACACACACACACACACACACACACACACACACACACACACACACACACACACACCAGAGAAACTGAGTTTAAATCCCCAAATCCCATCTTTAACCACTTATGAATTGTCTAACCTTGGGCAATTACCTACCTTATATGGACTTCTATTGAATAGGAGAGTTGGGATAAATTACTTCAGTCACCTTCCATTTTACATCTAGAATTCTATTAAATATACATTTTATGCTTTTTCTGTATGTAAACATTTGTGTTCAAGGTAATATACATTTGCTGAAAAAAGTGGGTCAAGCACCACTAAAGCCAGGTGTATTCATTCTTGAACTAAAGACTTTTGTTGTCAGTCAATTCAGTCGTATCTGACTCTTCAGTATCTTTGTCAAGAATATCTCTGTAGAGATATTCTTGACAAAGATACTGAAGTGGTTTGACATTTCCTTGTCCAACTCATTTTACTAAGGAGGAAACTGAGGCAGAGTTAGGTAATTTGCTCAGGGGCACTCAGCTAATAAATGTTGAGGACACATTTAGACTCAAGTCTTCCCACTTCCATTCCTGGCACTCTATCCACTGCACTACCTCGATGCTCCAAAATAAAGATAGATAGATTTTATTTGTTTGTTGTCTGCAAAGAGAAATATGCCTGAGAAACTTAACTAAAGGACAGTAGGGGAATAACATTGTAGAGAAGGAAGTATAAGAGGAAGGAAAAGAGACTTACATGAATATATTGAGGAGACTTTTAAAGAGGGAAATGCTATAATTTTTGTGTGGGAGTAGGAGATGGAACAGTAGGTGAAATATCACACGTTCTGGATTTGAGTCCAAGTTCTAATTCTTACTTTCTAGGTAGAGAGGCAAGATACTTTGATGCTTTACCTATATGGTCCATAATTTCCTCATCTGTAAATGATGGGCTAGTTGATATCTGGTGATCAACCTGTGAATGCATTGTCTCTACTTGAGATCCTCCTGGCATTCCTTATAGCACCAAGTCTTCATTGGGGTCAGGCAGAGTAACTGGATGTGGTTTTAAAACTCAAGAGTTTCTGGGAATGCCATTCGAAACACAAAATATCTTTGATTTGGTTGCCTGGATCTCCACAATTATTGCTCTGTCCTTTGGTTATATTTTAACTTCTCTTCAACTCCTTTAATCCAAGGATCATTAGACTTTGAATTTCCAAAACTTCCTTGTCAGTTACTTTATCTGCCAATTTCTTACTGACAGAAAAAAAAATCATGGGCAAGACATGAGGGATGTAAGTAGAAAAAGGCATGAAAAGAGGTGACTGACTCTGAAAGCAATCTTCTATCACCTCAAATTACCCAAGATCAAATCCTTAGCAAGTAGCAAAGTCAGAGGTGGAATCTAGATGCTCAGATTCCAAATGTGAAATCTGAATGAAGGAATAAAGAATGTGAGGGTGGGGAAAGGGAATCAGGGATAAATTTAAGTAAATGAGATTCCTAGAAATAAGAGTTTGATTCACTTGGATGAAAAAAAAGGTGATTAATAAAAATATACCTGTAAAGATTAGAAGATTGGAGGTTAACAGTCTATTTTTTAAAATTTTATTTAATAAAATTTAACCATGAGAAGCAGGATTGTAATTCAGATCTTCTGGTCCTATTGCCAATGCCCTTCCCACTGTACCATGCGACCCTTCAAATTTTGGAAATAAGTTATAGCTCTACCTCCCCCACCACAATATTTTCTATCCTATTCTTTCCCATCCTAACCATTCCTAATTTTAATTTTTTCCTGTTTTTCATGCCTAATGGAAAATTCAGGATACACATTTAGTGCAAAAAAAAGCATGATGAGCAGTCATCTGGTCCTCACACAGCTGGCATCAGGAGGAAGCAGCTACTTGGGGCATATGGAGATGAGAAGGCAGAAAGTGACTTGTGGGTGAGAGTAGGCCAGAGGAACATTAAGAAGGAGAATAAATAGGTGACCGGATTTATTAAGAAAGATGATTCTCCTTGGCCAATAGCCTTTGGATATACGCTGAAGAAATAAGTCAAATCAGAAACTACAGAATGTTTCTACAAATTATCACAGAGCTGAGTTTAGAATATCTGTGTACTTCAGTTCCTTCAGCTGAAAAGAGAAAGGTAATGGAAAATCTGAGTAGGATAGCTTAACACCTTGCTTGTGCCAGTTTCTGAGACTCAGATCCCTCTTGGCCTTACCTGTGTACTAGGCTGATTTCCACCATCTCTGTAGAGAGAAATGGAATAGCCTAAGTCAAATATAATTGAGGATGCTTGTCATCTTGATAAGATATCTATATGGGAGACATTATTTACATATATAAGAATAGAGAAGTAGAGATAAAGAATGGTGCTAGATATGATTTCACTAGTTTAGGGAACTCCCAGGGGAGGAAAGTCATTCTTCCTATGCATGTAAGTACCTTCTCTGCAACATATGTTAAATAAATACAAGGTAGTTTAAGGGTAGCTGCCTCAACAGAGAGTTACAATAGTATTAAAAGTAATAAATTATATAAATATGAATTATCATTCATGTTTCTGTATATTTTACCTATGTATATACATGAGCATGCTCCATGTGACAAAAGCTAATTCCTTCTCCATTGGAAGAAGAAACAGTGCTTTTGATTTTATTTGTATGTCCAGCACTTAGAATAGTGCCAGCCACCTAAAAGATTATTAATAAGTGCCTATTGTCTAGGACCAAGTTAGACTGTACCAGATACTTTTTGCAGTAATTATCACTGACCAAATGATAAGCCTTTTTGGTGTAAGCATCCAAGCCTCCCAAAGCAAATGCAACAGAGTGGGACAAGGAGACTAGATTAGATGATTGCTAAGGTTCCTTTGTTCCAAATTCTATCATTTGCCTAAAAGGCAGATTTCAACTCAATAGAAAAATCTTTATAGCAATTAGAATTTTCCAACAATGGAGCAGATTACTTCCTTAGGCATTAAGTTCTCTTTCCCTGAAGGTCTTTAGGTAGTACTGGAATAACCATTTGTTAGGCATTTTGCAGAAGAGATTCTTGAATTAGGGAGAAGGTTTTTTTTTTTAATTTATTTTACACCCTTACCTTCTGTCTTGAAGTCAATACTATGTATTGACTCCAAGGCAGAAGAGTGGTAAGGGCTAGGCAATGGGGGTCAAGTGACTTGCCCAGGGTCACAGAGCTGGGAAGTGTCTGAGGTCAGATTTGAACCTAGGACCTCTAGTCTCTAGGCCTGGCTCTCAATCCACTGAGCTACCCAGCTGCCCCCTAGGGAGAAGGTTTTAATAGATAATTTCTGAGATCTTTTGCAGCCTTAAGAACCTACATTTTTAAGGTTCTGTATTCATTGTTTTACATATTAAAGTATGCAAAGACTATTTTTCTTCCATGAATGTTTTTTTTTCTATAAAGCTCCTGGGAAAATGCATACTGCAAAATATGGGAAACCAAATTGACCTAAGCCTGTAACATAAGACATCAACTGTATTTTACACTCACTGAAGCTTCTACCTAGTCTTCAGGGAGAGTCTCAAATAAATTGTACTGGAGCAGATAGCCTAGTAATAATAAGGGCAGCAGCAATTAAAGTATCCATCAGAGAGCTTGCCTGAAGAAGGTGCAGGAAACACTACTTCCAGATCTTATAACAAAATATCAGGAGACCTGACATCCTGGCACGTCATTATTTAGCCACGCTATATGTTTGTAGCTGCCTCAACAGAGAGTTACAATAGTATTAAAAGTAATAAATTATATAAATATGAATTATCATTCGTGTTTCCATATATTTTCCCTATGTATATAAATGAGCATGCTCCATGTGACATGGCTACCCTCAAAAGCTCATTCAATCCTTCATTCCATAGAATAATGCATTCAATAACAATGCGTTCAGAGAAATAATATATGTAACAAGGCCAGTGATTTCCCTGTGTATCATTCACCTGTCAGATCCCAGAACAGTGTGCCAAATTTTCAATTCGCTCTTTTAGCACGGATGCTGACCAACTGGAATTTGGCCGGAAGAAGAAAACTGGGATTGGGATGGGTTTAAGTCATAGGAGAAACAGTATAAGGCAGTGGAGTCAGGAGGGACATGATCGTTTTCTTGAAAATGCTTGAAAGCCTGTAATAGAAAAATTAGATTTATCTCTGTAGCTGTAAACCCACTTAGAACAACTGAATAGGTTATAAGAAGGCACATTTAGACTCAACATAAGGAAGAACTATCAACCACTTAAAGTTGTACCAAAGTGCAATGGGTTACCTAGTGAGACAGAGTTCTTGTCATTGAATGAATCATTCTATGTGTACAATATCGTAGAGCATTTTTCTGAATCAAATAGAGGCGGACGAGAAAACCTAGATGATGTAGTGAAAAAGGAATTGAATTTGGAATCCCACTGCCATAGAGGGATATGTCTTGAAAAAACT
Source organism: Gracilinanus agilis (assembly GCF_016433145.1). Classification (NCBI taxonomy): domain Eukaryota; kingdom Metazoa; phylum Chordata; class Mammalia; order Didelphimorphia; family Didelphidae; genus Gracilinanus; species Gracilinanus agilis. The sequence goes on along the minus strand of NC_058132.1, from coordinate 109,216,997 downwards.
TTAGAGATGATCTAGTCCACCTTCCCCCACCATTTTACAGCAGAATAAAGAAAAGGAAGCTAGCAGGCAGTTAAGGAATACAATGGATAGACTACCTGGTCTGGAGTGAGAAAAATTCATCTTCCTAAGTTCAAATATGGGCTCAGTCACCTACTAGCTATGGGACTGGACCACTCACTTAATCCTTTCTGCCTTATTTACCTCGTCTGTAAAATGAGCTAGGGAGGAAAGTAGCAAACTATTCTAGTATCTTTGCCAAGAAAGCCCCAAATGGTGTAATGAAGAGTTGGACTTGACTAAAATGACTGAACAATTGATTTAACTCCTTGTATATTTGAGTAATTAGATCCCTGTCAGAGTTTTTCGTTATAAAGATTTTTTTCTCAATTTGTTGTTTCCCTTCTGATTTTGACTACATTGTTTTTGTTTGTACAAAAGCTTTTTAGTTTAATATAATCAAAACCATTTAATTTACATTTTGTAGTTTTCTCTAACTCTTGCTTGGTTTTAAAGTCTCCCAGAGATCTGAACAAACAAAAAAGAAAAGGAAAATGATTTGTTCAAGGGCACGGGGGCAGCAGTAGACCTGGAATTCTAACCCAAGTTCTCCGACCCCATATCTGACACTCAGAGAATCTTGACGTGAGCCAAAGTGTTCTACATCTTACTAGATATGTGACATTGAACAAATCTCTTAACTTTTTGAGCCTTATTTTTATTATGTGTAAAATGAAATTACTACTTTTGTCACTCCCCTACTGACAGATTTGTTGTAGGGAAAATGCTTGGTGGTGATAAGAAGGCATTAAATAAATGTGACCTACAATTACACCTAAGCATCTAGGTGACAAACTAGATGAAGAACTGGGCATAGGGCTGAGATGATTCATTCTTCCCGAGTTCAAATCTGTGCTCAGACTAGCACATGTGATTCCATTTTAACCCTATTTGCCTCAGTTTTCTCATCTATAAAAAGAGATAGAGAAGGGAATGGCAAACCACTCCAGTATCTTTGTCAGGAAAACCCCAAATGGATTCACAAAGGATTGTACACGACTAGAATGATTGAACAACTGTTATACCCAATCTCTCTCTGTTAAAGACCTTGTATAGACTCCGATGCATGTCTGTACCATGTAAATTTATAGGTGGGTGTCTTTGTTTCATCATAAAACTCTGCTCACTGTCCCCAAGCTCCTCAGTGTCTTCCCTTATGACTTGCTTTCCAAATCTTTGTCTAGAAAAATTTCTCACATCTCTCCTCCTACTACCCCTTCTCCCCCACACACTTATGGTATGTGCAATATTGACAGACCAGCATACAGACGGCTAGAACATGGATGGCCTTGCTTTTCACAAGTGTGGGAATGAAAATCCTTCCCAATGACAACATCTGTCTCATGCCCAGTTATCCCCTGAAAGAAATGCTCTGATTAACTTTTTCAGTCCTAAGATAGCAGTTTGTGTAGCAGATCTAATTAAGAAGTTTATGTAACAGATCTGCAGTCCCTTTTTTTTCCCCTTTCGACTGGGTTGTTGGAGCTCAGTTAGAGTGGTACCAGCTTTCACCATGGACCGGTCAAATGCTTCCCATGCTGTGGACTATCAGTATTTGTGGGATACTATCGCTTCCTTAAAAAAATGTGAGCAAGCTATGCAACATGCATTTATACCGGTAAGGAAAATATGATTTTTTTAATCCCTGCTAAGATATTGTTGTTGTTTTTTTTTTTTTTGCTTTTCTTTAAAATCTACTCTTTCCTTTGCTTTTGATATCTAGGAAAGTGATCCGTACTTCATATATATAAGGATAGGATACATTTTTGGAGTATGTGTTTTGGGAAAAGTTTCTAAATTAGATTCAGGGAGAATTTTAATTCTAGAAATTTTTAGTACATCTGTCAAGGATGAAGAATTAATAGTGACACCAGGCAAAGCCAGAACTAAGCTAAGTAATTTAGTAATAGATCTTTTCCAAATTCAGTGTCCCCTTTGGAAAAGAGCTATTTCCAATATTTATCTAAAGCAAGTATCTATACTTAATGGCACTTTATGACAGATATATGGAATCCACTTTAATAGGCAATCTTTCCTTTTATGGATCAAAAAGTTGTATAAACTCAATTGTATCCTTGCCGTAACACGCAGGGTACAAATTTGGGGATGTAGAGGAAGGTACGCTACTTGACAGTAGGAGTTCTGTTCTTTACAAATTTAAGATAAATCACAGAAGTTGCTGCTCCACTCTGTCTCTGACTTTCTACAGTTTCTCTCCAGTTTGGTTCTCTTTGGAAATAAAAAATAGTGACAGTGCCTTAATGGCTATAACCTTGTATAGGGAGACATAATCTCTTGTTTTATATATAGTCCATTTAAAGGAGCAAATCATTATTTCTTTTATCAAGCTGTTATTTTCTGTGTGTATTCAGACTTCCCTCTGGAATAATCAGGGTGATTGCATTTTAATAAAGGAGATAAGGTGATTGGAGAAGAGCTTATTAACTTTTTTAGTCAACCTGCTTTGTAACTTATTTTAGACACTATAATTGAAATGGTCCAATAGGAACAGGGAACTTTCTTTAAAAAGAAAATCCCTACAAAGAGCTATTTTATCACAAAACAGCTATTTTTTAGACATTGAAACCCAGGAGAGTCATTTTTGTCAGAAGTTGAAAGAAAGCCGCTTTGAAGCTCTCATTGTTTTGATGCTTGGTGTTGGAAGTCATGGTGCTTTCCTCTGTGGTTTGGGAACCACCTCAATGTATCAAAGACAGCAGTGCCGGTAAAGTTCCTCTAATTGATTCTGAGTTTTCTTGCTGGATCTCTGAAAATCAACTTTGACAGCTGCAAGCTGAAAATCTGTATGATGTGTTTGCATGTCGCTTAGAAAAAAAAGTGACTGTGAGACAGACGCTCTCACGATCATATTTGGTAGTAATCGTGCCATTAGGAGCTGGAGAGTGTGTTTACTCTCAGTCTTTTCCTGTCTCACATACTCTTGTTAATGTACTGCCTTTAGCTTCATGCCAGATCCATTTTCCCCCCACTGGATTCTTATGAATAGAAGGGGGAGATATGTGAAGCAGCCTTCCTATGATCACAGGTCGTCCTTGCTTCTCTTACTCATTGACATTTTTGTTGCCTTCCTCTATTTGTGGAGTCCCCTGCATGACCCATCATTTATATAATTGCATCCTAAACTTGAGAGGTAACTGAAATGATCTTGGTTAGAATGACACCCCTTCTCAGAGAGAGGCGCCTTGGCACCTTCACTCCAACAGAAGGCATTCTAAGATGCTTCCTCTTCCCACTCCTATAGCAGTACACCCTGTGTCAGGCTCCTACATCTTTTTTATTCCAAATCTTCTATTTACAAGATTAAGGCAGTACTGAGGAAGTAGCATAGGATATATAGAATAGCACTGACACAGGAATCTGAAAACCTGAATTCTTCTCCCAACTATGCCTTTAACAATTTAACTATGCCTAATAACAAAAAAAAATTTAATAATCAATATCTTGAGGAAGGCTTGTGCCATCATAGGTTCAAAAGATGGCAAAGACCTTAGAGATCATCTTGTGCCCCTAACTTCATTTTATAAATGAGAAAACTCAAGTCCAAATTTACCTCTCTAGCTTTCAGTCTCCCTATATTTAACTCGTCAGAGTTGGACTGTATCAGAGGTTCTTAACTGGGGATTCCTAGAATTCTAAGTGATCATTTAATAAATTTTAAAGGGTTCATGAGCTCTTGTATGAGAAAAAATCAGCTATTTTCTAAGAAGAGAATTCACATAATTTCTAACTGAAATTTTCCATTCCCTTCAACTATTTAAAGATGTGATTTGGAGGAGTTCATAGTCTTCACTGCATTGCCATGGCACATACAGAAAAAGGTTAAGGACACTTAGGATAGATAGTCACTATGAACTTTTCTAGGATGACCGTTCTATGGTTCTCTATAAGAATTTGTCATCTTCTTATGTGGACTGTTTTATACAACGTTTTTAATCATTGAGCTTCTAGATAAATTCTTTTTTAACTGAGCCCTAATATATCTTTCAAGGTGTACACTTTTGATAATTAATTCCATATCCTTCTGCTTGTTCTCTGAAAGGCCCTACTTTTTAGAGTTTTTGCCATATATTTGAAGTACATTCTGACCTACTTGTGTCTTTGACTGCTCATAGTGCATTAATGACTCTCATAAAACATATGCTGCCATTCATGTTGAGCTATATCAATAGAAAGGAGAGGAAAGATAGGAACACAATTACGGTTCTCTTCAATGAATTCTTTCCCCATGACGTGATAAATTGTCTTGGACACATATATTCATATGCAATTTTCCTGCTAAAATTTGGTCATCAAATTGGAGAAGCCATCTGATAACCTAGATGACTTCTTAGGGACTTTCAGACACCTGAGGAAATGCACAAGAATCCATGTATGCCCCCTTCCACACAAAGACACACAATATACAAATAATCATAGATGGTTTTACGAAGACTTTTCTAAATTCTGGGGACTGATAATCCTTGGGTCGTATTGAATAGCAAGCAAGATTCTCCCTCCTCAGCCAGATACCCATATGCCAGCAGCATAAAGCCATAAATTCTTGCATGGATGGTACACTATGCAAAAATATCTTCAATGATGAAGAAACGGGAAAAAAATGAAATGGGCCAGTGTGAACTTTCCAAAGGTCCAAGAGGGTCTTGAGTTCTGACACAGCAGCAACTCCAGTCTAATCTAAAGCTGAACCACAGCAGGAAATAATCTTAATTCTCTTTGTGAACTGGGGATCTGGCCAGAGAGGAACGGCTTGCCTTGTAGGTTAGTGAGTTTCCCTTGTCTGGATGTCTTTAAGAGATAGCTGAACTTTGTGAAAGGGATTTATATTCAGGTATGGTTTAGAGAGATTGTTCTTTGAACCCTGAACTTGCTTTACCTTTAACTCTCTAAGAAGTTTCATCTTCCTGAGGCAGTCAATAAATTAGTCAAAAAACAAGCATTCAATAATCAATATCACTGAACTGATAACATACAGATTTAGAGTTAAAAGGGGACTTAGAGGACATCTTTGCCAATCCCTAATTTTACAGAGACCTGATGGGTGGTAGAATGGATAGAGCTCCAGGCATGGAGTCAAGGAGATTTGAAATCAAATCCAGCCTCAGGCACTTACTAGCCATGTGACCATGGATAACTTATATAAACCCTTTTTGCTTCAGTTTCCTCATCTATAAAATGGAGAAAAAATGGCAGACTACTCCAGAATCTTTGCCAAGAACACATCAAATGGGATCCCAAAGAATCAGATACACTGCAATGACTAAATGACAAGGTTTAAAGGTGAAGAACTTGAGGTCCACCCCATTTAATTAACTTGCTCATGATTATATCAGTAGAAAGTGGCAAAATGTGGATGTTGAACTGGGCCCTTGACTCCAGATGCAACTACAAAATAGAAAGAGTTACCAAGATGAAGTCCCATTAGAAGTGCTGGAGTGATACCCACAGTAATTGGGTAGGAAATGCTTTGTCAATGCATAATAGGAACATCCCGATGGAACAGCCTTTGGTGTACAGAATGTTTAACAAGGTGGTGACCAGCAGGATGATCTCTCCTTGTGCTCTTCTCCCTCTTTGTATTCTTAGAGGCCATACCCTAAGTCTGGAATATATTCCTTTTCCTCCCTCTCTTGAAATTCCTGGCTTCTTTCTTCATGCAGTTCAAGTATCCACACTCTAAGAAGCCTCCTCTGATTTCCCCATTATCAAGACTCTCATTTCACTTATCTTATGAAACCTACCTTCGTGCTTTTCATGTTCTATCTTGTGTCATTTGTACTTGTCTAGGTCTTATTTGAGAGAAGAGACTATGAAAATTTTTGTCTTATATCCCCAATGCCTAGCACAATGTCTTGCACATAGAACTTAACAAATTATTTTAAACTGAATCTGTCAGAGAACATTTATATATTTGTGTGTATATATATATACATATATATGTATGTGTGTATCTATATGTATGTATATATGTATGTAGCTGTATATGTATGTATGTATATATATTAATTTATTGCAGAAAATTAAGTGGCTTTTGAATGCATGACACCATGTTAGGGGAAATGCAAAGTGTTAACAGGAGGAAGAATCCTTCAAAGCTAAGGTAACTTTATCCTTAGTTTAGGTGATTTGAATAGTTTTAGTGAGCAATGCATAATTGATAGAGAATAATAAAGAAAAAAATAACTAGAAAGAGAAGAAAAAAAGCAAAAGATAATAGGTTCTTACATCTAGATCTGGAAGGGATCCTGGAGGCCATCTAGGACAACCTTCTGATTTTATACATAAGGAGCTGAGACACAGAGGAGATTAAATGACTTGAAAGTCTAAATTTACTAAGTACTAAATTTGAAATTCTAAGTTACTAAAGATTCTAATTCATATAGGTGATGTTTGGACAACAGATCATAGAACAAGGACTGGAAAGGACCTCATCAGTCATTTAGTGCAATTGTCTCATTTCAATAAATGGGGAAATTAAGGCCCAAGGACCTTAAGTAGCTTTCCCAAAGCCAAATGACTAGCCATCATAAGTTGGATTTGGAACATGGTTCCTTTCACTTCAGAGCCAGTGTTGTTTTTGTTTTTCTGTTTGTTTGTTTGTTTGTTTTTGCTTCCAGGATGCCTGATGTATTTGAGTCCTTCAGATACTGCAGTAGATCCTGAAAAGGAGAAGGGTATTTTATGGTAATCGAATTCAGACTTGAGTGTGGCTGTCTCTGGAGAGTATTGTCAGGACTTAGCTTGAGATTAACAGCCAAGTTTATAACTAGGGAAGAGTATAAAAAGAGCTTTGCCATGGGCAGTCAGTTTAGAAGGTGCCAAATTGAGCAGATGAGTGCCATTAGAAAGAGACTTAGTACCCAATTTGTCAAAAACTCTAAGTAAAAAAAAACCAGAAAGCGGCCAGGTGGGTTTATGAACACCCAGATCCCATTGGAGCTATTTGCCAATGTCTCCAGCTAATTCCTTCAACCAAGAGTGTTTTTGTGTCATTTGACTCAATGTTGTCTATGCTATTTACAGAATTTTTTACAGAAAAATTCCTACAGAAATCTCTGCCAAAAGCCCTCAAAATACCAGATTGATGAGCTTACTAGGAAGAAAAAGAGGGGCAGTGTAGCATAATAGAAAGAGCACTGCAGAGCAACTGGGTAGTTTAGTGGATTGAGAGCCAGGCCTAGAGATGGGAGGTCCTAGGTTCGAATCTGACTTCAGATACTTCCTAGCTGTGTAACCCTGGGCAAGTCACTTAACCTCCATTGCCTAGCCCTTACCACTCTTCTGCCTTGGAGTCTCATAAACAAAATTGACTCTAAGATGGAAGGTAAGAGTTTAAAAAAAAAGAAAAAGTAGGAAAGAGCACTGGCCTAAGGGTCCAGGAGACCACAACTAGAATCTTGGTTCTATCACTTATTAGCTGTGTGGAAAATGGATAGCTAGAGGCAGCTAGGTGGATTAGCAGATGAGGGCTAGATCTGGGGTCATGAGGATCTGAGTTTATATTGACCTCAGATACTTACTAATTGAGCAACCCTGGAAAAATCACTTGACATCAGTCTATCTGAGTTTTGTCATTTGTAAAACAGTACATTTTACAATTAAAATAGTAAAATAGATAATGGCAGTGGTGTCAAATTTAAATAGAAGCAGCCACTAAACCATTTATAAGGATTCCGGTGGACACACATTGACTTTCTTACAAATATTATTACTATAAATATTAGTGTTCTCTATCTTCTATTGAATATTTATTTTAATTCCAAGTACTTTTTAAATTTGGTTTCTCTCCCATTCAAGAATGTCACAGGCCTGTGCTGGGCTCTCACCCCTGTTTGATACCTCTGATAGTAGCACTCAACTTCAAGTACTATTTTGAGGATAATATGGGACTATTTCTAAAGTTCTTTGTAAAACTCAAAGTCAATAATTAATAATAGAAGTAGTAATAATAACATTTATTCAATGTTTACTCTGTTCAGGCATTGTGCTAAGTTCTTTACAATGATTACCTAATCTTATCTTTACAACAACCCTAAGTGCTATTATTATCATCTCAATTTCATAGATGAGGAAACTGAGTCAAATAGAGATTAAGTGACTTTTCCAGGGTCATACAATGGGCAGGTATCTAAGTCCAAATATGAAGTCTCTTTGACTCCAGGACCAAAGTTTTGTCTGTTGTGCCATGTATATGGATCCTTACTATTATCATTATCAAAGGCTCTATTTCCCCACTTGTAAAAGGATAATAATCCTACTTGCCTCCTCTTCTTTACTATGTTATTGAAGGAAAGAAAGTGCTTTGTAGATCTCCAAATGCTATGTCACTGGGAGTTTTATTCATGAATCCTGCTGCCTCAGTCCCATCTCTGTGAGCTTGTCTCTTTATTTATTATATGTTGTTTCTTCTAATCGATAGCTGTGGATGGTGAGGGCTTGATACAACTGAAGGATCATTTCTCTGTTCTCTAGAGTAGAAAAATACTTCAGATGAAACTGTTTGAAAGTCCAGAAAGCATTTGATTGTATGTGGTAATAAGGGAGAAGGAAAAAGGAAAGATAGGCCATTGAAATTCATAGATAATCCTGCAAACTCATTCTAGCCAGTACATTTTCTTTCACCTCAAAACAAACCATTTACCAGAGCAATGAAAACAAAATCACAATCACAATCACAAAAATTACTCCTTTAAGATTCCCCTTAACTCTCTTGTTATTCTCTGTGAAACTTTCCATGGTATAATGGGAAAAGCAATGAAGATATAAGTTTCAGGTCTTTATCTACTTATTAACTGTGTGATATTGTTATAATCTGTTGTAGTCTCAATTTTCCTCCTCTGGAAAATAAGAATGATGAAGAAAAGAACAACAATGGTGATAATGATAACTATGATGATGACTCTCCCTTCCTAATAAAGTTACTATGAGGACCACGTGAGATGGTTGATTTACCCAGTAGAGGTCTAGGAGCCTTCAGTACTTTTCATTTCCAACTCCCAGCCAACCTGCTTCCTCCTAGGACAGTGAAAGATTGAAGATGAATTCATATTTTAAATGATAATTGACCTTGATTTTCAAGCATGTTTAGTTTGTCACTAGAAAAATAGAGATAAGAAGGAAGGAAATGGATATTTATAAAGCATCTATTATGGGCCAGGCTCTTTGCTAAGTGTTTTTCAAATAGCAACTCAATAAAACCCTCATAAATCTGAGAGGTAGGTATTATTATTATTAATATTATTATTACCATCATTTATTATTTTTAGAAATTGAGACAGACAGAAGTAAAGTGACCTGTACAAGATCTTACAGGGAGTGAATTTGTGAGACTGTGATTTTAGGTGTCCTTGTCTATAAGCCCATTTTTCTATCTATTTTGCCACATAGAAATCAATATGGACTGGACCTATGATTCCATTGGTTACGAAATATACTAATAAGGAAAATCCATCCACAGATATAGGTCAGCATATTCTCTTTGAGCAGAGTAGGGTAAGGCTAAGTGATTTGCCTTCCAATATCTGATGGCCAGTATATATTGGATGTAGGACTTGATCAGAAGTTTTCCTCAGACCATGGCTATCTCTCCCTTCACTAAGAGAGAAGTGCTATCCTTGCTCACTTCATTCTTCTTATTTCTCTCCCTTCTTGTTTCCCATTTTCTCCTTTTCCAACTTTCTTTCTCCGTGTGTTGTTTTCCCCTTATTTGCAGAACAATTTTGTTTGTCCATATTTGTATTCCCAGATTAAATTTATCAATTAAACCACTACATGATTAAATGTGGTTGTCTAATGGACCGCTCAAAGGTATTTCTTTTATAACAGAAGGGTCTTATTAGACTAGGTCAGTGATGGGCAACCTTTTTAAAGAGGGGGCCAAAGAAAGGACATGCTCATCTGCTAGTCTGTTTCTAAGGCAACTCTCTCAAACTTTCATTTTATTGTATCCTACTCATTGTATTTGTCAGATTAGGAATAATGTCAGGCAGCCATGTAAAACATTTCAGGGGACTGCATCTGACCCACAAGTCGTAGTTTGCCCATCACTGGACTAGATCAATAGTTCTCAACCTGGGATCCACATATCCTTCTCTATGGATAGATTTCTGGGAACCTCTAGACTTAGATGAAGAAAAATATGCTTTTATTTCTTTATAATTGTTTTTCTTTATATTAATGTATTTTATTTTATGCATTTAAAGATATTATTCTGCATTTTATCTTGGCCAGAAGGCCAAGAAGAGATAAAGATGTTATTCTGAAAAGAGGTCATTCAGCTTCAGTAATTACCCAAAAGGATCTACAATGTAAAAAGAAAAAAGTTCAATTTTCTGAAAAAATATCTAAATTGTGAATTTTTGGATCTTTACATTTGTGAACTCCTTTAACCCTGAAATAGCTTTTCAAAGTTGTAGATAACTCAATATCTGAGTGAAGATGTGATTTTAGGAGTAAACCCACTAAGTAGACCCTATCAGGGGAAGATTGTAATTACAAGAGCTAAAGTTTGCATAGTATCAAGCAGTAAGCAGATCCCCTGGCTAAAGGTTCAAGTTATCACAGCTGTGGAATGTTCCACAGCTAGAAGAGGAATCTATCGCCAGCTTAATAAGGGGCTCGACATTCCTTGGCAGCAATGTTTTGAAACAAAGAACAGCAACAGTGATTGCTGTGTGCCAGAAAGAGTTGTAGACAATGAATAGTAGTTGAAGAATTGTGTGTCTACCTGTGTGCCAGCTTGAATTTTAGACAAAGAATTTTGTGTCTACCCATGTGCCAGGGAGAATTGTAGATAATGGGACTCTTCTCCTCAAGAAATTTACAGTCTTCTGAATACATTATTATACTTATCAAAGTGGATGTGATGGTGATGAGAACCTGTGTCTCCTTAGCCAAAGTCAACAAGTCTGGGAAGAGTGGTTACCATGTATGTCTACAGAAGCCAGTGAGGGTCACCTATTCATCCATATAATCTGGTCCTAGAAAATGCACATGGATCAACTGTTACATAAAGATCATTTTTAGGAGGAAGAGAGTGGATAGAGAGAATCAGGCTTGGAGTCAGGAGGACCTGAGTTTAAATCTGGCCAAAGACCCTTACTAGCTGTGTGACCCTGGGCAAGTCACTTAACTCCAGTTGCCTAGATCTTACTGTTCTTATGCCATATAATCCATATGAAGCAGAAAATAAGGGTTTTTTAAAAAGATCATTTTAAGGAGCAGAAAATTCCATAGCCTCTGTGTGCTTTTGTGTATATTTGCATGTGTGCTGAAATTGCTACTCATGATGGTTTTCATCCACTCTGACCATTGTTACAGCCTGAATTGGTCAAATCCTCTGCCTCTCTGCCTGACCTGTTTATTTCCTGCTCTACAGAGAGAACTTTTGTCCTTCACTCTTGGTGCATTCAGCTGTTTTGTTTGAGTGTTTCTGTCCTTGGGGTATTATTGAATTCTCCTTCACTAGGTCTTCTTTTTGTTACAATTTGCTCACAGCCACAAGCTAGAAAGGCTCAGATTCTGATATAAATCCAATAACTTATTCCATCCGGTCCATTATTTCAAGCAAATATTTATGGAGGAGGAGATATTTGTATTCAGTGAATTTTGTAACTGCACTTTTTGAGAGCTCTGGTTTGTTTCAGTTCCATGTGATTCCCGGGATGTGTTTTATTCTTTTGTTTTTGAGATGACACTCTTCCAATCTCTGCCCTCTGGCTTCTGCCTTGAATATAGAGAAGAAAAAAGTTAGGGAGAAATATGTGATGATTACTCAACTATTTCAAGGGGTATAATAGATGAGCATATAGATTTACTGTTGGAGAACAGAACGGGCATGATGGCTAGAAGTTACAGAGAAGCATTTTTTGGTTCCATATATTTAAGACCTTTCTCAAAATTAGAGGTTACAGACAGTGAATGACATTGCCTTGGAGGTGGGTGATCTTCTCGCCACTGGAATGTTCCAACAAATGACCAATTATCAAGAAAATTGAAGGAATTCTTTTTTTTAACCTCTACTTTCTGTCTTAGTCCAAAGCAGAAAAGCAATAGGTTAGGCAGTTGGAATTAGGTGACTTGCCCACGACTAGAGAGCTAGGAAGTGTCTGAGGTCTTTTTGGAAACCAGCACTCCCCCGCCTACCCACCCTACTCCAGGCCTAGCTCTCTATCCACTGAGCCACCACAGCTACCCTACCTAACTGAGCATTCGTAAGGTCCTTTCCAATTCTAAAATCTAATATTATAGCTGGACAGAGCCTGAATTCTTGTCCCACATATTCTGGGAATCAAAGTCAAAAAGCAAAAGAATCCTTGCCCTCAAGGAGCTTATAGTCTATTGGGGAAACAATAGATACATAAATAAATGCAAAATGAATATAAAGTAATATGGGAACAGGAGAACACCAACAACTGGAAGAAGGAGAGAAATCTCCCTGCAGAAGGTTACATTTCATCTGAGCCTTAAAGGGAGCAGAGGAATCAAGCATTTCAGACATCCTAAGCCCATGCAAATGCATGGTGATGGGAGATTGAGAATTTATTCTAAACAACCTATAAACCCATTTGGTTAGGACATAAAGGTAGGAGGAAAATGATGTGAAATAATATTAGAAAAATAGGTAGGGACCTGATGATGATGATGAATTTTAAATGCAAAGCAGAGATTTCCATATTTGTGCCTAGAATATAGGTATCTACTCAAGTTCTGTGAACAGAGAAATGAAATGGTCAGACCTGTGCTTTAGGAATATCAATTTGGGATTTATATAAATAAAAGTTCAGAGAGAGAATAAGCCTAAAGACAAGGAGATCAAATAGAAGACTATTGCAGAAATTCAGGTAAAATATGATAAAGGAGCTAATGAAGATGATAGCAGTATAAATGTAGAAGAGAGGAAGTGTATTTATGTAGGCATTAATGTACATATACAAATTGGTTGAAATGATGCCTGTTGGTGCAATGGGGAAAAATACCAGATGAAGAGTTAGGAAGCCTAGGTTTTAGTGCTGGATATTCCATTAGCAACCTCTATGGCTTTTGGGAAAATATAAAAGTTATCTCTGGGTCTAAAGGTTGCAGAGGCACCTTACTTTTATCTGGATTCTTTCTTGGAATTTCATTTCCTCTGATGTTTTTCCTATGCCACTGTTAAGGTGTGGAAAAGGGGGCCTTTTGGCTAGTCTGTCAGAGAAGAAAAATCAGAACTTTTAAAAAATCAAAAGATGTGGAATTCAGTCCCACGGCAACATTTTGTAGCTTTGTAACCCCAAATCACTTAGCCTTTATAATCTGTTAAATGGGAGTAACAATGCTTAAATGACCTGCTTTATAAAGATAGTGGTAGCAATAGCCCCTTTTAAATTATACTGGATACTAGAAATGTGAATTAATATAATAATAATAATAATAATAATAAAAATAATCCCACCTACTTCCTAGGGCTATTGTAAGGATCAAATAAGAGAACAATTATAAGGCAATTGGCACAGTGTCTGACACATATATACTATATAACTTTTAGTAAAATTAATAAAAATAGTTGATATTCTTAAAGTATTATTATGTAGAGATGTATAAATATATCTGTTTGGATGTATATATGGAGAGAAAGAGAGACAGAGAGACAGAGGCCGAGGCAGAGGCAGAGAAAGGCAGAAATAGAGAATCTCCTATCAACAACAACAAAAAAAAACCTTGCAAAACTATATGGTATTATCCTCCTTTTTATAGATGGAGAAACTGAGGCCAAGCATTTAATTCGACTTGCCCAAGGTCACACAAATATTAAATATATGAGACAGCCTTGAACTCAGACCTTTGTGAATACAAGTCTGGCATTCTCTGCTCCCCCTTCCACCTCCCCAGCTACATGGAAACCTTTAAATGAGAAAGATTACACTGGTTACATGTGTGTGATGTGCCAGAAACTAGACTTACAGAAAATAATGCTTATTTCAGCACATCACACTTCCCTGACCACATTTTTGTGTTTGCTTCCTCCAGTAATATAAAACAATCAGGAGAAATGCTTGACTTGGAGGCAAGAAGATGACCTGGGGATAAATCCCACCTTTAATGCTGGTTAGCCTCAGTTTACTCATTGGCAAATTGTAGATACTAATCCCTGGGGTAGCTCCATTGAAAACCAGCCTCTGAATCATGAAGCCCCAGGTTCAAGTTCTGCGAAGGTTCCATCTTAACATCAATTAAAGGGTATAACAACTCCCCAGGCAACACTCTGACTGAAAATTGCAGAGCAGGTGCTAATGTGCTTTGGTAGAGTTTCATACACTTAACAGAAGGGGCAGCTAGGTGGCTCAGTGGATTGAGAGCCAGGCCTAGAGATGGGAGGTCCTGGGTTCAAATCTGGCCTCAGACACTTCCCAGCTGTGTGACCCTGGGCAAGTCACTTAAATTCCATTGCCTAGCCCTTACCATTCTTCTGCCTTGGAGCCAATACACAGTATTGACTCCAAGACTGAAGGTAAGGGTTTAAAAAAATTAACACAATTACATGCCCAGATCAAAACTAAAACCAACTAAACAAACAAACCAAAAATGTCTACTTTACAGGGTGGCACAAATGAAATTATGTCTACAAACTGTTTTGAGAACTTTAATGTGATCTATAAATGATTGGTAGTGACAGTGATGGCGATAATGATAGCAGTAGAGATAGTAGTGGCAGTAGTAATAGAAATAGTACTTGTGGTAATAGTAACAGTAGTAATAGTATTACTGGCAATAGTAGTGGTAGTGGTAATGGTAGTAGTAGTAGTAGTAGTAGTAGTAGTAGTAGTAGTAGTAGTAGTAGTAGTAGTAGTAGTAGTAGTAGTAGTAGTAGTAGTAGTCATGGCAATACAGTAGCATCCCCACCATACCATTCCTCCCTTTGCCTTATGCTTTGTTATAAGAGGATTTTAACAGCTGCTGAAACAAACAAATAAAAAAATATCACTACTTGGTTGATAACACTTTAGTGATGAGCTTTTCACAACTCAATTGGGCTGGTCCTTAGATGATGGAGTGGAAGCCTGCAAAGGGGCAGGGACTGGCAAAATCTGTGGGTGGGACCTGTCTCCGTTTGCATCCCAGGGGCACAGCCTTCAAGAAATCAGGGTCCCTTTCTTCCCCTGACAAGCCATCAAAAGATAGCCTGAATTGATGCTGGTCTTTTTATTATCATATTATATTTAGTTGAAATTGCAAGGGGAATAGAGACAAGTAATACGTAATTAAATGGACTCTAATTTGGCTCAGAACCCCCCAGGCTAATGGCCCCTTCACCTCCTCCAGAAAGTCATTAGGTTTTAATGACCATAAGTAATCAGAATCTCAATTCTTGATTCTGGTTGTCATAAAGCATCTCTGGATGTGCTCTAAAGGCCAGTGACAGGGTGGCAAATAGCAAACGTCTAGCATAGAGCCACTGGAAATGGAGCCATGCCATGAATCACCAACATCTTCATTTTAGACTTTTCAGGCATCTCGCTGAGAGATACTATTTCATTTCAGAAGAGATTCTAGCTGGATTTGCACTCTGGGAAACGGATTCCTATCCCTTCTGCCTCTGACAATCTGCTCATCTTTAAAGACCCAGCTCAGACTCTACCAAGCGCACAAAGACTTCCGTGACTTCTTCAGCCTTTCTCGAATGCCTTCTGCACTTGGAAGCCAGACCATTAAATGAGACACTTGATTATATTCTCCTTTTTCCCTCTCATTATACTATTAATACCTCCATACTTTAAATAATCAAATGTCATCGGAATAGTAACCATTACTACCAATAAATTTAATTCAACATGCATTATTTTTTAAAGCTTTTACTTTCTGTCTTAATAACAACTCTAATACAGAAGGGCAAGGGCTAAGCAAATAGGATTTAATTAACTCACTCAGGCTCACACAGCTAGTGTCTGAGGCCACATTTGAACGCAGGCCCTCCTGACTCCAGGCTTTATCCACTGTGCCGCCTAGCTGCCTCTCAACAAGCATTATTAAGCAACTACTAGAGACCTGGCTCTGGGGATACCTTGACAAAAATGAAATATAAACTCCCTAAACTTGGGGAGCTTATTTTTATTGGAGGGGAAAAATATTCACACGTATAAGTAAATGCAAGATATATACAAGTGAAGTAATTTGGAGAGCAGAAAACTTTGGCAGGGAAGTAAATTAGGAAGAGCCTCATATATATTTTTTAATTTTTTTAAACCCTTAACTTCTGTGTATTGGCACCTTGGTGGAAGAATGGTAAGGGTGTGCAATGGGGGTCAAGTGACTTGCCCAGGGTCACACAGCTGGGAAGTATCTGAGGCCAGATTTGAACCCAGGACCTCCCGTCTCTAGGCCAGACTCTCAATCCACTGAGCTACCCAGCTGCCCCAAGAGCTTCATATAAAAGATGGAACTTGAGCTAAACTTCAGAAAGACTGGGAAGCCCCACCATATCTGAATAGTAAATAAATTATGGTCCCCCCAAAAGTTCATCACTTGGTTATCAGTCTTCAGATGAGGAGCTTCCCTGAAATAAATAATTTTACATAAAAGACAGTATGGCATGGGAGACAGAGGACAAGCCTTAGAGTCAGTAAGACATGGGTTCAAGTCTCCCCTCTAATATTAGCTAGTGTCAAAGACAAGTCACTTAACTTCTTAGTACTCTTAACTGATTCTCATGAGCAGCCTTCCTCCACCACCTTGGGTTTGGCTGAAGTAGAACTGGATCAGGCCCACCAGGTCCCAGAGCTCACACGGATGCCTGATCAAACTCTTTCCAGTGAGGGTGCCCTGGAGCCAATGGAGAAAGAAAACTCCAGAGCACCCAGTGAGCTAAACATTTCTACCCAGCCATCTTTGTCTAATTTTATAAGCCAGTTAGAGCCAGAAGTGTTTAATAGCTTGGTCAAAATCATGAAAGATGTCCAGAAAAATACTGTGAAGTTTTATATTCATGAAGAGGAAGAAAGTATGCTTTGTAAACAAATAAAGGAATACCTTATCAAATTGGGCAACACAGAGTGTCACCCAGAGCAGTTTTTGGGGAAAAGGTCAGCATTTGATAAGCTCTTGATCATCATCCAAAATGAAGAAATTGCAGGCTTCATTCACAAGGTTCCTAGCTTAGTACTCTTAACATAGCTTTTAAAGCTGTGTTAAAAAATAGTATTGGAAAAAATAGTATTGGTCAGGGGCAGCTAAGTAGCTCAGTGGATTTAGATCTAGGTCTAGAGACAGAAGGTCCAGGATTCAAATTTAGCCTCAGACACTTCCTAACTGTAACACAGCGCGTTACTTCATTCCCATTGCCTATCCCTTACAGCTCTTCTTCCTTAATACACAATATTGATTCTAAGATGGAAGGGAAGAGTTTTTGTTAATAAATAAATATTTTAAATAGTGTTACTGGGAGCAACTTTATAGCACAGTGAATACAATCCCAGGCCTAGAGGCAGGAGGTATCATTTGCCAGCCCTTGTTCTTCTCTCTTAAAGTTGTTACTAAGACCAAAGGTAAGAGTTAAAATATATATATATAGTATTTGTAGAAAGGGTTTCTAGACTTGAACTCCTTTTGCTCTCAAAATTATCACTCTCTTTTCCTAAAAAACAACAACAAATCAAATATTAGAGAAGTATAAAATACATTTCATATCAGAGGGGAAATGATGGCCATTTTCTTCCTTGAAGAACTGTCACAAACAAGAGAGATCAGGCCAAATTTATTTAGATTGGCACAAAGTATATTCTTGAAACCAACCTTCTAAGCTGTAGCCTCTCTTCCCCAGATGCTGCCTCAGATCCTCAAATCTAGACCTTGAATGGGTGCCAAACTTAGGTCAGCTCTAAATAGGATTTGTAAGTGATGAGTTTCAGTCAGTCCTAGTTCACGATGTACTCATTCGGTGTGTGTTGTACTTCTGGAATCTAAATATTACCCTAACTCATCATCCTCAATCATGATGAATTCACTTCTCTGGTTCATAGTTCTCACCTCTCTAAAGTTTTCATCTGCAGCTTCATTGGAGGATAGAGATAGCCTTGGTTTCCTTACAGTTATGTTGGCAGAATAAAGTGGCATAGTCCCATGTTCCGGATATAGAGACACAGGATCCAAGTTCAAAATCCAATTCTGTCACTTATTATTTGTATTAGCTTGGGCAAATCTTGTCTCTGGGTTTCAGATTTTCCCCTTTTTTAATTAAGGCATTGGACCCAATATCCTCTAAGTTCCTTTCCATGATCCTGTGATTCTAAGGTTGGTCAATCCTAGAATACTGGAAAGACTTAGAATATGTGTGTCCAATGTATGACTATATGTTTCTCTTCTAAGGACCAGCCTAAATGATGTGGAAGGATGCAGCCTTGGATGTTTGGTCATGATGGGATAGTCAGGTTCCAACAACTTATAAAACTTGGAGGAATATGACCAGTATTTTTGAAAATTATTCTTTCACTAATTAAAATCCCAGGTCATTCAAAGCAGAGGAGTTAAGTATAGCTATAATTCCAAAACGTTCCTTCTGGAGAAACAAAAAAAGGGAGGCTATGAATGGACTTGCTATTAGAAAAGGCATAAAAGCATCACTTAATCTTTAGAGTTGTTAGCTAGACTGTGAAAATCACCACAGAAGCTGTTGAAATAATTGTTTTACACAGTGCTATGGCATTAGCTTATAAAGAAAACTGGCGAAAAGCAATGCAGCTTTGGAATTTTGAAGAAAAGAGACTCACCTTTCCTTTCTATTATTTAAAAAAAGCCTTTTATCTACTAATTTCTTAAGCCAGCAACCTTCATCAAAGGCATTCTTATTTTAATCTTTTGTGCTCCAAAAATGTTCTTGTTCTACTCAATTGCTTAAAAAATATATTTTATTGATCTTTTGGGATCCTTTGGTTGGTTGGTTGTTTATACTAGTAGTTTCCCAACAAGCCCAGTGTCTGGCACATAGCAAATGTTCATTGATTTTGATTGATTGATTCTCCCCACTTTCTCCATTCCTAGAATCATCTTTTGTAACAAAGAAAAGCAGTATTATCTTTAGATCAACATTTGTATCATAAGACCACAATAAGTTTATGTTCTGAATAGTTGAAGTTGAGAAGAGAAGATTAGGTACTTCTCTTAAATAGGTGTGGTCAAGAGATCTTAACCAAAAGAGGAGAGAAAGTATTTCAAAAAAGTGGTTTCATAAACTGAAAAGGGTTTGCATGAGCTGTAATAAAAGGAAAAACTGCTATCATTTGAGGAAAATATAATTGCAAAAAATATCCCTGATGAGTTCAATATTATATATATATATGTATATATACATATATATGTATGTGTGTGCAAGTGAGAGACAGAGACAGCGACAGAGAGACATCCCTGCAATCGATATTGTCAAAAGATATGAATGAAAAAGATTTCAAACTAATTGCAATATGAATGATTGCTTGAAATCATTAATAATAAAAGAAGCTGAAATAATAACTACTGTGAATTTTAATCTGACAAGTAGCAAAGTGACAAAGTTGGCAAAAGAATAGACTGATCAGTTTCTCTGGGATCAAACAAGCTCTTAGCCTTTTTTGTACATCATAGACTCCTTCAGCAATCTGGTGAAGCTTATGGGCTCCTTAGAATGACCTTTTTTAATTAACAAAATAAACTACCTAGTGTTATAAAGTAAAGCAATTATATTGAAATATAATTTTCAAAAAAAAATAAGGTTCTATAAGATAGGTTAAGAATGCCTGGTCTAAAAGTGCTTGAAAATAAGATATGCCCCCAAATTGCTTCTGTCTTCTTTTTGCTTGCTTTTTGACAAAAATTCACAATCATCTTTGGATCAAATAACTACATCTTTATTGATGTATGCTTAATGTTTTGTTAATGTCTTTCATTTTTATACAAAAGTCATATCCTGATGCCTCTAACAAACACACTATTAGACATCCCTTGTGACAAAGAAACACGTTAAGCAAAATCAACCTGTGGAGACCTGGGCTGGCAGCATATGCACCATTTTCCCCATCCTTAGAGCCTTGCTGTTATTTTTGTGGTTCAAGATATTCCAGTGAGAAAAGGCCCTCTACCTTTGTAAAACAGCACCTGCTCCTCAACTTGAGATTTTAAAGGGTTGCCTGGGGCACTCCGAGATTAATGACCACAAGTCCCATATATAATCTAGGTGGGCCTTGAATGCAAATCTCAATGCCAAAACTAGTTCTCTATCCCCTAAATCCATATAACAAACATTCTCCAGCCATCACTTTCTACTTCCCAGTTGAGATGAAGGAAATGTGTTTCTTCAGCTACTCTCTGGGACTGAGATCGGTCATTATAATTAACTATCATTGGTCTCTTTTAGTGAATTTATATTATATTAATCCTTGGGTATATTTTTTTCTCCTTCACTTTATATCAGTCTGTGCAGGCCTTCCTACATTTCTTTTCTTCTTAATTCCTTAACCTTCATTGCTTCTAAAAGGAAAATTATAACATTACATTACATACACATGCCACACAGCTTTTTCATCCATCTCTAAAATTATGGGCATTTAAATTCATTTCTAGTTTTTGCTACCACAACAAGTGCTACGGTAGAATGTATTGGGCCTCTCTTTGTGTCACCTTCCTGGCTAGGAGTGAGGACACTGAGTAAATGAGTTGGAACAGTTTCCTGACCTCTCCCAATTTCAAATTACTTTCTAGGTCAGTTAGACAATTTCACTCTTTTACCAAGACTGTATAAGTACGCCTGTCTTTCGTTAACCTTTTCCAATGCTTGTGTCTGTTTTTTATTATTATTGCTGATGTATGTATGAGGTGAAACCTTAGAACTGTCTTAATTTGCATATCTTTTTGTATCTGCCTGTTTTCCCTTCTTTTTATTCTCATTCATTTGGGTAGTTTCCTTCTCTGTTGACTGCCGGTGTCATAATTGCTGTATGAATGCATCTGGAGCTTGTGGAAAACGGGACACCAGGTGCAGAATTGGGAATTTGTTTAATGGCATAGCTCATTGAGAAATGCTTGTGTTGAATCATCAGAATCTGGTGATGGTGCGGATATACTTTACTGAAGAGTGGGTAAATTCCTCCCACCTGCCTCTGCAGAAGCTGGCTTAAAATATTTTTGATACAAAGTAGGAAAAAAAGGGACAGTTTTTCACTGCTAACAATAATCCTTCAACTTATAGAGCAACCTCTTAAAATTTGATAATGTTTCATGCCCAGAATATTCTACACTTTAAACTTCATTTAAAGATTATTGCCTCTCTTGAATTCTCTGTGAGCTTGAGTCTTTAAATATCTTCCCTAGCTTAGGTAACAATGTTTATTTCACTTTTTCTAAGATCTATGACTATTATTGATACATGTATACCATCCACAGTTGCAAATTGTTCTCTGCCTCCAAGGGAAGGTTTAATGAGGATTTGGGGTAAAAAAAAATCATCTAATAGACAACCACTGAGTGAAAAGCATCACTTGCTAGGTGTAAGGGATGTGCCATCAATCACTTGCCCTGTGTTTGAAGCTCCTGGCTACTAGTGCCTTCCACTCCCCAAATTACCTTATATTTTAGCTACATAGATAGATAAATAGATATGGCTATATTCATATAGATATATATACATAGAATATATATTTACAATATCTATATATGGATGTGAATCTATGTGCACATGATATATGTTTATGTTGTTTATTTAGAGGTTCGCATATATTTGTGTTTGTATGTATATATGTGTGTATAGGTACATATATACATATATATATATGTTTTTTAAATGAGAGATGGAATGGAATAGTGAATAATCAGCCGGTTCTAGAATCAAGAGGAATTACGTTCCTCTTAATTAATTAGTTGATTGATCTGACTTATACAACCTGAGCAAATCATATAACTTCCCATTATCTTAGGAAACTTTCTAAAACTACATTACAAACAGGTTCACACTTACATTTTCAGAGGGAATTTGCTCACCGGAGAGTCCCTGATACCACGTATAGCCCAGGTTAGATCCCTTCCCTTTCCGTGATAGTGAAGCTTTCTCATAGTGGATATTCTTATATGAACCTGGCAAACTCAATGTTTCTGAGGATTAATGATTTCTTCTCTTTCATAATTTCTTAAAATAGCTGAATCATCAGTAGTAAAATCTCTAAATAGGGGCAAAATTTGTCAGTTCCCCCAGGAATTTCAAAATAAAACAAAATAAGCAAAAAGAAAAGAGGAAGGAAAGAAGCAAGCATGTATTAATTAGCTGCCTACTATTTCCTAAATACTGGGCTAAACATTTCATTCATATTATCATTTGATGCTGTTATCACTAAATTAGAGTTGAAGAAATTCAAGCAAACAGAGGTTAAATGACTTGTCTAAGTGACACAGCTAGTAAATGTCTGAGGCTATATTTGAATTCAGGTCTTCTTGCTTCCAGGCTCAGAGCTCTGTCCATTACATCATCTATTCGCCTAAAAAAAAAAAGAAGAAGAAGAAGAGGAAGAAGAAGAAAAAGAAGCCTAGATTATGATCTTGGCACTTCTACTTCTTGCATAATATATAAATTCCTCCCACTTCGCAACTGAAGAAATCAAGGCTGTTCACCCTCGAGTAATTTGCATAACCTCTCTAAACTCCAATTTTCTCATTGGTAAAAGAAGGATAATATGAGTTTTCCTGCCCATCTCACAAAAAAAGTTGAAATGATGACCACCATTCTCCAAGTATAGGACACTTCCGGCCCTCCCCCACCAGAACCTGGGCTCTGCTTCCTTGTTGTTGTTCATGGCAACCAGGATTCTTAGGAGTTAAAGAGGAGGAAGCATAATCCACTTCTCTTGTAGCCATGCCAGTTCATCTGTCTTTCTCCAACCCTTTTCTTTCTATTCTAATACTGACAGGGGCAGCTTAATATAGTGCAAAAAACACTTGTCTGAAAGACAGAAGATCTAGATTCAAATTCCAGCTCTTCTCTTAAATAGCACTGCTCTTCTAAAACCTTGATTCTCAAACAGTAAAATGGGTATAAAAATAGTGTCGCTTTCGGAGAGTTATTGTAAGGAACAGGTATACATATGAGAGAATGTAAATAAATTGTGTCGTTACCAAAAGCACTATAACATAAATGTGAACTATTCAATTAGATTTTGAAACTTTCTGTATCAAGGACCTGTGTTTGATTTGTCTTTGTATCTCCCTCCGACTCCCGTTAGTGAGTAGTGCCTTGTTCTGTCATTTTTCAGTCTATCTGATTCTTCGTGCTCCCATTTAGGGTTTTCCTGGTAGAGATGAAATAGTTTGCCATTTTCTTCTTCAGTGATAGGGTTAAGTGACTTGCCCAAGGTTACACAGGTAGTAAGTTTCTGAGTCTGGTTTTGAACTCAAGTTCCTCCTGACTATAGACTCACCCCTCTATCTACTGGGCCACTTTAGCTCTTGGCACTTAATAAATATTTGTTGAAATTTCAAGTGATATTAAATGAGATCCCTGGTGGCATACCTAGTTCAAAGCTGAGCTATTAGGCAGAACTAGATTCTCCAAACTCCTTGACTGTGACCCAGAATGAGATTTTTTTTAAGTTGAAGGAAATGAGGACAAATTTCATTAATTAGAAAGCTCAGCTATAGCATAAGATCCTTAGGAGAAAAAGAAGAAACTGAGTGATGAGATCCTGTCTTAATAATCCCAAGATCACATGGATCCTTTATTTTAAAAGATTTCTTTTGCCACATAGACTGGGATACTATGTATGTAAGAAAAGGAAGACCAAATGCAATGAGATTGAGGGATTTCAAAATCCCAGGACAACATTTGAAGCAATCATTCAACAAACACTGACCAGCTTCTATAGACAGAGTGCTGGTAGTCTAGAATCATGGGAGATATTCTTTTATTAGTCGGAATGCTATAGTAATGAGTGCTTTGGACTTATATAGTTTCTGAAAATAATTCAGAGACTAGATTTTTTTCAAAGAGATGTGGTCAGAATGTAAATTTCCTCCTCTTATCCACATGAAAAAGCACAGCCTAATGTGATAAGAGTTCTGGAATTGGAATCAGACGATTTGGGTTTGAGGCTCACATTTGTCTCTATTTCTGTGAGTCTGACAAGTCACCATCCCACATCCTTGGTTTCTGAAGGGCTTAAGAGCTAGAACAGATGCTATAGAATGTATTTGGATTCAGTGCAATAGACTTAAAGTCTTGGCTATGCCACTTACAACTTTTGGGACCTTGGGCAAGTCAATTAACCTCTGTGATCTCAGGAAAGCCCAGGTTGCTCTCCTTAGTCTCTTATCCCTGCTTTGAAACCAATACAGATGAGGTTTTCCTTATCTTTAAAAATTAGGAGTTGGATTAATGATTTTTCGTGTTCTTGTGACTGTCCAGCTATGCTATTGTGACCCTGAGAAGGCTGAACTGAGTGAAAAGGATTATTTTGTTAAGAAGTAGCATCTGTCTTACTGAGATAGAGAAATGTCCAGGAATAGGAACTAGTTTTTTATATTTCATTTTGGGCCAGCTAGGTGGTTCAATGGATAGAGCACTGGGCCTGGAGTCAGGAAAACCTGAGTTCAAATCCAGTCACAGACATTTACCAGTTATGTTGCCCTGGGCAAATTATTTGCCTCAGTTTCTTCATCTGTAAAATAAGGGAAAAATAATAACAAAGCACTCCAGTATCTGCCAAGAAAACCCCAAATTGCATTATAAAAAGTCAGACATCACTGAAACAACTGAACAACAATCTATCTCAGTTTGAAATTTGCAAAACATTTTATAAATATTATTTGATCTTCATACCAATCCTAGGTGATATGTGCTACTATTATCCCCATTTACAGATGAAGAAACTTATTTAGACAGTGATTAAGTGACTTAAAAACTGGATCACACAACTATTAAGTAGCTGAGGCTGGATTTGAATTCAGTTTTCCCACCCATCCACCCCCGACCCCAGGAAATAAAGAGAAAAGCAAACATATAGGAAATATTGTAGAGGTAAAATCAATAGGAGTTGCAAATTGATTATTTATGAGGAAACAAAGGAGATAAAAAAATCAAAGATAGTTGTGAGGTTGCAAGTTTGGGTGACTAAAAGGATAGTGTTCCCCTTAATAGAAATAGGAAAGTTTCTGGGCAAAGAAAATTGTTTTAGGGGAGAAAATAAGTTGCATTTTGTACATATTGAGTTAGAGTTTTGAGGGGATTCACTTGGGGATATTCAACAAGTATCTAATGTACAGGATTGGAAATCAGGAGAGAAAGTAGGGCTAGATAAAGAGGTCTAAGAAGTCATCTAAAAAGAGATAACAATTGAAATTATTGAAATAACCATTGTTGTTATTCAGTTATTTCTCATTCTGTGACCCTGTTTGGGTTTTTCTTGGCAAAGATACTAGAATGTTTGACATTTCCTTCTCTAGCTCATTTTACAGATGAGGAACTGAGGCAAACAGGATTAAGTGATTTACCCAGAACCTGAGTGATTTGCATTCAGTCTTGCAGATTCCAGGTCAAAAACTCTATCCGTTGCTTCATATAATCTGCTTTCAGTAATCCAGAACTAAATGTAATAATAAAAATAAACTTGCATTTCATAGAGAAGCTTTCATCTATTTCATGCACATTATTTTTTTACTCTTTCTGAATTCTTAGTAAGTTAACAAGCAAATATTGTCTCATTTGACAGCTGTGCATGTGTTTGGGGAAAGGAAAAAGATTTAAGTGGATATTTCAAATTTCTGTAAAAAAATGGAAGGAATTTCAAAAGTTTGTGACTGAATTTGAAACACTCATTCAACAACATTGGTCAGCTTCTATAAGCAGAGCAGTTGTATATTAGGCCCTAGGGAAATAGAAAAATAATTATAATAACCAGAATTCTATAGTGATAAGAGCTCTACATTTGTAATCTTGAAACCATACTTAGACTCCCAGTTAGGCCAGCAGGTAATATAGTACACATACCAACTCTTCAGTTATTTGAAAACAAGTCTCATGGTCTTCACGCAAACCTGTTCCCTCTTCAGTAAATATCTGAAGACCCTGTGGTATAGTGACACAGTTCAACATTCCTTCACTCTCCTGGTCAACCTTCTATGAATGAGCGATGTTCACCTTGCCTACAGTGTGATGACCAGAACTAAAGTCAAAACTTTGGCTATGATCTCAAAAGGACAGGGCAAGTCTTTGTCAAGGTGTCATTCTGGATTCTATGCTTCCATTCATGGAGTCTAGGTCACATAAAATCAGAAGTACATTGGATGGGGAAGCAACAAACCTGGATTAAAATCCCATGTCTGCCACTGTTTTTCAATGTGACCCTAAGCAGCTTCTTCTCCCTGGTTCTCAATTTCCTCCCCTATAAAATGAACAATTAAGACTATATATTCTCTAAGGGCCCTTCTAATGGTCTGATTTTGTTTTGTGTTAGTCTTCCTTCTCCTTATGCTTCCTCATTCTCAAATATTTAAATCATTCATTCAAGAATTCACCTTACTTTTGCTGTTCCTTCAGAATTCCTCCTATTTCCATATCATTAAAATTTACATTTCAGAAAACTAGTGTTGGAGCATTTTTCCCCCTTAATTTTTAATCCTTGAGATCTCTTTAGGTTTTGACATTGAACATCTCCTCATCCCAGACATTCCCTTCTCCCTGCTGATAATAGTTAAGTCATTTACAGTTGATCATCAATGACCATTCATTCTCAGATTTCTTTGCTGGATCCACCTCTGTGTTCCCTCTCCCATGTACACAGTACTCATTACTGAAACCTTTTGTGTCTCCTTATACTTACCCTCAACCATTCACCTAGGTTCAATCAAAATCTCTTTACAGATGACTCATAAATGTATATATTGCTTAAGTATCACTGCCTCAACAAGTCAATAGCAAAAATCACTCTATTTTACTCAAAACTCAGTTCTCTTTTGAACTTTCCTATTTCTGTCTAGGGCTCTACCATCCTTGTATTGCCTAGGATTGCAACCTTAGAATTATTCTTTCTTTTTCTCTACCTCTCATAAAATTAGTTTCCAAGTTTTGTTAATTTTCTTGTCTTGATATCTCTCCTGCCCATCCCACTTTTCCCATATATATAGCCACCATTGCAATAGCTACTTAATTGATCATCTATCTCTATCTTCTCTCTTTTCCAGTCATATATATAGCTTCCAAAATTATATCCCTAAAGAGTAGGTCTGAGCACAACTTTCCTTGCTCAAAGATTTTCTTTTTTTTTTCATTTTTTTCTTTTTACAGTTCCATTAAACAACTTTTTACAATTGTTTTTTGACATTCCAAAATTCAGATTCTTTCCCTCTCTACCCTTCTCCATGAAAAGGTAAATAATATGATATAGGTTTTACTCATACTTTCTTACAATACATATTTCCATATTGTTCATCATAATAGAAGACACATCACATATACAATAGAAATCTCATGAAGGTAATATAGCAGAAGATGGCATGCTTTGATCTGCACTCAGACCTCAGTTCCTTCTTTGGATATCTGTGGATAGCATTTTCATCATGAGTAACTTGTGACTATCTTGGAGTCTAGCTTTGCTGCTAATGGTTTAAACCTTCACAATTGATTATATAATATTTCTGACATTATAGACATTGTTCTCTTGGTTCTGCTCACTTCACTTTACATCAGTTCATGTGTCTTTTGGAACTCATATTGTTCATCATTTCTTAAGGCATAATAGTATCCCAGTACAACCATTTACCACAACTAGTTCATCCATTTCCTAAGTGATGGATACACACACCCACACTCCCAGTTTCCAATACTTAGTCACTATAAAAGAACTGCTAAAAATATTTTAGTACAGGGAGTTCCTTTGCCTTTATCTCTGATCTCTTTAGGATACCGACCCAGTAGAAATATTGCTGGGTCAAAGGGTCTGCATAGTTGTGTGATCATTTGTTGCTCAAGGATTTTCAGTAGTTACCTATTGATTCTAATAAACTCAACCACTTTTGCTTGGTGTTTTAAGCCTTTTGTAATAAGACTCCATCCTGTCTTGGCATAGTGATTTCATATTACCTCACCATCTTCATTAATTTTAGGTTCCAGCCCAACTGATATAATTGTTTTACTCCATCCATGACATTCCATCCCTGATATCTTTGTAGAGGCTGTCCCTCATGCCTGGAATGCTCTCTCTCTCTCCTCACTGCTGCCACTTTTTGGGATAATCCCCAGCTCCTTTCAAAGGTCACTTCAAATGGCATCTCCCATATGAGACATATCTGATCCTTCCAGTTGGTTTTGCTTTTCCCCATCAGTGTGAAATTATTTTGTCTGTATTTTACATTGACTTAGTGGAATTCACACTGTCTCCTCCCTACTCCAATTCCCAATAAAACATAAGCTTTTTAAAAAAAATAATAATTTACTTTCCCCAATTACATGTGAAAAGTTTTAACATTTAATTTTAATAATTCGTTAATTAATATTTAATATTTTAATTTTGAAACTTTGAGTTTCAAATTCTATCCCTCTTTCCTTCCCTTCACCTGAGACAATAAATTATCTGGTATAGATGACACAAGTGAAATCAGAATTTAATTTTTTTAATTTATTTTTATTCTTTTTTAATTACATATTGATACAATTTTCAATAATTTTTCCTGAGATTTTGCTACCCATGTTTTCTCCCTCCCACCATAAGATAGCAGGTAATATGATATAGATTGTATATGTATTTATCCTGTAATACATATTTCTATTTTCATTAATTAAAAGAAGTCATATATATCACTTACACTGAAGAAAAATTTAAGGAGGAAATAAAGTGAAGAATGGCCTACTTCAATCTGCATTCAGATTCCTTTAGTCCATTCTATGGATAATCTTTTCTATCATGAATCCATTGGAATTATCCTAGATTTTTCCATATCCAATAAAATTTAAGCCATTCACAGTTGATCATTGTACTTTATTGCAGTTACTTTGGACAAAATTCTCTTGGTTCTGCTCACTTAATTTTGCATCTCTTTATATAAGTCTTTCTAGTTTTCTTCCTGATTGTACTGTTCATCATTTTTATGGCACAATAATATTCCATTTCAATCATGTATCACAACTTGTTCATCCATATACCAACTGATGGACATCCCCTCAATTTCTAGTTCTTTGCCACCACAATAAGAGCTGCTATAAATATTTTTGGACAAGTAGATCCTTTTCCCCTTTCTAAGAACTTAAGCTTCTTAAGGGCAAGAAGTATTTGCTTTTGCTTTGTATATCAACACCATACACAATGTCAGTGAAATCAAAACTATTTAATAAAAGCTAGTTTAATTAAGTTGAATCACTGCTTTCAGTTAAATTAATATAATTAATCAAAAATAATTATATTTGTAAAAGTGATAAGCACAGAACCTTTCACAAAATAGACACTTAATATGTGCTTGTTCCCCTCCCAATTAAAGTTAATACATTAGTTAGTAAGAATAGGATTCATGGGTAATCTAAAAATCCTGTTTGGGGAGAAAAAAAACTGGCTAATCTCAAGTGTAACTTGCTCCATGGAATGTTCCCCTAAGAAGCCCACTCACTGCCCCAAATGATCTTAAACTTACTTATTGTTTACCTGATAGTCTCTCAGTAGAATGTAAGCAACATGAGGGCAGGAGCTATTTATTTTTGTTATTTCTCTTTAGTACCTGGTATAATGCTTCCTCCATGCCCTGAGTACTTGATGAGTGTTGTATCATTGAATTGACTTTGAATATGGACTATTTTAGGTGAATAATTAGTCCAGTACTTAAAAAGATCTGAAATTTGCCTTCATTTCTCTGTTTCTCAGTAGAGATATTATTGTAGTGAAAGACTCCAAGGTTGAGCAACAAATGGGAATCAGAAGCATAGGTCTGGAAACACAAAACTAGAATTCTAGAGATGGAAAGTACCTTAGGAGTTATCTACTCTAGATACTACATGAAGCAGGAATTCTCTCTATGGCATCCTGAAAGGTGGATGTCCAGCATCTGCTTAAACATCTCTATTGCCGAGGCTATTGTCATCTCCCAGGCAATCTCTTGCATTTGCTTGATACCTCTGGTGATTAGAAAGTTTTCTTTTTTTTCTTGAACCTCTCCTTTTGAAACCCCTTGAAAATAAATGCACTCACTCTGGGAAAAAGCAGAGAATAATCTCATTCCTCTCCTAATGGTTGGTCTCTCAAAGTGGAAAAGTTATTTTTTTCCTTCCTTAGGCTTATGCACATTTCTTGTTGATCTATGAATAATTACAAGTTTCAATCTGCATGAAGTAAAGGTATGCAAAGTCTTTCACTGTGAAACCATCCTGGCAGGAAAAATCTCAAGCCAAATCCTGAGTTACTAATTTCTCCCATCTGCTCTTTTTTTTCCCTTCCTCTTTTGCCCTGGGCTCCCATCTTCCTATTTCTTCCCCTTCATTCTGTTACTTTCTATTTTTTTTGGTTGTCCCTGATCCTATAGTTGTCCCATCATTACACAGCCCACAGTTAGGCTTGCCAGAGGGCTCTCCCTCCATTACAAACAGAAAAAGTTGCTTCCAGCTGGGTTCCTTCTGTATTTTTTAAGAAGCCAATTCTCTGAACATCTGGAGTGGCAGACAGGCATGGCACCATGGGGACCAAAAACAAAAAAATTTCCCCCAAAGTATATGATAGCATCTGCTTCAAATTTTAAGAAATAGATGGGAATTCCTTGGTGGTCAGAAAAGGAATGAATGGGTTACCTTGCATAGATAGCATCCCTGAGCACCTTTCTTTATGCACAGGAACCAGAAGTAAATCCAGGTGATACAGTTTAGGTAGGGAATACTAGACTGAATGTAATAACTCACCTTCAGCATTGTTTGCCCCCCTGACTAGTACACATGGTGTGTGAGGGCTCAGTAGCAATAAGAAACATGACTCAGACTAACATTAAAATCTGCAGCATGCCCCCTCACAAAGCCCTCAAAGCATTAAGGCTGAATTATGACACACAAGAGAGATCCCAAGACCAAAGTTTGCAGATGCTGCCATTGTGCCAATCCCAGTCTCCTTCAGATACATCCCCCGGATTCTTCTCTCTCTGCTGACTTTCTTCAAGTGATCTATTCATGCCAAGTATTGTGTTTTCTATCCTTTGGCCTTACCCCACTCCATAGTCTGTATATCCACCACCAAACCACTAACAACAACATCTTTACTCCCTGACACTCAAAAATTCTGCTGCAAAGATATAAGTTTAATCAAAACCTCCCACATTAACTGATCTCAGAGCAGAGGCAACAGTGGTGAGAATTTTCCCATAGCTCTGGATATAACAGCCTTTAAGACCTAACAATGTCCTAGCTGCCTATAGATATCAAGATTAGAGCCAGTATTTCTAATAGAAAAGTAGAGCTATAAATGATACTTCATTTTCCATCTCATCTCTCTAACTTTGCCCAGGCTATGAACCATGCCTCAAATTCACTGACCTCTTCTCTAGCTCTAGAATCCCTAGCTAGAAGCATCCTTTCCACATCAAGGAGGTTAAGGTTGTGGCACCCCTGCAAACTGAGTAATCCACATAAAAATTTTTGGCCTTCCCTTCTTACCAGAGAAGAAATCCAATTTTTTTCTTTTCCTTTTATGGAGTATTTACAGTAAAATAAATTATTTTTATCTCTGGCATTAAAAGATAAATCTTGTTCATATTATAAAATATTCTATCTATATATACTAATAATATATTATATATAATACTATATATATATGTATATATATATATATATATACTAGGCATTTCTGAGTTTCTGAACGTTTCCTATGTCATCTGTTTGTCTTCACAAGTCCTCTGCAAATTTAGCAAAATTCCCCCCAAAATCCCATCTAATTTCTCATGCCAATCTACAATATACTGAAACTGATGGGGAAAGTCACAGTGTGGAAAGGATACCTGTGCAGTTATTCAGCAAGTAAATATTAAGCAGTTATTATGTGCCAGACACTGTGCTAAGCCCTGGGAATGCAAAGGAAAGCAACAACATTTCCCCTGCCCCCAAAAAGCATACATTCTAATGGGGAAAGCAACAGATGTATATATTAAAAAATACAACTAATCTGAAATAAATAAATATGTAGACATATACATCCATATAAAATATATAGGCAGCCCACTGGGGTTGGAATCAGGAAGACATCTTCAGGAGTTGAAATCTGATACTTATTAGTTGTGCAACCCTGGGCTAGTCACTTAACCTCGTTGCCTCAGTTTCCTCATCTGTAAAATGATCTGGTGAAGGAAATGGCAAACCACTCCATTGTCTTTGCCAAGGAAATCCCCAAATGGGATCACAAAGAGCTGAACACAATTGAAATAACTCAACAATAACATACACACACACACACACACACACACAAGCATGCGTGTGTGTGAGAAAGACTTTTCAATTGTCTCTCTTACTATGAGGATCACATTTGTTCCAAACTGTTCCAGTGCCTATAGCAAAAGTAAACTCCTAAAAATAAAAGATCAATGTGATCTTGGTATTTTTGAGACAGAATGATCACTTAGCTATTTTTCCCCTCTTTTTACTTGTCCCTAGTATTGAGCTCTAGCTGAATCTTTTAATGGAAACTGGGGAAACCAAAAGGCAGAAAAGAGAAGACAAAAGCTGTTTAATACCTCTCCTTTTCTGATTCCTCCCAGATGGCAAAGCATACCCCTGATTCCCAAACATTTTGCTTTTTAATTCTTTTATATATGAAATTATTATTTGATAATACATGCATATTATGTAAATGTATTATATCATATATTTATATTATATGTGTGTATTCTTTTTTATATGTATATAAGTTATGTCCCTAATTAGAATCCAAATTCTCTGAGAGCAGAGACTATTTAACTTTTTTTCTGTTTCACTAGCATCTCAGACAGTGCCTGGAACATAATAATTGCCTAATAAATGTTTATGGTTTGATTGATTTTCTCATTTCTTCAAAGGTCCTGCTTTAATTAGCCTGGATATTCCTTCTATTGATACAAGACAAAACTGTCCATGCCTTAGTAGATAGATGATCTTTGCCAGAGCTTCTTTTGAGAGAGCTTTAGGTAGGTGGTTGTAGGAAATCAGTTGAAGTAGCAGAGTTTGAGGCTGAAAGGCCAGTAACTGATCAGATGTGAAAGATAATAAAGAACCTAATGGTGAATGAGCCATCTGCATCAGCCCATCTCCATGATATTTCTGCCCATCTATGGTGATGCTGTGTATTCACTACCCTTACCTGTCCTGACACAATTATATGGCTATGGAAAAAAAAAGGTTTTTGTTGATGTTCAATATCTCCCTAGAAAATCCACTAGGAAAAATGAAATTATCAAAATGAATTTTCTTATACTAAACTCAAATCTTCCTCTTCATATATTATAGCAATAGTCATGTACTGACTTCTGTATCTCCATGGGAATTACTCTAATCCATCTTCTACATAGTAGATCTTAAGAAAATAATTACCTTTCCCTCTAAATTTTCTCTTAACAGACATTTATTGGTGTGGATGGTCTGTTTTGAAAATACTGAGAAGAAATTACACTCTTGGTGTTCTTAATTTAGCAGATATTTACTAAGCACCAAGTGAATGCCAGGTATGATGCCAGCAACAGTACTACAAGGGCAAAACAAGTTCTGCCCTTAGAAAGCTTATATTTGACTCACGGTTGGGAAGGAGAGGGAACAACATACATATAATAAATACACAGTAAATGGAAAAATATATAAAATCATTTCAAAAGCACTAATAACTATGGGTTAGTTAGGGATCTGAAGGTCTAAAAGGGGAAGGGAGCAGATATTTATTAAACCCCTACTATGTGCCAGTCACTCTTCAGAACATTTTGCAAACATTATATTTGATCTTTACATCTTTGGGAAGAAGTGTTTCTCTTATGCCCATTTTGGAGTTGAGGAAATCGAGGCAGATAGAGGTTAATTGACTAATCCAATGTCAACCAGCTAGTAAATGTCCAAAATCAAATTTGAATTCATCTCTTCCTAGTTCTCTATCTAATACACCACAGGCCTGCCTTTAAAAAGCATGAAATTGTCAGCCACAGCAATGAATTAGTTAATTTTTCCCACAATAAATTCTCATATGATATGGTTTTGAGTTCCCTTAAAATCAAACCCTTCTCCTCTGTATGAGTTTTATTTTCCCAATGACATTCTGAGAAGCTTGTGTCCCGAACCAGTCACAATATTCCAGACAAAATGTATCCAAGATTTTCATAAACACACCATAAGATTGTCATTTTACACCGGTGATCCCTGTTGAACCCAGGCTTCCTGGGCCATATTGCATTGGTACTATTGAATTTTAAATTTAAATGCAAGCTTTTATATTTATCCCTGTTGAATTTCAGTACTTCCATTTAGGCAGCTTATTCTAGCCTGTCAAAACTTTCTGAATCCTGATTTTTGTCACCTAGTTGGTTAATTATTCCTCTGTCCCAACCTCAGAGACATTCACAAACTTAATCCAAGCTATTAATAATAATGATGATGATGCTGATGGTAAAAAGGTCAGATAAGATAAGACCTAGGATGGAGCTGATTATGCTATTTGGAGCTCTTACACCTAGACATATCAAGTGTACATATATATATATATATATATATATGTATATATATATATATATATATAATATGTGTGTGAGACATGGATAGAGATATAGAGACATATTTTATATGATATATCATGTATTTTGTGGCTTGATCATGTAAGTACATATTGAGGTGTATATGTACTATATATGATGTGATTGTTAATATTTTATATCATCATGATATATGCATTATATTTCACATGGGTATAAATACATATTCACCTCTATGTATACATACTCATGTATATATATAATATATTATATGTACATAATAGTATATATTTTCCTTTGTGTATGAGAACACTTGTATTTGCAAAGACACATCCCATCTAGCCTTTCTTATAAAAAGTAAGAGATAATTAGCTATAAATAGATATATGGCTCTAGTCATTTCAGATGTCTCTGAAATCATCTCTTTAAAACCTTAATATGTGATTTAATTATAAAACATTTTATTTTTAGTAGTTTGTTTAGCTTTTTCTTCTCTCCTGTTCAGACCATATAGAAAGTACTTTGGTCAATTGCGGGTTCCAGTTTTTAGAAAGGAGATAGATAAGACGGGGTAGGTCCAGAAAAGGATAAGCAGTTAGGAGAAAAGACTGGTGACCATGAAATTCGGTTGGTTTATGATTAGCTTGGAAGAGAAGACATTTTATGAATAACTCTTCATATATTTGAAGGGTAATCATGTAGAGCAGTGGTTCCCAAACTTTTTTGGCCTACCACCCCCTTTCCAGAAAAAAATATTACTTAGCCCCCTGGAAATTAATTTTTTTTAATTTTAATAGCAATTAATAGGAAAGAAAAATGCACCTGTGGCCATCACCTCCTCCCCAGATCATTGCAGCACCCACCAGGGGTTGGTTGCGCCCACTTTGGGAATCACTGATGTAGAGGAAGGATATATTTATCTTACTTTTTTCTAAGGGGGGCAGCAATAAGTGAGACCCAATTAAACTCAATGCAAGGAAAAACTGACCAACATTTGAGCTCTTCAAAATGGAATAGGTTTCTTTAATAGGAAATGGACTCATTTTTATTCAAAATCTTCAAGCAAAAGCTGGACTATCACTTGTAGGGGATACGTACATATGTTTTATCATTTTGTTTTTTATTTAGGCAGGATGAGGGCTTATTGAGTTGGGAAGGGATTGGATTCAGTGTCCCCTGAAAGTATTTCCCAGCTCTGAGATTCTATGATTCTCTAGAGGTCTCTGTCTCTGAAATCATCTCTTTAAAACCTTAATATGTGAATACTAAAAAAAATAGAACTTATATATCAACCATTCCAACCCCTTGATTTTGAAAGTCAGGAAACTGAAGGCTGAAGGGAAGAAGGGATTTGACCAAGGTTACACAGTTAATACCTTAAATTGCAAATTCAGAAGAAACTAGATTTTGTTACTACATGTTAAATATTCTTTCTACTACACATTTCAATACATATGCATACATATATTTATTTTAGCATACATTTTAATTATTTACTTAGTATTATCTGTACATAAACATTTATATTTTTCACTTACACGAATGTGTGTATGTGTATGGAGAAAAAGAAAAGGAAAAGAGAGAAGGAAGGAGGAGAGGGAAAGGAAAGAATATATATTTTTTTCTCATTGTCCAGAACAGAAGATCTCCCTTCTTGAATCTTTCTTACCTCTCAGTTTGAAATTTGTTATGGACTAGACCAGTGGTGTCAGACTCAAACAGAAAAGGGGTCAGTAATCCCTACATAAGGATCTCTGCTAAACATATAATGACAGTTTTAAAATGTAATACCGTCTATGTTTTTATTGTGTTTTTACTTTAAAATTTCCCAATTATACTCTGGTTCTGCCACCCTCTGAAATGTGGCAGGTAGCATGTGCTTGATATCTCTGGATGGGATCCTCCTCTAACATGCATTTCTGTACATTATCATGCTTTATTTATACATTCCTCTTATCCCCAGTTCATAAATCCCATAAGTTGAAGAGCCCACAAAATTGGAAAACGAAATAAAATAAAAGAGCCAACAAACCAGTCAGTAGATTATGAAAGCACTAAATGCTAAACTGGGAAAGAATCCTAGAGATCCTCTAGTCCAGTCCACCCATTCTGCAAATGAGGAAACCGAATTGTCTACCCCCTTCTTCTCACTTCTTCCTAAATGACAAGTCCTTTAAAGGGAAGGATTCTGTGATATTTTTTTTTTTGCAAACCCAGAATGGGGTGGTCCATGATATTATCCCTTGATCAATATTTGTTAAATAGATGTGGGTTTGGTTTTGTCAGATCTTACCTGTTTGTTGTGCAATACTGAAGCTCTATACTATGAGGAGGAGGAGGATAAGGAAGATACGATATGATAAGAAGATTAGAATGATTATGGAGGGGAGAAGAAGGGAGAGGAGGAAGAGAAGGAGGTAGAGAAGGAGGATGATGATAGGATGAGAAGATTAGAATTATTATGGCAAGAAGGAGGTGAGAGAGGAGGAAGAAAAGGAGGTAGAGAAGGATGAATAGGAGAAGGAGGAAGAGGAAAAGGAGGAAGAAGTGAGCTAGCATTTACTTCGAACTTTGGAATTTTTAAGAGTTGATCCTGTGGCTTGTGTGATAAGAGTATGGACACTTGCCCAGTTATAAAGCTGCCTCTCCTTCCTTTCTCTGCATATAAGAAATCTGGGCATTTGTAACTGAGAGAATATGTCCCCTGGAGATTGTCTCAAAAACCACAAAGCCCTAGATTTAGGGGCAGAACAAGTGGTACACTCTCTGTTCCACAGAAAGTGCACTTTACACTCTGGCTGGAACAATGAGTGTTCTCCTGATTTGCTCCAGGCCTACAGCTCCCTTATGGGTAATATATAACTTTCTATAAATAGCCTCAAAATGACCTACAATTTCATTTTCATTTTTTTCCGCCTCGTATCAACTTTATTGCAGCCAGGGTCAGGCATCTCGCATATCTGAAATGGGTAACTTCCCTCATTCTAAGTTTGGTTTTTGCTTTGTATTATTCTCCAGTTATATACATCTTCCATTTCCACTTAGAGGAAGTGTCAGTTCAAATATCTGTCCTGCTACTGGTTGTGTGTATACCACTCTATGGTGGAGACCATGGAGAGCCAGCCTTGGAGTCAGGAAGACCTGAGTTTAATTCAAATCTTTGATACATGCTGGCCATGTAAACTTGAGCAAGTCATATAATGTCCCAATGCCACAGGCAACTCTGTAAGACTTATGCATGGCAGAGGAGGTAGTGTTTTATATTAATGGAAGGATCTCATCCTCCTCCAATAAAATTATTTGTCTCATCCAAATACACATATCTAAATAAAAGGATATGAATAAATATCAATATGAAATCATAGATATGACCCAGATAGATAGAAAATATACATATGAATATCTCTAGGCAAATAAATCTCTATATAAACCTTTATTAAGGAAGTAGACATTTCACTCTTTTATTTTTTGCTTTTATACATCTAAAACATTTAGCTGTGTCTGAAATAGTAGGTGCTTAATCAATGCCTATCAGTTGTCTGGTTGTATAAGCCTTTATGGAGCACTATGATGGCACTCTGCAGAACACAAAATAAGTATGTTTCCTCTCTTCCTTTAGAGAGTTTACAGGCTCCGGGTAGAGAAGGAATCTGTGCATGAGGAAAAGCTAGAAAGCACAGATAGCTTTTAGGTTATGTCATTCAAATTCTATAATAGGAGTTCAGTGGGCCAGAATCTTTGGGGGAGGTTTTTAGAGGTGGTAGGACTTCTGTTGAGCCTGAAAGGATTTAGAAAAAAAAGTAGAGCAAAAGAGTATTCATAGTGGAGGTGAGAGTATGTACAAAGGCATGAAAGTGGGAATAAATGTAGCATTACATAGAAAGTGTCTAGACTGACCAACTGGAGCAGAGGAGGCATTCAGAGAAAGTGAGAACCTAGATGGATAGGCATATTGGAGCCAGACTAAATAACAGCAGTAGACATTTGTTAAGTGAGGTGAAAATTCTGCAAGGTGCCAATGGGGATAAATTTAACATTTAGATAGGTCACAGTACTTACTTTTATCAAATTTATGGTCTAAGAGGCCTTGAAAGTCAGAAGGAAGAATTTTGGGTTTTATTTGGTAGAAAATAGGGAGCCATGGTGGATTTTTGAGCAGGAGTCATTTGAGAGGAGTGATGATAAAGCTTCTGGAAGTCTCCTTCCAATGTCTCTGAAAATTCTATCTCGCTCTCTGATAAAATTTATCCTCTTTCAGCTGCCCAAGTATTTTGTTGTTT
Source organism: Gracilinanus agilis (assembly GCF_016433145.1). Lineage (NCBI taxonomy): Eukaryota > Metazoa > Chordata > Mammalia > Didelphimorphia > Didelphidae > Gracilinanus > Gracilinanus agilis. Next base: position 109,178,004 of record NC_058132.1, on the reverse strand, counting down.
CCTTATCTCTGACTGATTTTTCTTATTCTTTGTCCTCTGAGAGCCATCTAGACTCTCTTGGCTGAAATATAACTTATATTTATCTATACTTGGCTAAATCATTGTAGATTATTAGTATAATAAGATACAAATACTTTCAGAGACTTAAAGTAAGGGCTAATTTCCTACATCCAGTGTCTGGCTTACATATGAACTTTTGCTGTAGCATGTGGTTAAGGGACAAGAGATGACAATTTTGAGGCTCGAAGGAAAGTTAAAGATCATTATAAAATCCAAGCAACCTCATTATTCAGTTGAGAAAACTGAAGATTAGAGGGATTAAATAACTAGCAAATGGTCACAGAGCTGGTATCAGAGACAGAATTCATAGTAGAAACAGATTTCACAGAGATCCTTTGGGTTCATCATCTTTATTTGATACATCAGGAAAGTGAGACCAGGAGAGGCTGACTTGCCCAAAGTCACACTTCTGATTCCCGATCCATTCTAATTCATAGGTTACTACTACCCTGATACTTTTGGCTCTTGTTCCCATGTACAATAAAGATTTTAATTCCAAAGAGCCCAACTAATGATCTGTCCCCAAAATTACATCCTTGCCAGTCTGTGATTTAGAGAACATTCCCAGTAAGCCAACAGAATAGACAATTTTTCCATATCTAAATGAAATCTACAACTTGGTAAGGAGATTGGGGATTCACTGGCAAGTGAGTGAGGGGCTCCTCCCCAATGAAAATTCTTGAAACCAGAAAGTAAAACTCTGTCTACATAATATTCAAGAAGTCAGATTTGTAGATGCAAATGGAGATCACAACCTTGGACTTTTTAATGACTTTGCTTGTCGTCCTTCTGTATCAGCCTTACCCAAATTCTGTATAAACTTTCATGAGAGACATGAGAGTTTGCATGAAAAAAACACATGGAATGCATAGCATTCTTTTAGATCAAGTTAGATTGATTTTTTTTACTATCCTACAGAGACAAAAGCAGCATGGCCCATGGATTAAAGGTCAGTGATGTAGTCAGAAAGGCTTGGGGTCATTTGCTACCCCTGACATACACCAGTTCTCTGACTCAGGGCAAATCACTTAACATATATATCAGCATCCCCAGACAACTCACTAAGATTCTAAGTTACAAACAACACCAAGGAAGAGCTATGAGAAGGCAGCTCCCTCCCCTGCTTTGCAAAAGTCAGGAACTATGAATGGGCAACATTGCATATTATCCTAGACTTTTTCAATACATTGTTCAGTTTTCCTCTTTTTTTATTATTTTGGTTATAAGAGTTGGTTCTCTTTGGATTAAAAAATGTAGGTGACATAAAAATAAAATGTAGCCATTAAGTTGATTTTTAGAATTGTTACACCAGGTGAGGTAGTACACACTTCTAGTCTCTGATATAAGGGAGTGGTGGATTGCTTAAGGACTAAAGATAATTGTGTATTTATACTAGGCCTGGCACCTGGCACCAATATAATGAGCCGCCATCATTTGACAGGAACTGGGGAGGGGGAGCCTAAAGAGGAAAGAACCAGCCCAGAACATGTCAGTTTCTGCGCCAATCAGCAGTAGGGTCAGGCCATGAGTGATTATTACATGTGAAAGGGAATCTCCAAAAAGAAAAGAAAAAGTTTACAGAAGAGTTCCAGATCCCTGCCAGTGAGATATATTGCTATGTGAGAAGTACTGCCAAACTGATGAAATCACAGCCTGAACTAAATATTTGTATATACATGCATACGTGTATGTGCATTTGTATATAAATATGTGAGTGCAAAGAGCAAGAAGAACGAGAAGAGAGTCAAAGACAGAGACAGACAGAAAGACAGACAGACAAACAGAGAGGGAGAGAGAAAAAGAGAGGGAGAGGGGAAAGAGAGTGAAAGAGAGAGAGAGAGAGAGAGAGAGAGAGAGAGAGAGACAGACAGACAGACAGACAGACAGACAGAC